>NW_009649062.1:3774214-3775404 GCF_000708025.1 Charadrius vociferus
CCTGGATACTCCCACATCTGGAAATTGTCGTGTTTCATTTTTCATCAATTTTCCGTAATAAAATTTTAAAAAAATAACAACAAAGGCAAAATAGAGCAAGCCACAGCTGTTCTGTTTTCTTTGGATTTTCAATGGACTACTTCAATCATTATGAGAAGAGCAAAGCAGCACATGCAAAATATTTCAGAGAGAAAAAAAACCAGATAAGATACAATTGCATCAATTTGCAAAAAGTTGTGAAACTTTAGTTGTAGGCCCCATTTAGCAGGTCCAGCAGAAAAAAAGGGACACTATACTACAGCATAGGAATGTTCAAATCAGGTTTTGAATACTGGATAATACAACAAAGTTTCATTTTGGATCCCAACAAATTCCTATCCTAACCAATGTGCTGTTGGGCAATCTAAGGGAGGAGATTACCACTAAATTCAGTTACAGTTGCCTCCTCTATAAATACAGAGGCCGGGAACGTGCCCTCCTACCGCCTTCTGCTGAGAAAAGTATTCCGGTGACAGAGAAAAAGAGGGGAAGGAAAATGGGTCATTTCCTTTGTTCCTGTCAGGATGCAAGAAGTAAACTGTTAGGAACAGGCAGGCAGGCTGGGAGCTTCTTAATAGGAACTAGCACAAAGAAAACACTATGAAAAAATGTACAGAGTGTTTCCATATAAGGATATTAAACAACATTTTAAAATAATCACTTCAGAGTCATCTTAACAACCATCTCTACAAGCAGAAGAGGCCTCCTGTTTTATCAAATGAGGCCTCTCTCTTTCCATCTGACTGATACTTTTAAAAGAGTATTTAATAACCTAACAAGGGACCACAGAAAGCAGTAAAGACTTTAGTAGGTTTCCAAATGCTGGAAATGGTCTCAACAACACTAGCATTCCGAAGTTGTATTTTCAGACTTAAAGCAGACAAATACCCAGAGAATCTCAGTAAAATACCAATATTTGTAGTTTCTCACAAAAAGAGCTACAAAAACACACAAAGAAATGTCAGTGAAATACTGAGACACATAAATAATTTAAAAAATAAAATATTTATAACTTCTCCAAGTGTCTTGCACACAGAGAAACAAGGAAGTTATGTGAAAATTAAAAATTTCCTAACTGTATTCCAAACTAGATACAGAGGTATTCATATACAAAGCAGTTAACTTTTTTTTTTTTTTTTGGTAACTGGATC
>NW_009649062.1:3775473-3776906 GCF_000708025.1 Charadrius vociferus
CAGAGCCTGTTCCCTGTGTCATGCTTTGTTCGTAGCATGTCCTGGCCTCTGCGGTTGGAAACCCCCTCCCAGGGAGAAGCATCACTCCCTCTGCATCAACAATCCCAGACTATTCCATTTGCCTCATTAGCAATAGATGTTACCCAGTGAAGGAATCCTCTTTTATACGTTAACAATAGAATACGTTTCTGCATTACTCTTATTCAGGAAAAGGACTGTATCACTTCCACCAGATATAGAATTTCACAACAAAAGCAATAACAACAACAAAAAATTCCCCAGCCATAACGCCTGCAGGCAGACCAAGTGAAATGTATACCCCTGCTTTGCCTTTCAATTAGTATACAGTGTGCCTAAGTTTTACAGGCTTTGTTTTGATAACCTATTTGAACCAATGACACACAATATAGATTATTATTGGGAATGCATTGCTGTTCTCATTTCTGTGTCTTAAAAAGCCCTGTTACACTTTGTGACTTAACAGCACACGTATGCACAGCAAAGGGAGGCAAGAACTAAGCAGTAAGAGAAGAATCATGTATGAGAATGCTTCTGAAAAGGAAAGAGTCTAGGAAAAGCAATGCATGAATCTAAAGCTCTAAGTCTTTATATTTTATTTAAAGTTCCATTTCACTGTTAACATATTACCCTAGAAAGCTTAGTTTCTTACTGTCATTTCAATTAATACAGTCACTTTAAAAAGCACAAAGGAGGCTGTGATACCACTCACATTAATGAAGTCTTACTGATTACATGCTTCCTACCCAAGCAGCTTTTGACAGTATTTTCCCCAGAGTTACGGTAACAGAGAAAAACCCTGTAAAACAGACTTGCAAACGTAAAAAGCAGAGGCTTTTTTTAAATTAAAAAGCTAAATGTATTAGCCAGGATCACTTATCAGGAAATAGGCAGCTCTGCCTCACACCCACAAAGGTAACTGTATTCGTGTACATACAGGCAATACATAACAAAGAGCGATAAGTCAGTATTTAAAATCACTTCCAAATCACGCTGAAGTCCCATGATACCATGCAGTCTCTAACCCGCATGTGAACGATAACTTAAGAGCTTACAAAAAAAGAAAAAAGTAAAGCACTTGTCCGCTCCGTTGCCAAGCCAGGTGCGTGTGGGTCCGCGTAGCAGCGGCCCCCGCGTCTCTCCCGGAGCACCCCCGTGGCCGGGGCCGGCCCCGCCGGGGTGCGGTGGGACACCCGATGGGGACACAGCCGCCGCGTCCACCCGGCCGCGTTACGCCGGCAGAGCCCGGCAGCACGGAGGCGCCGTCCACATCTCACAAACAACGCACGCTTTGCTTTAAAAACAAATTAACGAGTGCGTACAACGGCCGCGGCCCGAGCGGGGGTTCGCGGGTTCTGCCCCGATGCGCTTCTCCCCTCCTCACACACCGGCGCAAAGGGCGGAGGGAGGCCGGA
>NW_009649062.1:3777274-3787100 GCF_000708025.1 Charadrius vociferus
GTCCACGCGCGTGGGCCCGGCCCAGGGCCGTCGCGGCGGGAACGGCTCGGTGGCGAGTGCTCTTCTCCCGTAGCTGGGTTATTCACAGGCGGCGTGGTCCCGGTGGGACGGGCCCGAAAGCCGCCGTGCGGGGGAGCGCCAGCGCCCCCCCTCCCAGGGACCCCGGCGCCTCGTTCCCCCCGGAGGGAGCGGTGCGGCCGCTCTGCAGCCTGCTGGTGTCCCCGGGGATCCGGCACCCCGAGCCGGTCTCCTGCTTTGGGCCGAAGGGCACTGCTCTCCAACTACACGACACGGTACCCAGTGCTACAGTGGTAATGGCTTTGGAGTGATGCAGGTCTGTCTTACTCCTCCGACTGCACCCCCCGCCAGCAGCACACCTGGGCATCGCCTTGTACAAACAGTCCACGTGCGCTTAGGAATTACCTTCAAGAACGAAACAGTCTGAACCTATTCTGCTTGAAAGAACCCCTTCTCAAATTGTTTGATTCCTGTTTCCTACCCAAATACTGTTGAGCTTTGAGTTTGCCTCCACCTACAGCAGGTGTCGGTGATAGTCCTCACAGTGGAAATCTTTTGGTAGGGTGGGTGTGACAGCAGGGGGGAAATGCAGCTTAAAGCTGCTGCTGTTTGACTGTAATGCAGTAGGTAACATAAGCCTGTTTATTTTTTCAGCTGCTTGTCCACATTTGAAGCAAATTTCTATCCCAAACACAGCAAAAACGAACAAACAAAAAACCTGCTAGTTCTACCTACACTATTGCTGTCCTGCGTTGGTCAGTGCCAGCACTGAAGGGGTGAGTAGGATCTCGCTGATGAGCTCTCTGAGGTACCAGGGACTCCAGCAGACAAACCTAGAGTGTAAATGATACCTGCAGTCAGATTACAGAACCAGATCACTTTCTCATGGTGACAGTGTTACATAGCTCAAACATTCAATACAAGGCTAACAAGATTAAAAAGGAGTATCAGCAGTTCAGGGAAGACTTTTTCCAACCTTCCAGCTGTGAGGACTGCATTCAGGAAGGTTCCCAGTAATCCATTCGAATGCTTTGCGGAGGACAGTTTGTATGTGCGATCTAGCAGCAAATCTTTTGATGGACAATGTTGAATACCAAGAAGCACATTTCTATTTTGTCTGCCTTTCCATCCATTAAGCAAACAGGGTTGCAGCTCACAACAGGAAAATGTGGAAGTGAAACAAATGCTGCTGAAGGCAGACTGGCATTATTTGCTAATTCACATTGTGCTCATATTATCAACTGAGCATTGATGTGATCTGAGTAAGAACAAGATAAAAGCCAGTGAAAGCGCAACCAAGTTCCGTTTCCTAGGACAAAGTGTAATTTTCTAACACAAAGTACCGTTATATGCTACCTTCCTGGAAGAGTTAAAAGATGACATTTCAGTCATCTTTAGAAATTGTCTTATTTTAAATTATTCCATGGATATCCATATCAGTGTTTTGTACTCTCACCAAAGGAACAACAGTGGCAATTTTTCATTTTTTCACTAAATAAGAACACTGTGATGCACACAGTAATTTACACACATAAACTGGTATTACAAATAACTATTTAGCACATGAAGACATTACAAGAGATTAGCATGGAAAATGCCAGACTATAGACTCGCATCAACACAGAGTCTAGTGGCAGTTAGTGCTTTCCCATGACTGTCGCTCCTTTCCTTTGGCAGGATTTAGTGCAATGGGTGAAACATACTCTAGAAATTTCAAATGTGTCATTACTGAGGCATACTGATAATTTTCCCAAGTCGTGGCTGAATCAGATGGCTGACCAGCCACAAAGAATGTTCAGGGAAGTCACAGTCCTCCCAAAACAGTCCATTATGCCAGCAAGTGATATAAGGAAGGGCACTTCAGGTAAGAGCAAAGGTCAATTCTAAGCAGTGCCCTACCTCTGCAGTGCCCAGTAGCAGATGCTGAAGTAAAGATAAAAGCAGCACCGTGTCTGTATATCCTCCCGGCTTCCGGCAATCCGGAGCTCAGCAGCTTCCTGAGCCAGAAGTTTTATCTTGGTAGTTTTCTCTTCCATGAATTTTTCTCGTTGCTTTTTGAACCCATCTCAGCTTTTGGCAGTAAGAGCATCCTGTGACAATGAGTTTTACAGTGCAGTACACACTTGGTGAAAAAGTACTTTTGTTACTTTTGAAACATGTTATGAAAGTTGTTATGAAGCTGCAGCATGCGGGATCGCAGGCAGCAGAACAGGAACTATTTGGTGCATGTAACTGAGAAATGCTGCACTGCAGAAGCCTACAGAGAATGCATGGCTGCAAAAGATGTTCTGCATATTTGTTATTTCTCACACTGGCATTAGCAGGGGTGCAAACAGAAGTAGTAGTTGTACTGAAGAACACCGTTCCTTCTAAATGGTTAAATAACCTAGAAATGTTAATGCAGTGAATGGCGGTCTGACTGTGAATCAGTCATTCCCATAATTATTATTTCTGAAAGAATTTTGTTTTATTCTTCCCTTGGAAACTCAAATGCCTTTTATAAAAGTTCCTGATACATCTAGGTTTACATTCTCAAAAGCACAATTAGAGTCCTTCCTTGAATTCAAATCTTAACTTTGTGTGGAGTCACGTCTTAGCAAGTTAGAAATACTTCATCCATTCAACAAAAGACATTATGTATCTTTTGTTCCGCTCCTTAACAGAGAAAATAGTATGATACTGATTATAAAAAAAATAAATACTACCTATAACTGAAAACTAGACTGAATTTTGTTAGATAGAACAACCCCATGTTCCTTGGCTTTATTTCTATTAAATTAAAACAAAATAGAAGATCCGCTGCTCAGACAAAATAAAACTGCCGCTTTTCAGTTATGAGATGCCTTTTAACTTGATTTTCTTTCAATTGAGTCTGTTCCTTACAGAGCTGAATATTTGGAATTTGAGACTAAAATTACATGCAATTGCTGCAATGGCTGTGCTGTAAGAGCAATTCATGGAGATATTGGCCCACTGCTGTAAGACACTGAGCATCTTGAACTCTCCCAGTCTTCCTTGGAGATAAAATTACTCAAGTCCTGATTAAACAACTTATTCTTTTTCATTTCCATAAGATTTAAGTTTGTGTTTGATCCAGAATATTTGTGAATGCTGTGCAAAATTACAGTCCATGGCTACAGGACCAAACCTTTTAGAAATAAATACTTAGGAGCTGTGCCCTGTGGGTGACATCCTTTTTTAAAGGATTACCAGAGAAAAAAGTACTTTGAACATAATTAGTGTGAATGTCAGATACCGCGATTTAGATATTCCCTGGGCTAATTTTTAGTGTTCGGGTTTAGTAAGAGTTAGAAATTTAAGGGCAAACTTCCCATTCTCTGTTCATATTTGGTAAACTGGTGATTTGATCAAAATACTCTTCTGTGTAGTGCTTTATCTGTGGTATCACTAATGGGGTGAACCATTCTAACACCTCAAATCTTCTGTGTTTTAGCAGATATGCTTCAGTGGGAATCGGCAATGTCAGGTCCACTGAAAGCCGGTCTCACTGCTGAGCCCTTTCAAAGTGTGCAGCTGAGAGCCGGAGCTCTGGCAGTATACGAACAGGAAGCCAGTATCTGTGGGTGCACCAGGATTTATTGACACAAGCTACTTTACAAGTTATTTAGTAATCCATAAGAAAATCTGAAACAGATAAGTATTTTCCCTTGCTGAAAAAAAAAAACAAACCAAAACCAACCACATTTTTAGTGACGCAGTACAGGAAATGAAGATTGTGTCTGAATTATAGCAGTCTCAGAGGAATAGAAGTGTTTCTTTTGCATTTACAAGCATGCACAAGCTCACCTTCTCAAGTTGCTAATTACGGCAATGAAGAAGCAGTAAGAAGAACCTAAAAATTTTCTCTGGAATAAGAGACATTTTGCATCTTTTCACCAGTAACAGCTATCCTTTCCTCTTGCTGGAAACTAACTTCACTTACACGACGGGAATCGGGATTGACAAAACAGATGCACGCTATTCCCAAAGACGGGGCTTACCTCAGACACATCTCGTTAAGAATAGGGACAGTATTGCTGAGAATTAATCACTCTCGTAACCAGAGGACGTGTCCCAAACGTCTCGCATGTTTTCAGAAATGCAAATTTCCAGGGATATTAGAGAAATGTAGTATGTTTCCCATCACTAGCCCTGAACAGTTTTCAGTTAATTCATGGTCATGTCTTTATTAATTACTTTCAACATCTGCAATGTATATTTAAAACAATGGCATTTGTCCTTGCTGACGTTGTTCTTTACAAAACGACATCTGATGTGATTTCCCAACAATTACATGGGAAAGAGATCTACCAGGATCCTGGTACACCACAATCCATGGAAGGAGGCTAACTTTGGAAGAGGACAAAATTAAACTACAGTTCTTCTGATAGGAAATATGACATAGAATGGACCCTTAGGCATGAAACAATGTATATTTCCTATAGCTTTTCCCCTCCTGCCTGTCCAAGCTTTAATACATTCTCAAGAGCTGTCCATAGCATTAAAGAGAAATATCTGTAGTGACATGGCAAAAGCATATATTCAGTGTGATCTCTTGGCGGGTGGGATGATCAGGCTGTTTAGATGCTCATCTACAGATGGGGCATTCTAAGCTTTGGGAAAAGGCCGTCGCCCACCATATTAACTGCCCTGAAACGCTGTTAACACAGGGTTATCGCTGTCCAGTGATACCACCATACCCCCCTGAAAGCCAGATTCAGGAAAGAAGGTGCTGAAGAGTTTGGTGCAGAGCAGCTCACCAGTGCAGCCTAGCTGGTCCTGACAGGGGTGACTGGAAATGTACCCCTCAGGGGGATGCTTTAGTAAGATGCGGAGACATGAACATTAGTTCCAACTAGGGGGAAGTTTCAAATGCTCATCCAGAGGTTTGTGTGTAGAGGAATTCGAGGAAGGTGTGGAACTCCGTTCTAATGACGGTGTAGCACAGTTAATGTCCTCATTATGTGAGGCCAGGGCTCATAACACCGTCTCAGTGTTCCCACCACACGTAGCCCTGGCAGAACCCCAGCTGCCGGCTCCCCGGCAGTGCCAGCGGGCTGTCACCAAACAAAGCCCAGGCAGAGGGTCTGTGTAAAGTGCAGAGACCGACACAGGGCTAGGACAACTTTGTCTGGAAAGGGATATACAGCGGCAAATATATGAAGGCTGGAAGCAGATTTGTAACCTCTTTCACTGGTTTTCCAACAACATATATCTCTTTTCTTCCTTTCTTTTACATGAGTCTTGTCACATCACCACTGAGGCGGATGAGTAGCGAGGGCATCCATTTCTCAATCCTGAAGGGCAGCAGCAACACTTGTACTAAGAAAGGTGTTGGGTCCTACATCATTGGCACCAGTCATAGAGCATTACTGGTCCCTCTTGCAAAATTCTGGTGTGGCTTTTAAATCATTCATTGCTTCAATTTGTTCAAAAGATGAACTAAGAGAGGAAGTGACAATTTCATGTTAGCCATTTCGGCTTGTTTCCAAACCCACTTCATCTCGTTTCCAGAAAAAGTGATCTTAAGATAAATCCGATGGTGAAATTGTGTACTTTCATTTTGTAAGAACCTACTCATTTGACAAGGACTCATTCCTACGTGCCAGTCTTCTCATGTGTCACACTGGTCTGAAGACATGTTGGCACTGCCGATGTGCAGGGACTTCATGGAGGCTTGTCTTACTGTGGAAGATGGTATGTGCACTCAAGCTCCAACTAATTCTCTTCCTTGGACAAACCAGTTCCATTTTAAAGGATAATTCAGAAAGGAGTGATTTTCACTGAGAAAGCTCAAGCTTTCTAAATAGCCCCTGCCTAATACCTCTGTATTTGTAAATCTCCTTGCCTTTATTTCAGCTCTAATGAGATGACAAAATATGGCAGAAAATCTATCTCTTAATAGTATTCCTGGTTCTTCACCTTCACTTAGGTCTGATCTAAAAGTTATGGTAAGCTGTCTTGGGCTTGTAATTCATTTTTTGACCTGTACTCTGTCTTATCACACAAACAAGACTAAGTTTGTGCATAAGCTTGATACCAAATGTCATTTTCTTCTCTGTCTTCCAGATGACCAACATTTGAGGGATGAGAAGGAGCAGAAGCACACTACAAACCAAGTGTGCTCAGCAGACGATGTTTCAGGTCTCAAAAGGCAAATCCATCTAAACATTGCTGGTGGGATGCATGGGGGCTGAGCAGAGCCCTACACGCCTGGAGGGCCGGGCACAGCAGCTCTGTGCCATGGTACGGGGCTGATACACCAGCCAAGCAATGCTGGTAAGAGCCTGGACCCCCCTTAGCAGCCCTCCCGGTAACTCTGCGCCTGGTATTTGTCCTGATTATGTCAGGAAAAGAGTGAAAACACAATCACCTCTAATCCCAAAGCCCCTCTTGCTATAGCATGGCTTCTGAGCAATTGTTCTCAGCTTGAATACCACTTCCGCCCATTTTCACAGGCTGCGAAGCCCCCCTATACATTCCCTCTCGAATAATTTAATAAATACATAGCCGGAGCAGTAATAGATGTAATGACATTAACGGTCATTTGTTAATGAGTTACTTTGCTGCAAGAACATCATGCCTTTGAATTGAATGGAATACAGACTTTACCAGCAAGGATTAAATTTATTAGGTAGTGATTTCTTTACTTAACATCCCGAGAAAAACATCATGCTGATTTGTGTTTCCTTTTAAGACATTAGAACCTTTTCATTTCTGGGAGTTGAAATTAATTCATGCTGTTGCAACATTAACACCGTCAGAAGCCACGCTGTGCTGGAGCTGATGGGGTCCTCAGGCCCCCCGGCAGCCGTGTCAGTCAAGTCACCAGTAAGTCAAGTAAGCAGACCAGTGAGCACCACCCACCGATGGGCTCATTAAGGGTGGGCTGTGCAATAAGGGCTCTCCTTCAGGATCAGGGAACAGAGTAATTAAAAATGGAGGTTGTTGCCATTAGCCAGGATAAAAGGTAACATTTGGGGTAAGGAAAGGAAACAAACAAGCAAAGGTGAAATACGAAGAATGGAAATGCCTCTAAGCAGAAAGGTTGGTTTACCCTGTGATGATTGAAAGTGTATTTCCCCAGAGGAATAATTGTTTTGGATTAAGTGATTTGTAGGAATCAGTTGCTCAGTAACAGGTAGCAGGGGAAGGTGAGGTACGGGCTGCACAGCTAACACAAGCCATGTTCTGGTTTCCCTTCTCACCCCGAAGCCCTGGGCAGCTGCGCAGGCCCCACGAGTGCCTCCCGGCCGGCACAGAAGCACACACAGGCCATTTATCGGAGGAAATTCAGAGTTCCGTGCTCCTGGGCAAGTGGCAAGGGTGGGGCTTTCCTGTGCTTGTGGGCTAAGATAACTGGCATTTCTCCCCCCTTTTTTAATTGTTCTTCTTTGCTGTTTTCTATATAATCATTATTATCATCATAAATACAGATGTTATTCAGTTTCAGCCTGTGTTCTGGGTTTCTTCCTGTTCACCTCTGAGATATCTCTGTCTCTGTGGCTGGTTCTTTTGCACATTCTCCTCTCCCTGACACCAGGGACTTTCTGAGTGATTGCAAGCAGCCTGGGTTTGACAGACTGCTCAGCCCCAGTCACACATTCCTCCTGGACTTGCACACTGGAATTTACAGTTTTAAATAATTGACGTAAACTGCATGTATTTCTTATACAGCTGGAAGAGGAGATAATTCCTCTTAACTCCGTTTACCAGGCGGCCCCTGTTAGGAAGACATTTTCCATGCTAGAAATGTTTACAGCTCCTCAGGCAGAGATAATCAATGGGAGGCTGCAGTCGTCATGTGTCAGCGTGTCCACACTGCAATGGTCCCCAGGCTGCTGAGGTTCTTCTGTTTCTTTTTTTGGGTGTCTTGTGGCTAACATTTGTCTTCTGCTTGGAAAAACAAAAGAAGTGAAAGGCCACATCCAGTGTGCTGTGACCTAGGCCGCATCCTCTGTGACCAGCACTCGGGTCACCTGTAGAAGAGTCATCAGTACCGCTGTCAGGATGCAAGCAGGGCATTGCTCAGCGTTAACCCAGCAGTCACATCCTCAGCTGTCCATGCATGTGATTCCTTTAACCTTTGTTTATCGTTTCTTCTGCTGCTTCTGCTTCACACATGGACTTCTCCATTCATGCTGTATTCATATCAGTCGAAATAGTTCCATCACAAATCTCTGCATGCTGCAATACATTCTGTAAATTACTGTACAACAGAGAGAACCGCTTACATAGGTGCAGGAAATGTGTTATTTTCAACTCTGTGATCTCCGCTACACTAGAAGGATACTTTGGGCTAACTGAAATCAAACCTAGCCAGACCAGTTCAAAAGACAGTGTGAACATAATGTTCAGTTTTGTCTAAAACATTTAACCTTATTTAATATATACAAAAACAATCCCGGTTTAAATCAAAACATGCCTTTCTCAGGGCACCCAGTGGAAAGCCATGGAGTGCAGCTCCCTGTGAGTGCGGCGAGGCAGCTGGTGAGGTCCTTTCCCTTTCTACCGTGGCTGTAACAGCAGCACTGGCACCGCCAAGACTGGCCACATCTGCCAGCCCGGGGGCTGCAAGCTGCTGTTGGCCTGCAGCGGCTGAACCGAGGGTTCTTTGCAAGAACAATCCAAGATGTCCGTGAAGAGACTGTACAAATTACAATGTCTCTGTGGCCTGATGGCAAAACCTCTTGCAAAGACAATCTTTTTGATACGGGCACTTAACTCAGTGACACACCATAAAGATTTGAAATGTACCTGAGCAATTAAAACAGTAAAAGGGCATTTGAAATCTTTGTGGCAATATATGTAAATAGAATGCCTTGATCCTGGCTCCAGTGTCAAAACAAACAGAGTTTCATGCCTGGTGTAAGCTAATAGCAATTATTCCTCCTGGACTGAATTAAGAATCTGTCCATTGGTACTGACAGATCACAGAATCACAGAAGGGTTTGGGTTGGAAGGGACCGTTAAAAGCCATCTAGTCTACCCCCCCTGCCATGGGCAGGGACATCTTCAACTAGACCAGGTTGCTCAGAGCCCCATCCAACCTGACCTGGAATATTTCCAGGGATGGGGCATATACCACCTCTCTGGGCAACCTGTGCCAGTGTCTCACCACCCTCACAGTAAAGAATTTCTTCCTAATACCTAATCTAAATCTCCCCTCTTTCAGTTTAAAACCATTACCCCTTGTACTATCACTGCACTCCCTGATAAAGAGTCCCTCCCCAGCTTACTTTAGCTACTGGAAAGGGCTATAAGGTCTCCCTGGAGCCTTCCCTTCTTCAGGCTGGACAACAGCAACTCTCTCAGCCTGTCTTCATAGCAGAGGGTCTCCAGCCCTCTGATCATCTTCATGTCTACCTCTGGACTCTCTCCAACAGGTCCATGTCTTTCTTACTTTGGGGGCCCCAGAGCTCAATGTGGTACTCCAGGTGGGGTCTCACCAGAGTGGAGCAGAGGGGCAGAATCCCCTCGACCTGCTGGCCACGCTGCTTTTGATACAGAATACAGATGATGCGCAGATCCCATATTCAAAGCTCTTCCATTTTCAGGGTGGTTCCTCAGGCATTTAGTGCTGCTTGCTTACACTTTTGCCATCACAGTGTGCAATAGAGAGACGTGCGGGTCAAGGCTGGTTTTGGGAAATGATCTATTAGGCTCTGATAATCGGGACATCCGTACTGCCAGGTGCCTGCATTAACAAGCCCACTCTGAAGGTATGGCTGTGGACTTTATCAGTAAATAGGACAAAAACAGCAGCCGGGTCGGGGGGAGGCTTTGCCCCGTCCCCGTCCCCGTCCCC
>NW_009649062.1:3788187-3800003 GCF_000708025.1 Charadrius vociferus
TCCGGGCTCCCCGCAGCCCGCGGCCCTTTCCCGGCGTTACCGTCGGACTTGCCGGTCCTTCACCGCCCGCTCCCGCCGCTGGTGCCTCCCGGGCAGCGCCCGGCTGACGGGACCGGGGCGCCGGACGTGCGCTGTCGCCGAGGAGCAGCTTCCCTTCGTCCTTGTCTCTCCTGAAAACCTGCATCTGGCTCTTCCCGCTGGGACTCTCACTGGTTAGGGGTTTAGGTTTTTTCTCCTTTTTCTATTTGGGCAACTAAAGTAGGGATGCTGTCTAAAGCGTGACACTAACCTTGGGCCTTAATCCTGTAGGCAAGTAACTGCTTGGAGAAGGGTATTTGATTTTCTTCAGTTGTTTCAGTCCCTCGGAGAAGTGTGTTGGTCTGTGTGTCTTTGAGACCTCTGACAGATTTCGGGTAGTTGCTGTCATTTAGTGGAGTACAAGCCAGATTATACTAGGTTGCCCCTTGAGGTTCTTCATCCCTTCTCCTTCATCAGCTCCTGTTCTGTTTTTACTTGAATATGAACTCATTGCCAGAATTATTGGAGGACTAGATTCAGAGACCCAGGAGATCTTTATATGTCCTGGCTCCCGTGGGGCATCCCTCTGCATCCTCTCAGCTGCACTACAGGAGACTGGGAACATAAAAACTGCCCTGGATGTTGGTGGCTGGGGTATGGACGGCTTTTGTGGCCTTCTTGCCGAGCCCTGTTTGCTGCCAGTTCTGAATTGGGTGTTCGGTTGGACATGCATTTGGTTGGCTCCCAACCATAATTTTAACACATGCTTTCCTTCATTTACCAAATCAGGCAAAGAAATTGCTAGAAGAATTTTACCAAATATCTTGACTGAGTTTTATGCAGGCTATTCATGTGAAGTCATGGCTCTTGCAGCTCTCAGCTCCTCCGCATTGCCCTGGTAACGCTGTGCAGACTGGAAGGGAGATGCTCAGGTCACAGAACTCTCGTTTTCCGAGCTCAACACCTGCTGAGGAGATGCTCAGGTCACAGAACTCTCGTTTTCCGAGCTCAACAACTGCTGAACTTCGCCACAGTCTGGACTATTAGCATATACCTGGCCATTTTACACCGCAGAGACAAATTTTTGTTAAAGGAGGGGTTAAGGGGTAGGGCGATACTCTTCCATGTGAATTAATTGTACTTTTAAATCAACACAGAATTCTGCTACAGACTGTGGCAGGGTCTGTATCGCCATAAGGAGATTTCTGCCAACAATTAGCAGGGAAACTTGCTATGCGTATTCGTCAGCACAGCACTACGACCTTGTGGGTCCCTCACAGCCACGTAGCACTACAGTGTGCACCTAACCTGGGCATTGACTCTGACAAGTTTCTGATAACGCCGAGACTGATGGACGACCCGTAACTGTGGGGTTGTGACAGATTTACATCCGCCGTGTTCTTGCCTCACTTTACAAATTTAAAACCTCAGCGGTATCAATACTTACACAGACCTGAATGAGAGACTAAAGCCTTGCCCCTACGAATATTGATGCTGAATATTGAGCACATGATTTAGCCTTTTAAAGATAACTGCTTTCATTTTTAAACATGCAAAGTTTGAGCCCATCAGACAATACAAAAGTGGAGAAATACGTCTGGGACTAGTTTTGCTCTATAAAGAGGTGCAGTTCTTATACCATCTGCATTTAAATAAAGGTATAATACTGTTATTATGATGTGAGATGTAGTTTTGGTACAAGAATGAAATATTCCGTATTTCATCATTGCAACTTTTTTTTTAAACAGTCTAACCTTGTAAACTGTAAATGTATTTAAATGCATATATTTTGCAAGAAATCTACCAAAGTTGGCTTGTTATGTGGTTTGGTGCCTTTATTTGTTTCATGATTAGTTTATTTTTATTTTAAATGATAAAGCCTGACTGTATTTGTTACCCAGCGCATAGACACGCTACACCCTCACTGAGCCCTCTTGTACCTAGCAAACCAGTCGACAGGTATTAGCCCAGACCCAGGACCTTGCTCTCTTTTGTCTCAAATTAAAGAACTAAGAAACAACCCCCACTGGCAGACACGCCTGCATGTATCTGCTGTAGAGCCTTCAGAAGTGCTGCAGGATTTGGGCTCTGAGCAAAAGATGAAATCTTTCTGAGCAGTCCACCACTAGCATTTAAAATCAAATCAGAACGGGTGTCGTGGGGAGAGGGAGGAAAACCCATGCCTTAGGAGGGAATTTTTTTTAAGAAGTCAAACTTCTTGATAGGTAGCTTTGTGTCACGGCAGGGCTGGATCCACTTGATAACCAAAAGCTGAAACAATTACACAACGAGACCTTTTGGAAGAAGCCAGCGCTAATCGTGCGTGTGCTATTAAACACAGCATCATCCTACCAAAAACATAACTCACTGCTGATGTAACAAGGTTTCGCTGAGGTCAGTGGGGCAGCGCCCAACAATACTAGAAGGAAGTGGGGCCCATTTTTAAAAATATTTTTATATTTAATCTCATCCTTCAGTATACTTACTTTTTGCTGTGCTTTAAAAAATAACCCGAGAGAATGCTGTTACTGACATCACTGGCTTCAGGGCAAAAGTCTAAGTTGGTTTTCACTATGTTTTGTTTCCCAAGAGCAAGACCTAGTCCTGAACTTTAAGACTTGGAAGTGCTCAGGATCAGGCCTGAACCTCATCCCAATGAACAGAGAAATCTATAGCACTTGTTTACTATTTTTATTTTGTATTTATGATTTCACATAAAAATAAAACCGTCTAAACCAATCCCTGAACAGGGTTACTGTTTTTTTGTGAAAGGCATTGGATTGCTTGGGCCCGGGAAGATGGCGTGTGACGTTGGTGCCCAAAGGGCAACCTTTACCCAGGCTACCTTTGGGGGGAGAGCTGGGTCACCTCGGGAAGAGGGGAGGGCTGCTCTGGTGCAGCGCAGCCAGCATCTCAGCTCTGCGCTGGAGCCTCAGACAAAAGAGCAAGTAGCAGCAGCTGGTCTTGTGATGTGAGCACATTAGGAAGTGGACTGTGAGTCCCGACTATTTTGAGAACAGCTCTAAGCGTGAAGCTCTTTAAGCTTTCAATTCCTACACGTTTAAACTAAAAGGAAGAAAAATCCCACTGCAGCTTGGATCGGCCCCAACCTGACCTGATAACCTAATCCTTTCTGCCACTCAGTTTTTTTAAAAAGTGCATTCAAGCCAGGGGAAAAACATTTTCACAGTTGCATCAGAACAGAACCTGTGAAAAAATGGCTGTTAAAGGAAATGGCAGAGGCTCATTGCTAGTGGGGAAATTTGCCTAAGGTATACAACTGCCAGGGAGGTCTTTCAATATTTTGCAGATTTTTTTTTTTTTTGGTGCAAGATTTCCAAGCTTTTCTGAACAAACTGTTGCTTTAAAAATGAAGAAAAAACATCTTCAAAGACTTCATTTTCCAGCATTCTTGCCAGCTCGGTTGAGATTAACAAAAGCTCCTTGCCACCCTCCCATTGCTATGCACATGCTGAGCTGGAAAAAGGGTGTCTGCCGGCTTGGCCTTTGTCCTGCTAAACGAACCATTTCATAGTTATGAATTTGAAAGTAACCTGCAGTTCATACCCTGCAAATCTGGTTAGATCCTGTCTGTGCAAAGAAGGGAAATGCACCAGGCAGAGGGAAAAGGAAGCTCAATCAGTCACGTTTGCTGCAGGATGTTTAAGGAAATATTTCCTTTTCCTGCACAAAGATGTTTGTTGGGCATCTGCTCTTTGGAACATACTGAAACATTTTACTCTTGGAGTGAGAAACCAATGTAACTCCAGATTTTTATTTATAAACCTATTCCCTGATTAAATATTATGCGACTACTTTATTCTTTTTCTTTGCGGGTAAATAGTCTCTTAAACCTACTTTCCTCAAACCGAGACTGATCCATACATCTGCAATGCTAAATGAGAATCCTGCCTCTCGGAAGCCATACGCTACATCTAAGTGCCATATTCATGCATATATTCAGCAATATATTCATGCAATATTCATCATCAGATGATACCCAGAATGCATCCTTTTTTTGTTTTGTACAGTAAAAAAGAAAATCATTAAGTACACGTGTTTGAGGATTTGCTGTTGTAAGTCTGCTTGGTAAGACACAGCAAGTATTTCTGCTGTATTAGATGAACTGGGAGATAGCAGGTACATTCTCTTTTCAGGTCAAATACTGCATTTGTTTTACCCGTAGACTGATTGTGATAGGATAAATCATTCCAAAAGCAGAGCCTCAAGGGGGCCTCATATTTATATTTTGGAAGTAACTCAGTTCTGTCATTCTTATTTGGATCAGACCTTTGTGCGTGTCTCTGTATGTGTGTGTGACTGCTGCAGACCGTTCCTTGCTGATTCTCTGCAGGAACGCCCTGTCTGTCTTGGAAAAAACCTTCTTCTTCCTACCACAGCCTTCAGTTACAAGAAAAGGACAATTTCAACCACTGCGTCACTGATAAAACCTCCCATGGCAACGGGGAAGGCTTTACAGTTGCTTGGATACACAAGCCTTGCTTCACCTTTTCTTTTTCTTAAACACAGATTGAGACATTCTGTCATGAATCAATTTAACAGTATCCTTTGTCTGTGGCATTTGGGGATTTTGTTTACAACATGGAGATTCCCCCTCCCTCCAAAGCTCACCACTTAGCTTCTACCCAAAACCTAGCAAGGAAAGGCGGTGAGTAGTAGGATTTAATGGGGAAGCACATGCATTATGTCAAAGGCATCTGCCCAGGGCTCGTGCCAATCTTCTCATCATGCTTGATTCCAGCTGCACCCTGGCCACTCTTATATTACTGCGAGGTATAGCTATGCCTCAATGACATGGGCACCTACTGTCTGGGTTGCTGATCACCCCAAGATACTCTGGACCCAGAAGGTGTGCCAAGCCTATCCCGTAGAAACTGCAAAGGAATTGTCACAACTGATGATACATGTTACGACCTTGATCACTTCAATGCACAGTCACAAACATCCTCTCTGCCCCTCGTTGACACATGCACACACAGGGAGATTCATGTAGTCCTTTACAGGTCTGTAAAATAAATGCAGTATTGTACATACATGTTTTGACAGACACCTGAACTGGGTAGATCCTATAGTCACTCTCATCAGTACCACTCAAATAAGCTCAGGATAAGAGGGGAGCATATCACACCAGGTTTACCACTTATAATGTGTAAATACTCATCAGTAAGAGTTTGGTTTAAAAGTTCTCTCAAAAAATGAGTATATCAATGAGCTTTGATATTAAGCAGCCTGAATATAATTAACTGATGCATTTAGTGAGCTACTGGCTTTAGCTTTTTGTTTTGAGAGCAATGGGATCATACAGTATGGGGAACTGTACGTACAGCACTGATATTCCTACACCAAAAGAAGAGTGAGCCTTGAAATGACTATCTAGCTGTTTTGGTTTCAATCTACAAAAGGAAGAAAAACAAATACACCTAACTCCACGACCAACAGAGGTGTCAACAAGGCACAGAGATCTTATGACATTAATATAGGAGAGGAAATTAAGAGAAGACCTCCAACACCCAGGATAGAACAGTACAAAAGGACTTGGACCTATTCAAAAACCAGGCAGAAAATAAAATAAGCTGCATCTTGTTTAGTTTAGATGCTCTGCGCCTCCTCAAAGCATCTTGAATGGCAAAGGCCATTCACACTGACTAAAGCCCTGGCAGCAGCTGGCAGAGTTCCTATAGTAGGTAGGAGACGTTCCTGAAGCCCAGCTGAGCTGTCAGTCACACAAGTTCCTATTTCTTTTGGAAAAAATATGCTTAGTTTAGACAGGCTGAAGTGCCTCAGTGCTCTTATGTACAGCAATAGCGGTGGACCCACTCCTTCCCGCACCTGAGCTCCAAGTGCAGGGAGGTTCCCTTCTGGTGGATCCTCCAGGCTGCACCAGCCAGACTGAGGGTTTGCATGACACAGGGAGGTGCTCTGGTGTACACGAACATAACAGATGAGATGAAGCCAGTTCATGTTTATTTACGGTGAAGAACAAAAGTAAATGTTTAAAATAGCTGATTTTTACAGGCAAACAACAGATAACCCTCTCAAAAGTGACTCTGATCAAACGAGCAAGCTGTGAACTCTGTGCCAGGTGTAACATCGCTGTGCATCACTCATTGCTGGCTAAGTCCTGCAAGAAGGTAAACTACATGTGTACAAATTTCAGGTCTCAGTATCCTATAGCACCAGTTGTGCTGGCTGTGGGATTTTTATTTCTTTTTGGATGAGCAGAAGATTTTCATGAGTTAAACAAGCACACCAAAGGTGGGAGATTCACAAAACCAGATCCTACAATGACATTTTTAATCTGGTAGCGAAGATAGCTTGCAACATTAAACACATTTTGGATTTCAGCTGTGTATGTTCCTAAAGTTTCAACCAACCAAGTTAGCTGACAGAGGTCTGAGTAACATCCATCTCAATCTCATACCAGGTACTATGGCAATTAATTTAACTATACATGGGTACCTGTGGGCTCTGTTCCCAGTCTCAAACATACTGTGGCCTGGATTGATTCCCCTATGTTACACTCATACATAACTCATTAGCATTAACGGTACCTGTAATCAGAATGCTCCCACAGAAGGTTAAATCTTAAGAGAATTTAGGCTCCAGCATAAAAGAGATCACTCAGGAAAGAAAAATAGGCACTCCTTGACAAGAGCATATGTGAAATCTCAAACGATTCAGTTTCAATATAGCTTCACATATTTGAAGGATCGGGCAAAAAAACAACAATCACAATTCTTATCAGCTCTAACAAGTGCCTAGCACGGCAGAATTCTTGCTCTATGTATATTTTTAGGTTACTCTTCCAGTTATAATGTTCTGTCCTTACTGTATATCTTTTGTTAGAATTAGGATATCTGCTGCAGCAGCCTGGATAACCTTTAGCCTGAGCTCCAAAACCTTTAACAGTTTCCAATTATAACAGCAATCTTTCATTCTATAATACAAATAAACCCAAGTGTTATCTCAACACAGAAGACTCACATGGATACCCAATGACTGCAGAATGATTTCACCATTTTTTTTTCTCTATAATTTCCTGCTATTATTTCATTGGAGGTGACTGCCAAGATCCAAGCAACATAATACATTTCACTGTTTACATCTACTTTATTTTTGTTATACTGTTGACATTTAAAAATGTTGACATGCAAGACTGAAGTTTTAAAAATTTAACGTCTACTCTGAATTCCATTATGTTCTCAGACTCACAAATTATTTTTCAACTCTCCCATTTTCTCCTGATTTTATTGTCCTATCCAGTTGAGAATGTTTATGTGCCCCACTACATGCCAATTTTAGACAAGCTTTATATGCAGCATGTGCCATGGAAGAGGAGTTTCTATTGTTCAAAAAAGTATAAGACACATTAATAAGAGTAGCTTTTCAGAACTATGAAAATCCTTTCCCTATAAATATAATCTTAGCCTACTCTAACGATGTAGATTGAGCACTGTTTTAGAGAAAGAGTTAGTTCCATGGGGTGGTACAGCAAGAAACTAAACAAAGGCACTGTTGAAGCAGTTGTTCTGCAACAAAAGATACTGGATTTTCCCAGAAGCCAGTATCATACGAAGAATGTAGGGGTAAAATGCTGTTGTTTGGATAATACGGAAAAGAGACCTCTTGTCTACTTGGGGTTATTAATGACCACAGCTTTCAAGACATCCATATCATCATTATAGTGTCCCTCCTAAAAGGAAAGCTATTATCCATGGCATCCTGCCCAGATTCCTCCAGAGCTGATTACATTCTTTATTTTATAACCTGCACGTTCAGTTCAGTTCAGCAATCTTGACTTCATAGCTGGATGGCTGTATGGGCTCATTTCATGCTCTCAAGCAGTTACTGCTGTCTGTTGTAAAGGTTGATCATCAGTGGTAGGAAGAACAATCCCTTTGTCTCCTGCCTCTCTCACAAGATTGCAGATTTTACTTGCTTGCTGTCTGCAAAATGTATTCATAGCCTTGCAGAAATGGCCCTTTGGTAGATTGCAATGCTAGTATTGAGCTCCACTCAATACTTGCACAAAACAAGTCCACAGCAAAGACAGGGTGGGAGGGGGCAGTAAACTGTAAGAGAAAGCTTTTTCCCTTTAATGTTGTTGCTGAAGTCTGAGCCATGTCACAATATGGAATTAAGAATTTAAGTTTTAGTATCTGTTGCTACACAGGAATTAGTATTATGAGGACAAAGGCAAACTGCAATCCTTCTCCTGAACCAAAATGTCTTAGACCTGTCCTGACCTGATACTGCATTTTGTCCCTCCTATAAGGAAAGGATGGAGATAGGTACATCAGATACACATGCAGACCAAGCACCTCAAAAATCCTGGGGAAATCTAGAACCACAAGAATGAACAAAGCTACAGAGAAGGCTCCAGACAGAACTGAAGCACAATCATCTCAGAAAAGACATAACAGCAAGCAAAACACACTAAGGATAAAACCTAGTGGAATGGGTATTTTAGAGATCAGTCATGGATCAGCCACACAGTTCAGTCCCCTCCCTTGCACTGGCACACGTGGTGTGAGGAGCAGACTGGTTAAGAAGACCGAGCTAGCTGAGACCAAACCCAGCAGAAAAATAAGCAATGTTTTTCTTTGTCTAGCTACCACCTCGCTGCTCCACACAGTGACACAGGCAGGCAGGATGCAGGAGCATTTAAACAGCTGTGAAACTTCACTTTTTGACCTTGCAAATGAGTCTGAATCAAACAGAAAGGTTTTAACTAGGATGAATAGAAAAAGGAAGGACATAATGAAAGTGGTTCATAATGAGCAAAGGTGGGATAAGATACCACCTCGCTGTACCACTCAAACTGAGTGAAACCTTCCCCTGTGGTGTTAGTGAAAATGCAGACATTGTACACTGACAAACGGTTAACAGAAATGAGAGTCTGGAAAGAGAAATGAACACATCCAGGGCAGAAGCAAAAACTAAGGAGCTCAATTAACTTAAAATGTAGGACTAAAATTAATCAGTTTCAGATTTCCACATGGAGAAGAGACAGAAATGCAATATATTCAAAGTGAAAACGTTAGAGGAGAAAAGCAAGACAATTTGATGTTTATGCCTCCAGGTGGGGCCAACAGATAATTTTGATAAGTAGTTTTAACCACACAGCAAAACTAAACTGTGATCAGTAATTTGATGGTATGGTAAAATGTTTTGTCCATAGGGGAGAGCTGGCACATGCCATCAATTGCTTGATAAACAGAGCTGGGAACTGATCAGGACTTTTTGCAGATAGAGATTTCACCAAAGACAAGGAAGAATCCTTGACTCATTCGATGTGATTAAAAGAAGGTTCACATATTATCTGCTGCAGAGAATATCTGTGACTGTGAAAGATCATTGGTAGTGAGGCACACGAAATGTCAGTTGCTGCTTTCGGGGAGCTGAGCAAGATCTATTGCCTGGTGATAATTAACTATGCATCAATAAATGGTAAGTACTCCAGGAAGTGAATGTGAGGAAGAAGTTGTTCAAAGGAGAAAAGCAAGTCATTAGAAGGAGCAAACGTACTGGATCACTTACAGGAAATAGGTAGCACGTCATAAAGCGCAGATCTAGCACACACAAAGGTGGTGGAGGGTTGGTAGGAAGATGTCAGAGTTGCAAGCATCTGGCTGGAGGCTGCAAAATGAAAAAATGATGAAGAGAAAACTTCCAAAACAGGCCAGGTTCATGGCACTGGGCAGATGGAACTTGCCACATAATCTGTCCCTCTTGCACCAAGCTGACTGTCAGCAAAAAAATTTAAAGATATTTAAAGATAACGTTTGCCAGCAGAGAGATAAAAAACAACCCAACACTTCAGTTTTCCACAGATAGGCCAAGAATTCCCCAAGTTGAAGGTAAAATAGGAAGGTGGGTTTTTTTAACAAATAGACTAGAAAATAGCATACATAACACCTGTATACGTAAGGTGGTGAGTATCCTGGACAGCTAGAGATCTCTAAGACTGATCTCAGCAACGTACAAGCTTTTTGTTCTAAAAACATGAAGATAGAATTAATACGTGTGATTGGACACTGGATAAAAACCAGCACAAGTTACTAAATATAGGTTGCATCCAATGCGACTTCACACTGCTCACCTAATAACTAATTGATCAGTCACAGTAATGTCCTTTTGGGTCTCCCTGTCCATTTGAACCAGAGGCAGTCCCTCTAACACTGCGGAAGGGAGAAGGTGAGGCAAGGAGGAAATAAAAACAGTTTGAGGTTTAAGGAAATAAAAGACCACAGAAATGTGCTGAATAACAAAAAAATGAGGGGTCATCACATTTTTTTCCTCAGGGTTGTAATCAGGGAGGAGGAGGAGTAGCAATTCTTAAGTAGTTTCTGCCAAGTCAGTGCAGTACTCTTGGAGCCATGTACAGTATTGCTATCTTTGAAAGGTTGAGACAAGATACCCTTTCTAAAAAGGGAACATTTATTGGTTATTTGGAGATAGCGAAACAGATGAGTAAGCACATACGTACATATGTGGAGACTAGTCAGAACGAGCCATTGGCCAAAACCACAAACAATATCTATGTTTACTGGCAAAAAGTCTCTGTGAAGAAACATAGAGCTGAGAGTTTAGTAGATAGTCGGGGGGTGGGGGGGAGAAAGAGGCAAGTTATGAAGACAAACAGTGCTGGCATCAGCTTCTAACTGTTTCAAAAAGAAACATCTCTTCCAAACAGATTTTGTTGGCTCCCATCATTCATTTATGCAGAGAGATGAGGATTTTCAGAGTGGGTAGATGGCCCCTGTGCAGCTGTGCTACATTTCATCCCCCTTTTTGTTGCAGAGACAGTTTAGTGGGACACACTCCCGTATCCTATTCCCTTTCCTTCGTTATTCACAGCAGAACCTTTCACTTAGCATTTCTAATAGCACCATGTAGCGCTGTCGTTTCAGGAAATGCCTGGCTGTATTCACTGCTAAATCAAGCAAGAGTCGTGCTGGCAATTCAAGGAACACCTCATCAGAGGGAAAAAAGCAATTGCTGCTGAGCTATTGTTTTCCATTTCATTTCACACACTCAAAAGAGCTCTGGTGACCACCCAGTGGGTGCCCTGAAATACAGATTCCAAGACACCTTCCTGAGCTAGAAAGGCAAACCGGATTTACTGCTCACCCTCTATTGTTACTCAGTCTCTCTTTTCCTGTTAGTTCTTTATTTTCTATTTTTGTACTTCACCCTGTCATTTTCAGGCCTTTTCAGGTTCCCTTCTGTTTTGTACACAACAGTTGGAAAGCTTCCCTTCGACACAGCGTGCTATGCTCAGCGAGTTTGCTGAGGGATATTCTACAATGGGAGCCAGCAAGACTGAGTCAGAATTCAGTAGCTTTAGCAAGGAAAAAGTCTCATGTAGAGGATATGTTCATTAAGTTATTGTTCTAACTACTCCGACCTTAACACTGATATCAGCTAATCTACTTACATGTCTACACTGCAAGCGGAACCAGCTGAAACAACAATACTCTTCCCCTTCTTCATGTTCATGAAGCAGCACACACTGGATTTGCAAAACAGGTAACTGAATACCAACACCCATGCATGAGCAAATGCTGGTTTTGTGGGTGTGAACAAACTACAGCCAAATAACAGGATGAAGAAACCTAAACACTTGAGGGAGACTCAGACCTCTAATAGGAAGAATGGGAGGCAGTTTAGCTTAGCATTAGAGACGGATAAGGCATAGGTAGAAAAATCTCACCAGGAAAGAGAACAGGCAGGCAGAGAGGAAAACTGCAGGATGGTTTGGCTTATTTCTTCCT
>NW_009649062.1:3800049-3821612 GCF_000708025.1 Charadrius vociferus
AAATTCCACCAGTGCTTTACAGTATGTGCATACAGGTCTTTAAATGATTGTGCTTAATTTTTCAAAATGTAACTTTTACACAGTCCAGAAATGGTGCTGTTCTGACAGCATAAACTCACAGGGTGCCATTGACCCTAAAGGGTAATGGATTTTACCGACAACAAGTATAAATAAAGAACCACCTACTGGATTGTATTTTTAAAAGTAGAAAATCTTTTCAGCCATGAAGATTTTGGCAAGTGAGAAAGTAGAGCTAGAAATGACAGATACTGCCTTTAAAGTCTTAAACAAGATATCACTATTAGTATTAAGTGCTGAACTGGTCTAGCAGTAGATAATTACCTGAATCCTCAATTACAGATAAAATTAAACCTGGATATTGATTTAACCTAGTAAGCAATGAACATCCAATTGAGGCAGTCAAACATGGACAATGTCAATGCACTGAACAACCTCCAGATCTGTTAGGAGGCAATTACTCTGAGACAGTGAAGTATGGCACGGACCAAATTGCACACCATAAAACACCAGTTCTCAACTAAAGTATCAAGTTGCAGAATTATATTACGGCACATGTTCCGCAATTGTTAAGATCAAGATCTTGTTTCCATTTATTTATGAATTTTCTAGGTGCTCTAAAATTTGCAGGACACCTTGAATAGCCTGGAGAGCAGGCTTGCATCATGAGATTGTAGGACAACAGTTTTTCAAATTTGAGTTCATGTAAACAAAAGCTCCCAAGATGTAGTCTGCCCACAAAGAGTGATTAAATGCTCTTTTGAGTTTCCTTGAACTGGACAGTTACTGCTGGCAAAACCCAGACAAAAACTGTTTGGAGAACATTTATTTATTTATTTATTAATAACAGCTTCCATATAATGTAACAATGCCGCTTCCAGTTAAAACACTTTCCTGAAGGAAACACAGCAGCCTCAGGTCAAAATTTGTAATGCTCATTTTTCTAAAGATGATTGTCACCCTGTACAGTAGGGAGAGGAAATTGTGGTCAGTGCATGTGTCTGAGGAGAGGAGCATAGCAGGGGTCCAAGAAGTTCATCTCAGGCCTCAGAACGTATTCAACACCAGTGCATACTGCTGTTCACAAAATCTGTTTTGTGGGCATAAACCACATATCCTTGCAAAGATCAAGAATTACATACTTTTTAAAGAAGAATCTTCACCATCTCTTTAGAGCTTTGTCCTGCAGGCTACTGTAGCTCAAATCCTGTGACCTCTTCACAGGTGACCTATTACTGATAACCACAGATACAAAACAACAGTATCTTAAAAGCACCAATGGTTTCTTACCATCACCCTTTGAAGCAGAGCATTTGAAAAAATCCATGAAGTAGGAAAACATTATAAGATAAATCGCTGCCTTCTAATACTAAAAATATACAGTGCTGATTAGACCTATTTAGGCAGTGTTTTAAAAATTCAGACCAGGTCTCCTAGAGAAATGACTAGAGCAAGATTTTTGCTTCTTTAAATGTAAAGTCCACTTTATTCCCCACACTTCTGAAATGCTTTATTATAACAATCTCACTCACCTAAAAGGAGATTTTCTCAAGCCATAGAAGCAAGTCATGCCCCTCTCTCCACCTTCATTTACTCTAGTTTGTATCAATTTAAAAATGAACTTACTTGCAGCCAAAAGCCATTTTTCCTTCCAGTTCTGCAATGTGTAAGACAACGTACAAATATTTAGGAATGCAACAATCCCTTAAAATGAGATACAACTTCAAATATTCAGGCAGATTGCTAACAGCAAACAGTCGCCATAAGACAGCATAAGAATCTGATGTGTATTCTACAGTCCTGTTATTTGAGTCCTGAATTACTACAGTGATCACAACAATGCTTAAAGAAAATACCGTTTTACACGCCTATTCCTTATAGGCTACTGATCCAGTCAGACTTTCACATCAGACAGGAGATAACTAGTAATGGCACACTTATTTTGGGAGCCCCTTGGTGACTTCTTTCAGAAAATAAAAACATACGAAGAGCTGAATGTCCCTGTGAATTCTTTCCAATTCAATGGCAGGTGCCTCCGATTTTCCACTGACATGCTGCAAATGAATGATTAAATGAAAGTAAATTCCACTGAGCTAAACAGTGGAAAAAGATACCAACACCACAGGGACTGAAAAAACAGACAAGCTCTATCGATGAGAAGAGGTGACTCTAAGCGCTCTATCCAGTTAAAAAGACAGCACCTCTTTTTGTAGGGGAGCGTTACCCTATTGCAAGGGCCAGGATGGTATGATCTCAATTAAAAATGGTTTTGAAAAGAAAACAAAGGACTCAGAATATCACAGTACTTATCTAACATGGCTAGCCTAGTTAACATCAAGGAATACCCAAAGAAATCATCTACAGTTCATAAACCAGTGGCAAAGACTTCAGAGAGGAATGCTGTTGGTTTCTGAATACAGAAACCCCAATTCTCTTAATAAAATAAAGCCAGATCCAGCACTGGAAGGAACTATGCTGTGATATGGGCCATGTATATGTTTTACCTTAGTTTAGTTCATGAGGCTTGCCCACAAATTCCTACATGGAAGCTCTCTACATAGAGCTTGATTCTAATTTTAATTTAAGGATGTCTTCTGAGCCTTCAGCTCATTGAGAACAGCATGCAGCAGCGACTCTGCTAAATGCTTGTTTGTGATATCAAGTTATTAGACAACTCTTTATCTTCATCTCTCGTTATTGAGATCTTAATATATTGCCCAGATACACAGCTCAATCACGGGTAACAAGTCAAAGTACTAAGTGGCAGGGTAGCTACCCAGCAGACACAACTGTCTGAGGGGGCACAGGAAATAAAAACTATTCTATAACACAACAGCAGTGGCTGGGAAACCTATGTTCTCTGCTGTCTGTCAGACCCAGGACTGTCATGAAGTTGCGTACAGTTGAGTAAAAGATCTCTTGCCTACTTGGAATGTGTTTGACCTTTATCTTGCTTCCTGACAAAGTTTTTTGACAAAAATCAAAACTCCCATGCCGGAAGAGAATGGGAGTCCAGTCTGAAATAAAAGCTCACATAAGTTTCTTTCCCTAGTGAATGTTTTGCAATATTTCCTGCTAAGAAATGTTTATAACCCAAATGCTTGTGCATAAAGGTGGCACTGTACTATAGAGCTCCACCCTGGGCAGCATTTTTTCCTTAGCCCTTGAATCTGATCCAAAGGGAACTTTCAGTACCACCTTGAAGCCAACAATGGTACACGAGAGCCAAGAGGGACTTCAGTTTTTCCATTTAAAGAAACAAACATTTCACTGCTTGCTTACCCTCTGACAAGCCAGACTTACTCACAAAGTAACTTTCAGAGGAGTGTTTTCAAGAATATTCCTTCTATGAGGGAATCAAAACCGTTGTGACTGACAGACATACACATAAAATCAACGATCAAATGATCTTCTCGATTACTGTCCTGAGAACAGTCCTGATTGTTTTGCATTTAGTTTCTTCCTCAGTTGCAATATTCTATTGAGTACTTCACCTCCCTTTCAATAAATAATCTTCTGTACTATTCCCATCTTCTCAAGTTAGCATACCCTGAGCAGCCAATTCAACTCAACAAAGCCATCTTCAAAGAACTCCTGTACAAAGATCAATTTTAAAAACTTCTCTTTTTCAGACCTCAAAACTGAGGTACTCCAGATGAGTGATTAGAGCGATCTGTCCTAGAAAAAAGTGACATTTTATTTCTCTTGTATTTATGGTCAACTGAGGACTGGAAATGCTGTCCTGAAAATGGGAGTGGAAAAAGTGAAACTGAAGCATGAAAGATGTCTAGAAACATCTAGTGTTAGATTTCCCTTTGTAGTCTAAGACGTTGAGATCACAGATTCTAAACATGACAGTTCCAAAGTACTTTCCCCTCCACCCACCCCCATTTAATTACTTCTTTCCATAGGAAACCTCATGGCTGTAGAAGGAAGAAACACATGCCTTTGTACTAATATTTTTGATTGGACAATTTCAGAAAACAAGGAAGATTAAACCTTGCTGTAAACCTTTTGCTTCCAAAACAAATGACAGAATGCAATGTACAAACTCAAGCTTTCCAGCATTTGTGTTATGCTTCCCAGGACTTCTCTACCTATAGTTCTGGACCCATTAGATTCTTGCCAGGAAGGCAGTTGCCTACACTCTCTCCAGAGTACATTGGATTTTAAACAAATGACAGCTCTCTACAAGCCATTCAGAATTCTAAGACTGCAATGTATTTCCTGGATCCTGTCAGGTTTCCTCTAGATCAAGGCAAAAATGCCTAATATCTCCAAATATTCAACCCAGGAGTATTATCTGTCCTTCATATAACAAGTTTTACAAAAGCAAATTAAAATAATGCATATTTGCAAAAGAACTTGCTTAGTAATCACTGTAGAGGCTTTTACTTCCATTAACAAGAACAGAGAAAATATAAACAATAATAGTTCAACAAATTTTAGTTCTAAACTTGCAAACAGAGTTTATTAATTTTTATTTTATCATTAAGCTCTTTCACTGTTTTTTGCTGTTTTATATCACCCAACGATCAATTTACTCTTTCCATCCACTTAGACATTATTCAGTGATGGACAGTCTGGATTATTTTTTTTTCTTATATTTTTCCTTACTACTAGTTTTTTAGTGCAGCAGACGAACGGTATCTTGCTTTGACTTGGAAAAATAATGACTAGTAAACAGATTACACTCATCAACGTAGAAAGCAAAGTGATGCCTATGGCAGAAAAACAGTGATAATTTGGACTATTAACAGTCACAAGTAAGACATGGTTACACCAGCTAGATTGATTAAATCATCAGATTGGTGCACAGTAGCTGTCAAAAGCACAAAGCGAGTGTCAAGAAGGGACAGAGAACAGTCAACACGATTACACTGTTGCATGGACTTCTGCACTCACACCTTGAATACTGTGTGCAGCTTTTATTCTCCTGTCTGAAAATGATTTAGAGAAGAGCAACAATGATATTCAAGATACAGAACAGGTCCTGTAAAAGGAAAAATTAGGCTGCTATTCTTCAGACTGGCAATAGATGACTGTGGGGAATATAAAAAAAAGGTTTACAAAATGTTGAGGACACAGGAGCATTGGGTAGGGACTACAGAACATCAAATGAGCTAGAAATTGGCTAGCTGAAAAAAATACTAAGAAGTTGTAGGTTTTCATACAATATGTAGCTAGGTTGCAGATCTGCTCACAACAGAATATTGCACAGGCAAGAATTTTACAAGCATTCAGGAGGAAGTTATCCAGATTCATAGATAACTATTGACAGTTACCAAACACACAGGAACCACACCTGGTTCAGGATGTCCTTGAGTACAAGGACTGGGAGAATATTTGTGTTTGTATCTGGAAGGAAGCATCATATGCAATTGCTTTGTTTCTATACTCTTCCCTAGCACCTGCTTTTGACATTATAGAGGTCAAGATACTGATTAAATGGCCCTCTGGTCTCCCACCATAGCTATTATTACCATGTTGAAAGTGGTATAGACCAAGTAGCTCAGTCATACTAAAAAGTTGCAACACTTTCATTTTCTTTTTTTTTTTTTTTTTTTTTTCCCCCCCCTTAACAGCAGCAGTACAAGGAGTAAGAACTAATTCTTACCCACTATACAACCTTGAGGTTGGTAAGTTTAATTCTATTAAATCACTATGATTCTTCTGGGGAAAGGGATTCACTTTAATTCCAATCAAATGGGGTCCTTACTGTGCAATATCAATTATGTCTAAATTTAATCATCCCTGAAATAAAACAGCCATGAATCACTGTGCAGGAATGATATAATTTAGTCAGCTACTTTAGTTGTTCAGCTACTTCAGTACTTTGGTATTTAAGGATTTTAATTATTTTATTTTCTTAAAAAACTAAAACATTTTAAAGGATTTTTTTTTCATACTTTTATTGTTCTCTAAAACAGATTAGCAGCAGCAGAAATAATTTAAAGAGCTGATTATGAGGGTACTATTACAGCAAGCAAACACAAGAGGAAAAAGAGTTACTGCAGCTCAAATATAATCCTTAGGGAATGTTTCTATTTGTATTCAGACATGGGTAGGTGGAATGTCACCATACATCTAAGAGGGTAAGCCGATTTCTTAGTGCTCTAACTATTTATTTTAAAATTACTTGTTAGAGCCACATTTTCTGTTTGGGCAAATAAATCAAAAGCATAATAATCTCTTCATGAAAAGACGTCGAGAGTTCTCGGCAGGGAGTCTCTGTCCAACACTTAAGTGTAAGAAGAGACCATTTTAACTAACTGCACAACAGTGTTTCAGTGAGCCACTCAGACCACCTATTTCCTCCAGCCAAAATGAGCTACTTTTATATCCACACCCTGGGGACTCCACAATACAATCCTGTACAATGATTCTCCAAGGAATATAAACATATTCATCTACAAACTCTACAGCATAAAATAAACTATGTAAAGAGTGTCTGATACTATTTTACATATTGTAAAATGTTGACATGCAAAAATTGTACCTATTGGCAGAGACTTCTTCAGGTTTCCACACAGATTTCATAACTTTCTTTTCACATAGCATTTTACATACAGCATTCCTGAATGATTTTGGGCCACGCTTGGATGGCCTTGGGATCAGTTCAACAGCTGATCAATTCTAAAATTTGCAAAAGCATTCTTGGCACCTCCGGTAGATCTTGGGAAAACTAGAACCTTAAAAGACACCAAAATACCCCCAAAAGCAGTAAAGGACGGACAAAAGAAGACAGAGCTTCTAATGAAAGGATGGAGGAAAACAGGAAAACCAAAACCCCAAACAAGAAGATACAGGTAATAGCTTGCTAAGGTACCCATCAAAATTATTCCATGTATTGAAAACATAGCACTAAAGAGAGAGACAGTAATTAAACTGAGAACCCCATCCCTGGAGGTGTTCAAGGCCAGGCCGTGGCCTTGGGCAACCTGGTCTAGTGGGAGGTGTCCCTGTCTATGGCAGGGGGGTTGGAACTCAGTGATCTTCAAGGTCCTTTCCAACCTAAACCATTCTATGATTTTATGATTCTACAAGATGTTACATGCCCAGGCTTTCTGATGCCTTCCTCACAACATCTTTTTTCCCCATCTAAAGGTTCGGTACAGGGAGAAAATGGGGAATTCAGTTGTCTGTTTAGGCTTTCCTGATAGATGGCCACTGAACCAGGATGCCCAAGACCTTTGATGCATTTACTGAGCAAGCAGACTGTGCAAGTAAAAATTCAGTTCTATACAGCACATACTATTCATTCCACATAGATGAAGGTGGTCTCACACACTGAAGCACATTGTATTTACTGCTAGGCATACCCTTGTTTTCCTCTGACATTTACATCTAGAATCATGAAAACCCAGGGCTGGTTTTCCTAGGGCTGAACTACAGTTACAGTCATTTAGTGCTGTGGAAATGGCAGTGATTCTTTTGTAACAAATAAGTTTCAGATTAATTTAGGAAATTTACTTGAAACTGAAAATATTTAGAAGTGCGTTTAAGTGTCACATATACTCCTAGCTTTTACATTGTAATCATGGTTTGGCACTGGTATCAGTGGTGAGAAAACAACAAACCATTTCCATTTCCAGAGACTTAAAGCACAGTAATCTGCTTCAAAAATGTAACACTATGTTGTGTGCAGGCAAAACCCAAAGTATGCTGGCAAAGAACAACATTATTTATTGCAAATACTACCTAGTAAACATGCAAAACTATAAGGTGGCATTATGTTTTATCTTAGGAAGCACAACTTTTTGGTCATCACAGCTTGGCACAGGATTTTACTGCTCAGATAAGATGACAACATTTAAAAAAAAAAATCACTTCTATTTGAATAAAAATATATAGTTTAATTAGCTTTCTGCTAGCTACATTTAAATCACATTTAATATTAAATTAGATTGCATTAAAAATCTGTACAAATTACGATGTAATGATACATAGCCTTTACATATTCATTATAATACATGAAAACATTAAAGTCACACAGAATTCAAGCAAGCATTGCAAGGAAGAAAAGAATTCCAAAGATATACATATACATACTCACCCAATGTACAGCAGGATAAGCCTAACAAGCAACACCAATTCATATGACCAAAATGAAATGGAATTTCTGTTATGGGACAGGATTGAGCTATTCTGTCAATATTTATAATGCTACAATCTACACACAATTATCACAATATTTTAGACTCTTTTCTGGAAAATTATTCCCAAATCCAAGCTACAAGTGACAATACAGTATCACAATGCATAACTAAAAATGCTTTATTGACACCAAACTTCCTCAGCTTTTTCATTCGGTACTTGGTAGTTACTCAGTATTGGGATTTTAAAAGCCCTAAAATCTTAAAACTCGTCTCACAAAAAAGTTATTTCAACTAAAGTACAAATTCTCGACCTGAAAGTATTAAAAAATGTTTCAACATTCTAGAAATTCAATGGGAGTTTCAAAGTTTCTTATAAAAAAAATAAATAAAAAAGCATTCAAGACAACTTTAAAAGAACATTTGAATGATAACATAAATATGGAACTTCTTAAAAACCTATTTTTTGTTATTAATCAACAACTAAACATCACAGGACCATATCCACTAATAAAAGCAGGTTTGACAGAAATCCAATCTGCAAATACTCCTAGTGGACACCTTTTGCCGTTACGAGGCTGGGATCATTACAAAGAAGCAGTGTTCAGTATCTGTGTGCTAAGGTTAAAATCCTTTTGACCTCCCAAGAGGCATAAAAACAACAGTCCAGGCCTGTACCGGTACATTTAAGATAAAGCAAGACGATACATCACAATTCCAGCACCATGAACTTTGGAACATCCGAAACAATTTCAGAACATCTGATCCGCAGCTTCCAGTACAAGGAGCCAAAAAGCACCACTGTGTAACAAGGGCAGAAGACAAACTGAAACAACCAGTAGTCAGTGTAAAGAAAGACACAAACAGATGAAGAATCTTGGAAGCCATGCATGACTATGCTGTCTAACAAACAACGATTGCAACTATTTACCCACTGTTTCAAACTTCTGAGTGAACAGAAAAAAAAAAATTAAAAAAAAAATGTAGCTTTGATACCCATTGGAAAAAAAAGTAAGACGTATTGTCATTTGGCTGGGACTACCAACATTCACAGGCTGTTGTTAAAGTCTTCATTTCACTCCTTTGCTTTCATATATATACCATAAAGATAACCTTGTGAGATTACTTCACATGTTAATACTAAAGATCAAATCTTTATATAGGTATGAAAAAGCTATGAGGTACTTCATATACTTTCACACAGTCTTACAGGTTGTCTGAACAGACTTCACAAAACAATTTAGAGTTTGCTCTTCTCTAGGGGAAAGCAAGCTATCTCCACCCATCACTGCAGAATAAACGCATACACAAACCAATAAAGATAATCCATCGTTGAAAAGCAGTAAATATGTGAAGACAATTGCAACAATTTGACAGTCTTATGTGATCTACAGTAAAATCTGTCTTTCCTTAAAGTAGCTTTAAAACAGACTTTGAACTAACGTGAAGCTAATAGTCACAACTACAATCGAAGTCTTACATTCCCATCTTTGTTCCAGGTAAAAGCTACACACTAACATAGGCTACAATCTTAACATCAAAGCCAAGAGTGGTACTGTTATGGCCAAGATTCCATCCTGAGCTCAAAAAAACCATCATCATTAAAATAAAATTCAGTAACAGAGCATCAACAACAATTAGCTAAATATCTCAATTTCTTTCACAACACAAACAGCTGCTCCTTTTCCAGCTGAAGTTAAAAAGATGCCAAAAGTTAAGAATAATGGAAAAGCTTATGGATGACAAAACTTAAATAAATCTCTTAAGGAGATTCTGCTTGTACATCATCTGCCTCCTCCCAAAAAGAAAAAGAATTGTCTTTGTAAGACAAGTTATCTTATCTTCACTTTATATTTTCACTAGAAGTTGCTGCATTTTCTTAGAATATTCTACAGACAATATATGAATGTCATTTGTTCAGTAACTTGATTTGTAATTAATTTTTAATTAATCCTCTTTACACTCTTACCGTTAGGACAAGAGAGAAATGAGTGCGTCCAGAAATTTGCTCCGGTCTTCTGTTTTCAATTCAATAACTAAAATATGAAATATTTTATTACAAGATGCAAATAACTGAAAGATATAACAGATGTCACACTTGAAGAATATTAATTCCAAATATACTTATTTATATTCTTAATTAACTTTAAGAAGGAAAGAGAGAAACTATTTATTTGGACAAAATGCAAAGCATATTGTTTATTTTGCTCTTAGATTTCAGCAAACTCCAATTTCTCAGTGCTCACTACATGAGGTAGCTGCCACTTTTATTCTAGGAATGTTTATTTGCATGTTCAACATGCATATATAAGCACGCATTATTAAAAACTGCCTCTTTTATAAACACATACAAGAATAGGCAAAGCTTGTTGCATAAGTAGCACGTTTTTCAAACAGACAATAAAGGATGTATATCATAACATCAATACCATACTTGGTTTGGCTGCTAATGATAAAAAAATATCTCAGTTAAGCTCACAGATTTTTAAGTGAAGTGCACGTATGCAAATCATTACTCCATGCAAAACGCAGATCGTCTCAAAAAGATATGCAAGCCTCTGCTTAGTAGTTTATAATTTCTGCACAACAAGATAGCACTTAGAAAAAGATTGACAGAAGATGTAGTTTGTGTTTATATTAGACTCAGGAATAGTGTATCACATGCACACCTTTCATGTTTGCATCTAAGACATACACAAATGAACATACCGGCTACAGTCATTATGCTTTATGGAGGCTGCGTAAACACTGACCCCTAAAGGACATTTGCTGAATGAAATAAGTGATAGCGTTACTCACTTGACATGTCAAAATGGTTGTGCAAAGTCCTAGAATTGGTACTGTCTGCAGCTTTCTCAAATGCTCTTCCAAAAAAGCTAGAAGATGAGGAGAAATACAAATGAGCATTACAGAAGAGGATATATTTACGAAGGTAGAAGTATGGAACCTTTTCCTTGCTGAGGTTGAAAATGTCTTCCAGATATTTTTCATGTGCCTTGTATTCAACATACACCTCATTTATTCAAGTGCAAAAATCTAAACCTTGCAGGCTTTAAGAAATGAAGTAATGGGTCATATAGTGAACTATCTCCCTCTTTTAAGATAAAGAAATAGTTAAGAGGGAGGAAAAAAAACTGGCAAAGAAGCTGGGCAACATCTGTATCCTCTCAAAGTACCTCATGCATACCATATGCAAAAAGCATGTTTTTAAGAAGGATACAATTCAAGTCAACATATTCAGTGTTAAATAGGTAAAGGAAAGATATATTTGCTTCAGACATAGGAAAAGTCTATAGATAACCTTTAGTAAGAACTTTTGAACTATATGCTTACTTCTTTTTGTCAGAGCTTTCCGTCTCTGGAGGAATCCCCACCATGATCACAGTTCCCTGTTCAACATCCATTGGTGCAGCCATTATCAGTGGCAGCAATTTACAACGCTTGTTTTTTGTCTGAAAGTCAAAGTCTCTTTGTTAGACAAACCTCAGGAAACAATTTAGATTCAGCTCTCCACGTTATAAATATTCATCTAAGGATACAGCTATAATGCAGTTCAACAGAAGATGGTTTCTTTACATAATCTCTTAATTTCCTTCTTTCTTATTGTAAAAGTCACTTTAAGGACCAATAGAAGTCACTTCTCCAATCTTGCATTCCACTAACACAGAAATGACGTACACAGACAAGATATGATTTACAGTAAAAAAACCCCACCTCTTAAAACAACAACACTGTAGGTATAAGTACCTAAAAATTTGGACTGGGCTTAATTTGTTGCAATAATAATTTTCCATTGCAATACAACAGATAAAACATTGACAAACACAGTATTCATTAAAAAGTATTTCCCCTATCATATTGTTTTACAGCAGTAAGCTGTAATTACAAATTTTGTAATTTAGTTAAATCAAAAAATAATGATGAAAATTTTAACATTTTTATACACGTAGGTAAATGAAACAGAAGCTTGTTTAAATTGTTCTGTTCCTAAGGTAAACGTTTTGCAGTGAATTTTAAAAGCGCTGTCCTGCTCCGAGTGGCAGAATAGTTACTGACTATGTCTAATTTTCAAAATGAGGACAGACCGATGTAATCTGACAAGGACAGACCATCATATATTTAATTCACAAACTAGGAAGTGCTCACTGTGAAGACAGTTCTCAACTTAAAACCTCATTTTTATCTGAACTGTGTAACTAATAGCTCAAAAAACAAATGGAATTTAATTTCAGTCATATTAGTTGTAAATATCAGAGGATTTTATTTAAACAGACACAGAACTCTTTAGATAACAATCACCCATCCTGCAATATTGCTTTTTTTGTGTCAGGTTGACTTTTCGAAGTACATATTTAATGATACGCTACCTCAAAACTTACAAAATTACAAAAATATTTTAGATTGTAAATATCATAGTAATGAAAACTTTCTAATGCTATGATGTCTCTCAGGCAGATATCTTTCCTAGAGCAGCATTCAAGATGTGCTAAAATTATCCAACCAATTAGCAGAAAAACATTATTAAGATTTTCATATAATGTTTTTAATAATCAACTGCAAGTATCCAACAGAACAGTAACAACTAGACAAGCCAGAAGTTAGTTAGTCAAATGCTTCTGATTTACTTACAGAGCAAACAAACGATTTGAGTAAGTATTTACTAAGCAGGCACAGAGACACTGGTTTGGAAAACAGTTTCACGTCTGGTGTGCCCTAGGAAAAGAAGAATTATTTCAATTACAATCCAAGGTGATTCTTCCACTTATTTAATTTTGATATGTACTGGCAAGTCTAAAAGTTTTGTGGGGCTCAAAGAACACTAACAAGAACCATTACAATACAGGAACTTGATCTCACTGACTTGACTCTGAAATAAAGCCCTCCCCTCTTTGAGAGGACTGATTCTTCCTTTGCGAATTTCAGAGCAGATGCCAATATTGACCCATCAGAGGACAGCACAGTACAGATAAATAGGTTCTTTCTGACAGAGTCATTCTTATTGAGTCAAGCAGTTAGGAAAATAGTGTTTAACAGCTATGAGACAGCCAAACATGACAGTCAAATGAGACAGTCAAAAACTAGAATTCTGACCTCCATGAGAGCGCAATAGAGAAAAGGCCCCTGAGAAATTACAAGGTTGGTGCAAATACAGCTGGCTACTGTCTGCTGAATGGCACATAACTGCTTTTTGGCCAGGTCCAGTCCTTGGTGAAGTTTGTCCAGGTTACCTCTGCAACAGAAAAAAGAAAAAAAAAAAAAAAAATCAACATCTTCATATAAAACCAAAGCTTTTCACACAAAAGTGAGATCTCTTTAAACACTGTTCACAGGGATGTTTAGTTTTTTCTTCAATGGCTTATGAAGCATCAATGCATCTTTTAGATATGTAACCCCTGTTCCCAAAATAAAACTGTAAAATAATGAAGACATCTGTTTTCAGTACCTGGAGAGACTGTCCAAAGCTTTAATGAAATTAGTTGTTTCAGGCCCTTCTTTCTCTGTATTCTCCATGAGAGAAGCTGTTGCATAAACTATATCACTTGCTGAGAACTTGTTCTTAAAGCCAAAGTGAATGCTGAAGGTCTGAACTCTCAAATCCTTCATCCTGCAAAATGAAATAAAACCAGTAGGGATTATTAACATTACCAACATTATTATGGACATTGACCAGCCATCTCCTCAGTATGTTAATGTTAAGAACACAAAGACAAATCATACCCTAACATTTGCAATGTGCCTAATACTCCTTTGTCCATCTAAAAAATATATTTTAAAACTAGATGTTACATCCTTTTCATACAAAAATATTTGAACTTAATTGAAAAGTATTTTCAGATAAAGCATTTGTATTTAAAACAATTTACCCAAACTTGTTTGCAGATTCTTCAATCATTTCCCGAAGATTTTCTTTCAAAGATATGTCCATGGAATTAAACTTCTGTTTCACTTGCTTCAAAGGCAAACTAAAACCAGAAGAAAAAAAATACACTGATTGGTATGCTAGAAGAAACAAATATTTTGCCTTCCTTTCATAAGACTTTCGTAATATTAGATAATTAAGCAAGTTAAGTCTGACTAAGCTTGTTTGCATTTTTCTTCTTTAGTTGTTGTGAGAGTGGCTGTGAGACAGCATAGGTTACTCACTAATCTACTAGTCCATAAAGGCATACACCTGCAGTATTCCTCATACACGAAGACACAAGTTGCATAACTCAATTCAAAGAGACTCAGCAACCTACCCAGAGCCCCACAATAATATTTAAAAACTAAGACGTTGAGTACTCGCAAGCTATATTCTTAATATTTTCCATAATTCATTGGAAAAATGATCTTATGATCCTTTAATCAAGACCCAGATTTTTATAACTCACCCCATGTCAGCCAAAAACTCCCGGAGCCTCTTCTGCCCTTGTACGGACCAAAGCTTAAGGCTAGCAGAGGTATATGAAGTATTACAGAGACTTTCATATAGAGACCAGTGCTGATAAAGTGCCAGGCGCAGACTGAACAGGAATTATGGCAAATAATTATGAACACATATAATTTGAAGTTACAAATGGTAACAGAACTCCACAACTAGTAGGTAAGTCTTCAGTTGCCCTTATATGTAGTACAGAGATGCAATATAAGATACAGTTAGATGCTGCAGGTGCGCATAACACAAGGCAAGCAACATTGACTTGAATTCTGAAAGGTTAAGATGAACTCAAGCTGCATGAGCTATTGAGAGGGATTCATGTTCAACAAAACATTCAAATTTCCCTTTCTTTTAATTCCATTCTCAGCAGCAGAGATAGTGCTGGTTCCCCCCACCCCCTCAGATAAAATCTCAACCAGGGTTCACCAAGTGGGTAGAGTTCATTTTCCCCAGATGTTATGCAAGGATACTCATATTCAAATGCTATCCGCATGCAATCAATTGATAGAGAATTTTCTTCATCCTCATTGCGGTGGTTATGGCGAGACACATGACGCTGTAGGATTCCAATATCAGTCACGTACTTCATTCTTAAACAAAAATAAATTTGTTACTTCACTTTCTTCCTGTGTATTTTTGTATTTCATTATGAGAGCCCAAAAATGCTTCCTAAAGATTACACATTGGCCAGTCAGCAGGATGAAAACTGCAGATCCATCTTAAAAAATCCCAGACTTGTTAAATAATGTTTTTTAAACATTCAGCCATACACCCAGGCAAGTAAAGCGAAAACAAAACCAATACAGAGAGACAGACTGACCAATGAAATTACTTACTTATTACATTTCTGTCCTTAAAAACATCAGTGTATTGGTAACAATAGAACACCAGAATTAAAGCCTACACATGCACTACTAGAATTCTGAGGGTATCTAGTAGGAAATAAGAAACAAGAAAAAAAAACAGAAAACAAAAAAACCTGAAACTTGTTAACTACAACTGGAAAAGAAGATGGAGGATACAGAACATACAATTTTTTTTCCTTTAATAAAACTGTAATAAGGCCATATTTATGTAAACTACTATTAAGCACCATCTCTTCACAGATCAGAAGAGACTGTTCTATAATTTTGTGAAAAATAATGTTAGTTTAAAATTCTAAATATTAGAAAAGGAAAATATAGTTTTTTCTGATGTTTATTGCCATTTTTGGAAGACATCAGAGCACATTCAGTCATCAAGATATTTGATGTCATTGTTTATTAGTTATCTTGCATTATATTAATTCCCATATATTTCCTGATCTCTATTAATTGCTAGTATTAATTTTAAATACAGAGAAATTAAAAAATATACTAAATATAAATTTTCAAAAATAAAATCTTTCTTACTGAGTGATTTTATCCTGGACCCATTGATCTGTTAGACCAACAATAGCCCACCTAAAATTGGGGAGGAAAAAGGAAAATAAAAAGTTAAAATAAAATATTCCAGTACACTATATTATATTTAACCCTCTAAGTATGTACCAGAACAAGTCAGAATCACTGTTCACCAAGTGTACATAGAACTTAATAACAAAGCTACATACTATTATGCCCTCTTTAGCAGACATACACATTGACTACCATCCTCCCTTTTTCCATGCAGAATCTATTGGTTGGTTGTAATTTATTTACACAGATGCGTCCTCCAATTCAAGACATACATCCACTCATGAAATAAACTGGAACCTTATGGTGAAATCAAATAGTTTTGGGTAATCTTGCCTCTCTTTACTATGGGTTTAAGCTTCTAGACTCCGTGAAAAATGATAATGCAAACATACCACAACATGTCATTCAAGTCTTTAGACATTATCCATGCCAGATCAAACATCACCATCGCAGACTATATGAGAGAAAAGCAAAAAGAGAGGATAAACGAACACAAACCTCTCACTTCATTAAACAAATAGAACACAGTTAAATTTGCCAAGTACTATCGTGTCACTAAAGTTCTAGAAATCACACTTGAGTCAGAAAGGAAAACACTGTTGGATTGTCAAAGATACAAAGTAGAAAGAAAAATATTTTATACAGCTCTGCAATCTTGCATTATATATAGCAGCACTTTAACAAAATAGAATAAAAATCAGACAAAAGGCCACATGACAGAAGGAACTGTTTAGATGTCCTAAGTATTATGTTTGAAATATCCTGACACTTTGAAAGACAAACAAGCTCCCTACATGCTAAAGTCTTTTTGCAAGAGTATTTTGTGTACAGATAGTGTAATTTTTTTAGTTCTTGACAAAAGTATCTATCATAATTTTTTATACCGGTATTAAAGATGCCAAACAACAAAAATGTTAAGAGTTCTGGTTTATCATTTCCTCCCACTGTTAACATTACATTATTCACTGTGACTCAGCTGGCTGTTGTCTGCTAGTCTACCAGTATTGTTTCTACGATGTATCTAATTCATCAACAGTAAAATTGTATGTACACAGCCAGAAAACATTGAACTGCTAACTCAAACTACTTACACATATATGATGTATCTTATATATAACAATAAGATACAAAAATACCAAGATATAACAATACTATTATAATGTATAATATTATTAGTAATTATAATATTATATTAAATAATTATATACGTTGTCCAATTACCTTTACCTGGTGGTTTTATGGCAAATGAGTTTATACTTACTGAGGTCCCATGGTATTCATACTGCTCATAATCAAAAAGAATTTCTCGTCTAAAAAGGAAAAAAAACCCACATTTGACTAAGTGGTGAACTGGTCACTGGATCCAATTAAAAATATCAGTCAGGAATTGTGAAATAGTATTTAAATTTCACTTTAGCAATTAAAAAAAAATAGGCTTGGGCAAGAAATTGTTTTTCTGCAAGGCAATTGGATTTTAGTAGCAACGTGGAAACCACACTAAAGTGTACTCATAAAATAAAAAGGAAAAATTTATCAAATCATTATTCCTCAAATCCCATTTTCTTATCTGATTTGTTCCTGCTCATTCCTATTGACAATAGTGTGATTGTAAAAGAAAACTGAAGCACAAGTTTCACCCTAAGATAAACAAGATAAGAATACTACAGCTACTTACAAGTGAAGCAGTGTGCCTATTGCTACTCAAATTCATAAATTACTATTTATAACTATCCTCCATTTAAGTTTTATTTTTATCTAGTAAATATCACTCCACTTTCTGATGTTAAAACGAAAGCATCTTGCAAATCAATCAGCATAGTATCATGCTGTTGTATTCTCAACATTTTCATCAAAAAATGAGATACAAGCAACGTAAAAAATCCAAAACAGTTAAACACACCTGCGTGCCTCCCATTCTCGCCTCTGTCGCCTTTTCATTGTTCTTTCTATTACATCCTGTAAATTAATTTCAATGTTAAAAAGCTAGAAAAAATACTCTAATAGATTAGCACCTATCCGGATACTTTCATGACTAAGTCTTCATTAAAAAGAATTATTATTCCTATTAACAACATCTAATAAGAAAAGTACTACTATCAGATATTTTTCCAAGGAACACACTTTTATAAAGTCATGGCATCTTTCTGTGCTAGCATTTATTTAGCTTGTCTTCAGCAATAAGAGGCTCAGCAAGCAGTATCTTCAACATTAGCAACATTGCATCCTACCATTTTATAACATAAAGATGACAATGATGAAAAATAAAGATAATTAATGCAGCTCAGAAAAAGAGGGACTCACTGTATATTTAAACTCCACAAATAGCATCATCAGTTTGAAAACTCAAAGAAATAAAGATCTTTGTGAAATATTTAACAGATTGGAGAATAGCTATTACGTACACTATTTATAGATTTTCCTTTGAATTTCCGGTATCTGCTTTTACTGAGGTAGCACCCTTAGTACACTTTTTCCTAATAATCTACAATGTTAATAGAAAAATAATATGAAATATATATTAAATCTGATAATGTCTACATTTAATTGTCTCTTAATATTTCTAGTCTCATGCCTTTGCTTCCTTGTATGGTATAAATAGAAAATATGCCACAAATAATATATGAGAAATTTAATTTTTTGTGTCTATCATAATATACTTTTTTTAGTTTACTGCTACAAAAGACAGAAAAAATGTATTGCCAAATTATTTGTGAGCTTCAGACATAGATCTCTTCAGTTCACTGATTACAGAAAGACAGCATTACCCTAGTCAAGTTCAAAACGTTTCTTTATATGAACAAAATATTTCTGTGCAGTTCAGATAAATAAACATTTTGTGTATGTGAAACACCACTGGTCACAGTAGATTATTTTTAAATCTTAAACTTGAATTTGTGATCTAATGGAACAAAATTTTTAAACTCAAATGGCATTATTATGATGATGTAAAGTACATGTAATAACTGTTTTATTTTCCTTCTTTTCACAGCAAAGTAGCAGAAACATACCTCTTCAAAACGTCTACGTTTCTCTGAAGGTTCTGACCCATCACTTTCATTCTCTGAGTCCTCTTCTTCATCCTCTTCATCTCTGAAGATATCATCATAAGCAGGAACATCAAGATCATCATCTTGTTTAACCAACAGCTTAATCTAGCAAAGAAAAAAAATGGTATTTTAAATAAAGTATCTTATTTAGTGATTAAAAAGCATTTCAAATGACAAATAAGAATACTTCAAATACTTAGTAAGAGAAATTATTCGTTTTGGCTGTGATTGATTCCCAGCATAACACAAATATTGCTTTTTAATACAAAGACTTTTAGTTATACAAAATAAGAGTAAAAACCTGTATTCATTGATTACAGCATTACTAAACGAATTAGCATTTTTGTGCTTGTTAAAGTCATGTTACCAAATAATTTGTGCTTAATACTCACATTCTAAGTGTCGCTCGATGCTGAAAGATAATACATATTATGTTCTGGAGGATGTTTATCCTCTGGATTTCTAGCTGATTGATTTGTAGCAACAGGATTAACAGATGCTTACTACTGACAACTACCACACTTCTAACACTATATATTTTATTATTGAAAACAGATTTTTTTCTGATCATGTACATGACTACTGCAAATATCCATTAATACTGCTTCCTGACCCACTAGTGAACAGTGTCAACAGTTTTGCAAAACACAGAAAAGCACTACACCACCCACCACCACACTGTGTGAAGATTTTTATTATGAAAGAAAAGTGTTTACCTGTGTGTCATTGTAAACATTCACTACATTGATAGGTCTGTGGCTATCACATACAAAAAAGTAAGTGTCTTCTTCTGGCTGCAAGATCTCCAGAAGGTCAACATTGGCACCACAATTAATAAGAACAAAATATTTGAACTGCAAACAAAAGCAATAAGAAAAAAGGTTTTCAGTTCAACTAGCATGAAACACGGAAGACTGAAAACAACTTCACAAAACCTGAGAAGTACTCATCATTGCCAAAACTTGTACGTACTTTCTGACATTTGCTGTCTCTGAGGAGAAAAAAAAAAATATGCAAGACAAACCAGCAAATTTGGGGATGTTGGAAATTCAATACCACCACCTCTTATCTCAAAATGCGTGCAGACTTAATTTGAATCTATCAAAATTATAGCACATTAGTTTCAGCTGGTGTAAAAAACTTAACAAGTTTGTTACTGGTATGTTAAACTTTAACCACTGTTTTGACATAACCAACACTAATAATTAGGTCAAGAGCTCACGTTTTAAGCTAGGGAAAAGGCAGTGCATGTCTATATAGGATGGGCTGCAACTTAAAACAAAAATCCAGTTTTTTCACCTGATCTTTATGCTCAAGAAAGGCAGTTTCAAGTTCCTGCCATCCAGATACTGGGACGAGTGTATATTGCACATGATCACATTGGAACAAAGCCTGAAATGAAGCAAACAGCTGTTAGCAAAGGTGAGGGGAAACAACCTCTTCTACAGTGCTACACCATGCTATAATTCCATTTCATACAGATCTTTATCTTGAAGACATCCCAAATGACAAATCTACATTATCTTTGGGAGTATGACTTATCAGTTTTCAGTGTCATAACTCATGGAAGAAAAAAAAGTTACAGAAACAGGTTAAACCTTTACCCTTTCCCCAGTTCAAACCTACAAAAAGGTTCCAAGGGCATTTTTTCTTTTACTGTTAGCCTACAGTGACAATGAACAAGAACTTACTTGGAGTATTTTACAAGCACATAATGCATCAACATCTGAAGCAACAAGAAGGAGAACACGCTGAAAAAATAATAGAATAACAGTATTAGTATATTAACATAGGTGCCAAACCTAATGCACTGGTACATGAAACACACAGATCCCTATGAGACCAGAAAGTGAGAAATTTAGGTAGAGATCATTATAAGCAAAAACCAGGATTGCTTCTGAATGAACACTGCAACCAAAATTAACTGATTTGGATCCCTGTAAATATGAACAATAAACAACTCCACATACCCCAAATACGTCAGCTGCTTTGAAAAAATGTAGTTATTCAGACTCCTATGAACTGCACATAGTTTTGAAGGTTCAAAGCTAGTCAGCCCTACAACTATTTTCATCGTGTCTAGAAAGGCCTAAGTTTTCAGCATGGGATCTGGAACAGTTTTGACTGAAGAAAATCTGTAGCAAAAATAGGAGCAAGGCAACTCCTGAAATAAATTGCCGTGCCTAAATCAAGGTTATCTGGTGGTTTTTTGGTGGGTTGCGGTTTGTTTGGGTTTTGTTTTGTTTTTTTTTTTTTGGGGGGGGGATATATTTTGCTTACAGTTGGAGAAGTTGAGGGGAATGCTTTCAGTTGCCCAATCCATAATACAGTTTAACAGGAAGAAATACTAGAATACTGTCCAAGAAGAGTTTTACCACTTCAGTGTACGCATTTGCTACAAACAAAGTTAAGCAAGCCATCATAAAAAAATGAAAGCAGCCAACCAGCCCTGCTATAAGAAAGGCAGCAAGAGAAAACTCAAAGACAGAATACAGGATTTACCGTCTGGGCAAACAACAGCACAATTTTTAAAAAAAGCATAAAGGAA
>NW_009649062.1:3822616-3829885 GCF_000708025.1 Charadrius vociferus
CTTGGTTTCGGTGTGAGCCGCGGGCAGCGCGTACGCGGTGTGAGAAAGCGGCGCCGCCGCCCCTCAGCGTGGTTTGAGCTGCGCTTCAGGAGGCCTCGGTGGGCGCCGCGACACTTCAGTGCGCTACACGTACCTGTTAATACACTCCTCTCACTCCTCTCTTTGTGTTTGTTTTCCCTAGTTCTCCTTTAACATGTTCGATCACCCCATCCCGCGGGTTTTCCAGAACCGCTTCTCAACTCAATACCGCTGCTTCTCGGTACTCAGCGTGGTTTGAGCTGCGCTTCAGGAGGCCTCGGTGGGCGCCGCGACACTTCAGTGCGCTACACGTACCTGTTAATACACTCCTCTCACTCCTCTCTTTGTGTTTGTTTTCCCTAGTTCTCCTTTAACATGTTCGATCACCCCATCCCGCGGGTTTTCCAGAACCGCTTCTCAACTCAATACCGCTGCTTCTCGGTATCCATGCTTGCTGGGCCTAATGACAGGTCAGATGTGGAGAAAGGCGGGAAGAGTATGTGCATGTTTTATTTTGATTAATAACCTATTGGAAGCGTGTTTGTGAATAATGTCGAGTAATGCAGCTTTTGGCCCAGACTGGCACAGTGGAACAGCGCGGAGAGGTGCTGTTGGCTCTGTGGCTGGAGCTGGAACAGCACCCTGGGGGGAGCCCTGAGACGGAAGTAGGAGGGGTTTATCGCGTTAGTCTGTAATTAAAAAACTTACTAAGCGAGTCCTGGTTTATGAGCATTAGGAGAAGACAACCTGCTTTTTTAAAGCCTTTTGTTAAAGTCTTAGGGCCATTATGCGCCACGGAAACTTATGATTAAGGACTCTTTTCCTCTCCTTGTTGTACCTCGCTTAGCTTGAACAAAGAGAATGGGTTGGCCGGCTTAATTCTCAGGCTGTTGGACTCATGCTGTGTTGTTTCGAGTTGGCATCAGTTTAAGAGTACCTATAAGCCCAAACAAATAAAATTAAATTTAGGAAACGTTTTGTTTAGTACTAGGTGTTGTAATACCTTGTCTTCTCTGGGTTGTTTTGATTAAATTCTGAAATCTCCATGCTAGCAAGTATATTTGTCATGACCGATTCTACTGAAGTCACTGGCTCAAAAATGAATTGGCAGGAGATTGTAGAATCTACTTTTTTTTTAGAGGAGATTTTAGAGAAAGGAATGTTAAACTTTATGTTATGTACTCTTTGTACAGTCATACTTTTCCTAATCTTACATTCTTATTCATTTCTGCAGTAATTATGCCACCATCGGCTTTGGATCAACTCAGTAAGTGAATATTTTATTCTGGAATAACAACATTAGAAATATGAGCAAATGCGCAAGCAAATACCTCAGTATTTCAGTTATGTATTAAAATCTGACTTAAATAGAGAATATGAGACTAATTAGTTGAAAAAATTTATTTTGGAAGTATTTTGTCTGTCAGAATTAATGGGGCTTGTCTGTCTTCAAGTACAGACATTTGAAGTGTTGGGCTACCTGAGGCATGAATCAATATTTATTAACTATTAATAGTGTACTCAGTGTAATGGTTACAGTTAATCCAGTAAATTCTTTATCTCAACTTGCTTGTTCTGGACACTGTTGTCTGCAGGAAAATTAATTTTAAAGACAAAATAAGTGATAGTTATCTTTGAAATGGGGAAAAAGATAACTGAATGAACAGTATAAATGGTCTTTATTGACCTTTTTAACTAAGGGATTTTTTTTCTTTCCCCTCTGAGTTTTAGCCTTAATTTCTTTGAGAAATTAGTTTAGTCAGGATTTGATTTTTAAATAGGCAGGGCCAGCTAAAATTCATTTGGTAGGAGCTATCCGATAATAGCAATCAGACATAGCAGTAATAGATTCCTGTGCTAATACCCGCTGCCTGCTTATCTCTGAGCTTCTGGAAGTGTTGGAGGGGCATTTAAAGCTCAAAGTACGATGGCAGTACAGTATTTGTGTATTTGCGTTCTCTCCTGGATTCGTAGTTTTGAGCAGTTGGAATAACTGTGTGAGGGGAATGCTCTCCTATAGTCTGGCGCATTCTCTTGCTAATGGTCAATCTGTGAAAGCTTCAGAAATGTGTTAGTGGCTTTTAACAAATAAATTTTTTTTCTCCTCTCTCACCAGGCCGACTTAATATTACTTACCCGATGCTGTTTAAGCTGACCAATAAAAATTCAGACCGAATGACGCACTGTGGAGTGCTTGAATTTGTGGCTGATGAGGGCATATGTTACCTTCCACACTGGGTGAGTTGTCTCATGCTGAACTGTCAAAACATGAAGAGTAGGATGAGTGAGTTGCCAGTTTAATAATAAAGAGGCAGAATGTTTCCTGAAAGTGCGTGTCTTTGTTAGGCGTGTTGCTACAATAGCTTTCAGCCACAGCTCAGGTTTCCCTCCATGAAACCTGACTGCTTTTTAAGATGCATCTGACTGTCCTTCCTGTAATCAAACCATGGTAAGCTGGTGCTTTTCAGGGAAGATGGTGGCCCCAGCAAAAATTGGTATATGCAAGGAAAGAGAATTAAAAACATCAGTCATGTTGATAGTGGTTTCTATCTTTGTTTTCATTCTTCCAGATGATGCAGAACTTGCTGCTGGAAGAGGGAGGCCTGGTGCAAGTGGAGAGTGTTAATCTTCAAGTTGCTACTTACTCAAAATTTCAGCCACAGAGTCCAGATTTTCTTGACATCACCAATCCCAAAGCTGTGTATCCTTCCTATTCAATTATGGAGCAGGGAACAAAAGTTTTCTCCCAAATTGGAATGCTGAAGCAGAGCTAGCTTTTCAGGTGTGGCTCATACTCTTCCAGTAGTAGGTAACTACTACTGTTCCTTCTGAAGACAGAAAGGATGGAGAGTTTTTGTACAGAGATGTTGCCAGCTGCTGGCACAAAGTGTAGTGTGGAGCAAAGAAGCATGAATCTTGGCTTAAAGTCCAATGAGTTTGAGTGTTCCTTAGAAGAACTTGTATACCCTAATGTTTACTAACAGGCAATCTACAGTACTGATGACTTTTAAGCCACATTTGGGAGATCAAGGATCAGAGTTTATAACATAGTAACTTTAAAGCTTTTTTGTTGCATTGAAAACAAATGTTTCATCTTAACATACTCCAAAGATTAGAAAATGCATTGAGAAACTTTGCTTGTTTAACTACTGGGGATGTTATTGCCATCAACTACAATGAAAAGGTACAGTATACAACACCAGTCCATGCAAGTTTTGTTTGTATACCGTCAATTTGAGGAAATAAATTCTGCCCCATGTAAAAAAGTACGCACAGTATTGTTGACAAGTAATCTGCAGTATCGTTGACAAATAATCCCTGATGGTAGATTTCACAATCAGTTTTCTGTTGGAGGAGAAAAAGGGTCAGTTAAGTCTTCTCCTGAGCTGCTGTTTAGACTTTTTTGACTCATGAGAAAATACTTTTTTGTGCTGCTGATGTTTTTACAAGTCAAGGGACAGAATTTATCCTAAATTCGTAATTTGTTTTCAAAAATGCAGATTAAGGTACAGTAAGAGTGCAGCAAGGTACAGTAAAAAGTAGGTTCTCTAGCTCCAGTATGTAGCAATCTTGTAAGTTAAAAATCTTGGCCTCTCAAGTTCTGTAGAGACCCTGCAGTATCCAGTCCTCAACCTAAAGAGCACTTACTTCAATTTTCTTGAAGCTATCTGAAGGGAAAGGTTTAGATACACTTTTCTTATATGTAAATCTAACTCTTTCATATACAATCTTAAAATAATCGTTACTGTTTCAGATCTATGAGCTTCGGGTAATGGAGACCAAACCGGATAAGGCTGTGTCTATCATAGAATGCGATATGAATGTAAGTTAAAGCGGATGTGGAAAGTCTGATTTTACTGTGTCCTCCTAAAAGGAGAGGGCATCTCATTCAGTGACAGCGCTGTCCACCAACCACCTCCGATGCTGCGGAGGGATGGGATAGGGAAGATAACTCGTGAGAGTACCCCGTGTACCTTTGTAACCACATCTGTGGGCTCGAGCAGCACTTCATGTACCATCAGGTGACTGTAGTGCCTAGAATGTGATGTTTAGCTTCAACAGATTTTATAATCTGAGTTTTATTTAATAGCCTTGTCTTCATTTAAACTCCAGTGATATTTGGGGTGCTGTTTTACTGCTCTGTTTCAAATACATGCTAAGACTCATTCCTGGAAGGCTTAGTCTTATTAGTTCTGAGTTAAAATATTTAATAAGCGAAGCTCAGTTCTTTTTAGATCAAAATGGAGTGATCGTTTGTGGAGTTTTGAGGAATAGTAGTATAAAGTTTATGATTAAATACATAAATCATGCTTACTTTCATGCTTCTTGTGTAAATAGGTGGATTTTGATGCTCCTTTGGGGTACAAAGAACCAGAAAGAAGCGCGCAACACGAGGAGACCACAGTAGGTTAAGCTTCTGTTCTTCAAAAATGTATTCCCTAGAAGTCAGCCTGGCTTGTGATGGAGCAGTGAGCACCAACATAAATTTTTTTCCAGAAGCAATTTCTTAAGACAAAACTTACCACGCGCTTTTCCTTGTGTTACTTGGGAGATGGTTGTTTACCAACTGTTGATTTTGGAAAGGGATTGATTGTTCTGAAGTTTTGTTTGGTCAGAAGTATGTGGAAATATGTTTTCATGCGTTCTGCATACCACAGCATGAACACAGTGAACTAACTTGTTTTCTCCCTGACAGGACGTTGAAGCAGACCATAGTGGATATGTGAGTGACATAGGATTTCGTGTGAGTCCCCTATTTCTGCTGGTTTCTGAATGTTGTAAAATGGTGAGGGAAGTTGTTCCAAACAACTGCAAAATAGTAGTACCTGTTCTTAGAGGTGTTCGTTGTTTAACTGGCAACTATCTGCGAATGTTCTGTGGTGCTTACGGCCAGGAACAGTATGACTTGCTGTCCTTAGAGGGCAGTCTGTGAATGGGAGAACAAAACATACTCCTACACCCAGGGTTCATCAGCTTATGTGTACCAAAAAAACCCATGCTGAATCAAATAATTAAATAAAAATGATAGTAAGATTTTACAGAATATAGTATCTCTGGGCAGTGTGCTTTCAAATACAAGATATGGTTGAATTAAAACTCGTTATGTATACATAGGCGTTCTCTGGTTCTGGGAACAGATTGGATGGCAAGAAGAAAGGTGTTGAGCCTAGTCCATCGCCAATTAAACCTGGAGACATTCGAAGGTATGTCTGTTTCGTTCAGTTGTCAGCAAGTGAAGGATCAGTGTGTGAGTGGAGTTTAATTTTGTTTGATGCTCCTGCAATATAAACAAGCTAATTTTGTCCTAAGTTTGTATTTAGAAAATAGCCTAATTTTCTAGATGGGCTGTGACATCCCTGACTGCTTTGGATTCAGATCCTAAGTTAATGTTGCCAAAACTCAATCAGTTCTGGTTGTACACAAGACAAGTAAGGAGAGGCAGCAGGTCTAGACTGGGCTGGGTGGAGTGATGCACAGTGCCCCACCAATTTTCTAAAGCGAAATTTGGTGTAGAGTGAAACCTTTTTTGAGTTGGGTGGATAACCAAAGCCAAGCCACGTGTTTTTTTTTTTCTTTTCTTTTTCTTAGAAGGAAATTTAGAACATTCAGACTTAAGGATGTGGTTCCTGTGGTGTTCTGTCATTTATGCCTGTCACAGTAAAACTTGAGCTCTTGTGGAAAAGTGTGTCCATGGCGCTGTGGAAACCACAGGCTATGTGGAAACGTGCCCACAGCCAAGCTTCTGGAGCAGCTCCAGTGTCTGATTATTTACTTTGTGCAGTGTATGCCTGCCTTCAGAAAACAATCCAGTGGCTTAACTCTAGAATCATTTGGTAATGAAAATTTGCAGCCAGTTGTTGGTACAACACTGGCAGACAAAGAATAGGTCTCACTTTGTTCAATTGGATGGTGCGTATAAAACATCTTTCATAATATTTTTATGCTTCTTTTCCAGAGGAATACCCAACTATGACTTCAAGATCGGTAGAATCACATTCATTAGAAACTCACGTCCACTAGTTAAGAAAGTCGAAGAGGTAAATAAAGTTGGATCCTTCCCAATTTTGGACAGGATTAGAATGTTAGAAGTACTGTCCAAGTTTGTGGTTTCTCTCTCCATACTTGATTTTTCACAGCACCCTTCTGTTAAAAAGTGGTGTGAATTAGGTGAAAGCAGCCTCCGATGTCCTTGCTTGCCAGTGTAAAAAGACTGGCCTGATATAAATTTAATAAGCCAGTGCCTACTTGTTTCAGTTGGCTGAAAGGTCACTGAACTGCTCGTATTTTATTTTCAGGAAGAAAGTGGTTATTATGTAGGTTAAGGATGTGAAATGTCTGCAGTCAGTTTCTGCTCTGATGGAATATTCTTTCTAATGATCGTTCAGTTTCATCACACACGAGCAGTGAGCAAAGACGTAACAGCCTTTTTTCCCTCTTTCCTTTTTCCAGGATGAATCTGGAAGCCGGTTTATTGCCTTTTCCGGAGAAGGCCAGTCGCTGCGCAAAAAGGGAAGAAAACCCTAAGCTGTGGTACCTTTAGTCAGTTAGGAGGAAAATAAAATAACAGTTGCAGCATATTGGATCTTAGTTATTGCAGTTGAGAGGAGAGATCGTTTTGCAACACAGGAATGCTTTTACTGGTTTTGGTTTCGCATTTAAAACCAGACCTGTCAGACTCTCTGAATTTTCAGTTGAAAATTAAGTTCCAGGAATTCTGAAGGAGTTTTTCTGTATGTGTTGTAAAGAGGGAAAGTATCTCAGCTAAACCTGAGAAGTAAACCCAACGAGGTCTCCCTTACTAAAAAGTCCGGCTCTTGGACTACACCCTCCCCTCTTACCTCCCGAGTGATGATGGCTCGTCTCCCTCTGGGCTTTGTATTTTCCTCCCTCTCTATGTATTTTGCCACAATTTCAGGGAAGCTTTTTAGTGTGGTACAAATGAAGGCTAACACTTTGGGGTTTAGGAATTTTGTGTAGGGAGTCTCTTTGATCTTAGCTTCAGGTGTTGGTTATAAATCATTCTACGCAACCCCCCTTTAATTGCTTTTTGTATTTATAATTAATAATATGACTTTTAGTAGTTCGGCTACCGTAATGCACTGCCGCAATCTAATGGCACATGGAGGGAGAAGTTCCCTGCCTGGTGCCGGGGAGGCAACGGGTGCTCGGGCGCCCTACCGGAAGGGCGGGCAGTGGCCGGGAGGGGAGGGCAGCGACCGGGGCCCTCTCACGCGGCCGTTGTGGGCCGTG
>NW_009649062.1:3830527-3834499 GCF_000708025.1 Charadrius vociferus
AGCGGGCAGGGGCTCGGGGTGGGGGCGGGCAGGATGCCCTTACCGTCCAGCGGGACCGCGTTCCGGGTTCTGCTGTAAAAGCTGTTGATTGCAGGTACTCCGAGATTCCCTTCCTAATGCGAAAAGCTGCCGCCTTGCAGGCAAAAAGTATTCCCGGGGTGTGCAGAAACGCTCCTGGCTGCATACCCTTGGAGACTGGAAAACGAGAGCCCTTCGGCACAGGCTGCAGCATAACTCATCCTTCCAGCCAGCGAGGACAACTTCTGGCAGGGAGGGTAGCGCCAAAGTGGTTTTCTTTGTAATGAAGCAGTCAGAGGCAAAATACAAACGTGACACAGTTAAAACTTGTATTCTGGCTTACTTAGATAGCATTTGGCTCTTCTATTTAAGCATAATGAACTTCTCATTCCTCGTTTTTATCTCAAATACTGACAGCAGGAAATAAACTTTGTAGGACTGGAACATCCAACGCTATCCTGGTAATATTTTTTTTCCTGTATTTCAGGAAGCTTTGTGCGAGAGTGAAAGAGCTCGAGTTATGGAAAAACAGAAATATGCTCCAGTGTGGACGCTGAGGAAGAGCCCACCCCCTGACTGGTATCTGCCACTTGACCAAGACAAACCAAACTAGCAAGGCTGTTTTGCTGTTTGGTTAGTAACGTAATACACAAAGCGCAACTATGCTGGGTTTTTTCCTTCTGTGTCATCTTGAAATTATACAACTGTAGGTCTGCAATACTTTAGTACTCATTCAAAAATACTGAGAGTTTATTTAAGCACCTGGTATTTTTTAAAGGGAGAATTGAGGTGCTTAATTTGATTCTGGTCTCTTACTCCTGTCTTACACTTTAGGATTTCATCTCAGCAACTCGGCAGGCAACTCCCAAATTGGTGCATACAAGATCTGTCTCTTGCTAGATGAGGACCTCTTCCCCTACCAGCCGGTGTTGCACACTTCTGGAACAAAGTGCCCACCCCAGGCCTGCCAGACGGGAAGACACAAGCGCGCTGGGCCTCCTCCCTGTCAGTTCGGGACAATCACAACCACTGGCATTCAAAAGGCATTTCCCAGATTCTGAATTGTCACAGGTTAAGAGCTTCTCACCTGGTGGGATGGTGCTGCAGAACCTGAAACTGCAACCCTGTCCTTGCACGGACCTGCTCTCAAACAGTGGTGTGTGTCAATGGCAGTACTCAAAATTACTACAAAAATAAATGTTTAAATGAATGAAGAGAGATGTGTTTTGTTTTAGGACAAACCTTCAGAAGCGTAGTTACAATGCTTACATGGCAGTATAAACCCACCAAAACTTAATTTTGGCTTTGTCATAATATGTTTTCCCTCTTAGAGTCAAAAGTTCACTGAAGTCTAAAAGAAAGGCAGTAGAGTCAGCTGCTACCTCCCTTACAGTAGAGACTCTGATGTGACAACTGTGACAATCCTTTCTCATAGCATAGGACTCTTCCATGTTATGGTTTATGCAGGAAAAAAAAAATGCTGCTCCAGATGGTGTGAAAGGATGACAGATATAAGCCCAGAAAGATAAAATACTCTGTGAAATACTACTTTCTCTTATTCTAGCATGGCACAAGTGTAAGGTAGTGTAGTTTTATTGGGTGTCTTACTATCTAGAGAAGCATTAAAAAACCCAAACAGATACTTCATTAATATGTTTTTTTACAGTCATGCACCTACAGGATTTTAACCTGCAGAAGGAATTGTTTATTCCTATTCCATTCTTTCCTCCCTCAGTTGGTCAAGTAGCTCATGCCTGATGAACAACAAACCCCTCCATCACTGCGTATACACTTTGGTGATATCAACGCATTTTCCTTCGGGAGGATCGTAACCAGGAAGTGGTGGGGTATAATTAGGTCCATCTCTCTCAAAGGGGAAAAGCCCCTCATCTCGTCTGATTGCTGCCTGGTACAGCTCTTCTGATTCCAGGCGGAGTTCCTTTAGTGCCTCTTGCTGAGCTTCTACAAGGCTCTGAATTGCTTTCTTTTCTGCCTCATTTTGTTTCTGCTTAAACAAACACCACTTTTTCATAAGTAAAACTCTTCTTTCAGACTCCTCAAATGACAGAGGGGGAAGACTTCGCACCCTGATAAAGAACAAAATAGCATTGTAAGAGAAATAGCCTGTACCCCAAAGAGCAAATTTAAAAAAAACCCACAAAACACCACCACCAACCCAAAGAACATATTTCATTGATGCAAAATCTGTGAGGTTTTCCACCGTCATCCTAACAGGAAATCCATGTTACTATTTTTTCCACTGTTTTTAGCAGGAGCAAATAAAATTTGCTTTCCATGGTTTTGTTCTGGTAGAAGTAGATCAGGTTCTGTACCAAGGCCAGCACTATATTGCAGTTTTGCAGAGAAATAAATGGGAAGTGTTTCTACCAGGAATGCAAGCACATGGTGACAGACACTCTTACCTACCTGTTGTTATCTGAGTACTTAAGCGGTGTTATAAAATCCTCAATTGGAATCATTTCTGGGGCAGCTTTTTCCAACTTTCTAATCTTCTTTTTCATGCGATCCTTCTGCGCTTGCTCCTTCCTTACATCCACTTTCTTCTTCTTCTTTGGTTGTGCTCTACAAAGAAAATAATTGCATGAATGAATTAAGATAATTTTGCCATTTAATTCAACACCAGCAACTTCCACTTTACTTTTCTAAGAACATTCCTTCCCATTGCTTAATTTAGTCCCTAATAGAAGTTCCAGCCATTAGCTTTATTCAAGTAACATAATTTCCAGGAGACAGCAATATGTCTCATGAGATTTTCTGCAGAGCAAACTGTACCTGCCCGAGAAAAGCAACCTCCAATTTTGTACTGAACATCAGAATGACCTGAGGAAGTTCCACAAAAATTTGATTGGAATTGGTTTGCACTAGCTCAGGGTGCAGCAGAGCAGGTAACAAGTTTATCTGCAATATTCCTGCCATCTCACGTTAAAGAAGAGAGTGAGTGGTTTTACACATGCTTTTAAAATTTCCATGTTTGGAATGAAATTCAAGGTGCAGACCTTCCTCTCCTGTTGTACTTCATGCAGATCCAGTATACCCAAGATAACGTACACCACACTCCACAAACAGTGGACCTGTGGGATATTGTTTGGACAAATGACCTTTATGGCATGAAACAGTCCCCCCGATGGTACCTAACAGCTTCCCGGATAAATCTAGTTGCATCAAAACAAAACAAGGATACCAAAATGTAACATACATGTAAATGTGGGTATACTATAAGTATACCACTTTATAGTGAAGCATTTTCAGTTTGGCTAGGCTCTCATTTCCATTGTTGCTCAAAAGGGAATCCAAATTTTCTGTGGCTGAGGAAGCAAGTACAACTACAACTACACACAAGCATAAAGCGACAATCATATCGGTTACCATTAAAGTCTCCTTACGACGCTGACAGTTCTCAACTGCTTTTACGTATAGTGACTTAAAAGCAAACATCTGTAATCAAAAGTTAATTTGGACTTGGGCAAATCTGCATTCCCCTGAGGATGAAAGCACTCCTCGCTAGGGCGGTGGAGTTGCGCTCACCTGGCGGGAAGAGATGCCCGACACGCCAGCAGCGAAGTCTGCCAGTGACTCCCTCGGCACGGGACCGTCTGGGGCAGCCAGGAACTGGAGAAAGTACAGGAACACAACGACCACATTGATTCTGAGAAACACAGGAGCTATTTACTAGCCACGAATCACAGTTCTGAATAATTTTTGGCTACTTAATTCACGACAGCATGCAGCGTCTGCCCGCAGATGGTACCCTCAACCTCTTCAGTGGAGTAACTAAACCCAACGTTTGGTCTCCATTGAAGTAGATCCCGGGCCTGCCCGGCTGGGGGACACCAGGCCCCAACCCGGGCGGGCGAAACGGCAACCCCGAGCAAGGACCGATCCCGGAACGCCGCCCCAGCCCTACCTGAGCCGGGCCCCGCAGAGCCCCCGACC
>NW_009649062.1:3835405-3866031 GCF_000708025.1 Charadrius vociferus
GGGAGCGGGGAGGGATGGTTTGAGGCAAGGGCAGTCGGTGGGGAGGGGAAGGAAGGGGGGACCCCCTGGCCGGGGTGTGCGGACGTGCAGGGCGCTGCGCTGACCGCGGCCGTCGGGGGTTACCCGCCGGGTCTGGTACTGACGTCCCCAAACGCTGTGAGCTCCAGCGCTGGTCATCTGTGCTGTCGTTGGCCGTGGGGGAATAGTATTCTTCTGGTAGTACTTTGAAAACAACTCCCTGAAGTTATATAGTGTCCCCCCTGCCACTCTTCTGGTGATTTTGGAGGGATTTGTGAGCTGTAACACTTCCAGAATGAAGTGTCGATATTGATAGAAAGCTCTGTCTCTTCCCAATGTGGTGAGTACAGGATAGCATCACTGTTATGTATTTACACTGCTTGGGATAAATTGCCAGAGTAGTACCTGTACTGATCCTGGCGAAGCAATAAGAAGAAATCTAATGTGAAGAGCTCACTACTGTTTATGCAAGTTTTGTCCTCAAATTCATGCGTACAGCTTTATTTCAACTGCAAATTTTATACCCTGGTATTAATGTCAATAGTTGGACTCATCTAGCTGATCGGTATCCAGAATAAAACCAAGCCGGAGACCAGCTTAGTCAAATTGGAGAAGTGTGCTTTGAGTTAGAAACCACAGATGCAACTTTACAGCTGCCTTTCTGCCTGTGTTGTTGTCTTTGTAATCATGCTGTAAGTTTTAAGACCTTAAGCCTTGAATTGAAATTTGTATGCGTCTTTACTTGAACTACTCTCCAGGGGCCATATAGTCAGCAGATGGACCTAGGCTTTTAACGAAAGGTTGTAGTGTACTGAAAAAACACGGAAGTACTTTATTTGAGATGGTTTTTTACATTTCTGCTTGGTTAATCTAGACAAATGTAGCATTTACATCTTCATCTCTGGCTGCCTGTTGGCAGACTGTGCTGTGCCTCTGTGGATCTTCAGTGGGAGCCTGTTTACAAGCTGCTGAATAAAAACTTTTGGCCTAAATCTTTGCAGATCACAGAGATTAGATCTGTAGCTTCTTTACTTATTTCTTTAGTGGGTGCACCTTTTGGTATGGGTACGTGTTTGAAATCTCTGGCAATTTAAAATACGTCTAACCATTGCAGAAGACAGTTTTCAGCCAAGCAGTTTGCAGGGAGGCTCCATTTATAAAGCCCTGCAATACTTTTCCTAGTGGATAATGCACTACACAGGGCCTCAGTAGTCCCAAATTTTATTGCCATTTCTGCCGCTGTCCTGCTTGGATGAGTTTGGGCGAGTCACTTTGTCATACTTTTACCACCTGCAAAACAGACATTCATCAATGGCTTCATTTGTAAAGTGCTTTAAGGTCTGCTAACGTATACAGGAGTGTATAACATTCATGTGTTCTTATCCTTGGGGCAAGGAGTGCAGGATAAAAACTGGTGAGTTTAGTCAGCCTCTTTTAACATACCCAGGTTCCGGATCCTGCAGGCGTTGCTGCACGCAAGCTGTCTCCATCACTTATTAAAAGTGATGGTAGGCCCATTAAGGGCCTACCTGTTTGCTCTGAAACCTCTCCAGAAAGAGGGTAAGATAATTTGTACTGTGTATACTAGAGACTCATCGTGGAATTTTTACTCCTTTTGTTTTCCTCACGGGCACAAGAGGCTGCTTTGCTGTTGCTGGTTTGACGGTCCCGATAGCCAGACTGGCTCGTCCACACACCAGATCAAGGTGCTGTCGGTCCTGCCGTTCCCTCTCCCCACTCAGTTTTGGAATCCGTACTTTACTGAGCGGGCTACAAGAGTTTAATGGTGCTTACAGGCATACATTCTCCATGAGATAACAGACATTAGAAGTTAGTGTTGTAGCAGGGAAATTCAGTACACCTGGGAATTGTATCCTGCTCAGCAGAGATGCTGTGCATTTACAGTAAAAGCGCTTTAGCACATTTTGACTCTACAGGTTTTTGTCTTGGAGATCTTAGTGTCGCTTTATCTGAGTACTGATTGGAAATACTTCTTCAGATGCATTTTCCGTAAGCTTTTCACACTCCTAATGTGTGTTTATTAGATTTTGCATTTTATTCTCGTTACTGTTGTGTTATTCTCTTTCATGTTTCTTTGGTGTAGAGCAAGGAAGAATATTGAAAAGTGCAATCTAATGGTGGGGGCAGGAACTGATGACTGTAAGATACAGGCGGTGTGGTTTGCTTCTCCTTCCCAGTTTTCCATTCATTACCTCTATATCGATGCATCCTGCGTCCAGCAGCTGTACATACACATTTGGCACACGAGGTTTTGAGATCCGTGGTGCTTAACAATGGCTAATGCAGGTGAATGCTGAGCCCTGCAAGAAAGGAGGTCCCTTGCCATTCTGAGAAACCCATGCAAAACCCAAGGTGCCGTTCGTGTATAACAGCTTGTAGAAATGGGAGCCTGCTTTTGTTTAAATATAGGCACAGAGTTTATTATCTCTCCAAGCTGTAATGGTGGAATGTAAATATTTGAATTGATTTGTGAGTCATGTTGGATGCTACGTATCAGGTGGGCTGGAAGCAAAATGAATGGAAACTTGACCATATTGTGGTAGAAATTCACCTAAAATTGTCTTTATATTTCATTGATTAGTGCCTAAAGTTAAATAATAAACAAAAATGACACAATATTTAAAACAGCTTTTTTCTTCAGCTGCTGTATTTTTTTAAAGGTGGGCCTTTCTCCTTGGTTTTGAATTATCTTACTTGGAATGTTTTGTTCCAAGCTTGTTATATTATCAGTATTTCTTTAAGTACATAATGTATATTTCGGTTCTTTAAATAAATAATCCAGCAAGGCATCTGGTCTGTCATAAGGTGTTCTGTTTTTAATGAACCTGGTTTGCTTCCGTATGCAACGTGATGCTGTGAGCTTCAATAATTTAAACTTAGCTTTTTTTAGAAATTATTATGAGAGGGCAAAATGTCTTAAAACACACTCTCAGATTTTAATGTTACTGCTGAAGTATCACTTACATTTTGTTTTGATGCATGATTACTGTTAGGAAATTCAACACTTCTCCAGTTAGGAGCATGGGAAAGCATTCAGTCACTTTGAAACGGGGACCCTGTGCCTTTTGGCTGGTTTCGACAGGATCTAACAACATAATTAGAGAAAGACATGGACCCAGGGAAGGAAGAAGTCGCTATGAAATAATGGCTCCTTCTCCGTTACTTTGAGGAAATGAAGGAAGTGAGGAAAAACCCAGTATCTGTGATCAGTTTATAAACCACAAGTAGTATGGAAGAAGTCTTGTAGCTTTAACTTATGACAGTTACCACCATTGTAAATGGTATTCCCTTGGTAATGGTGCCCAGGAGGAGAAAGCGCCCTGATAATGACTTTGTCTTGCTGAATTTCTGTCCTGTGATCACTTAATCTGTTTTGGTTTTTTTGGTTGGTTGGTTGTTGTTTTTTTTTAAATCATTTGACATCTCTAGACTGATAAAACTGGAAACCAACACCAAAAGCATTGGTTTCCTTGAGTGAACAATCTAATGATTATTGAACCTGTTCTGTATTTTAAGGAATAGACATAAAAGTGCAGAGAGCAAACTTATTAAAAACATAGCGAATTTCCGTCTAGATAGCGAAAGACTTAATACACGTTCATAAGCAGGTTAGCTTTACTTAGATTTGAAAAAAGGAACCACTAGTAATCTAATTTAATCATGCAAGCCTCGTGTTTCTCAATAGCCGAGAAAAGCATGTGCAGCTCTGGAGCAGGACACTGGGAAGATTCTCCTTTCCGAGCCAGTGCATTGCATTCTAATGCTTCTTATCACTATCGCAGAAACTTGAAACGTGCTGCTGTGAACTCCTCCTGCGTTTTACCTATTTCTGTGCTCCTGAATATGAGTGTGTAACAAAACTGACTTGAAACTTCGTGCAGTGTTTGTGCTAGATAGGAACTGAATTGTTTGTGATCTTGATATGCTGCTTTCTAATAAGTAGTGAAGACTGCAGCTCCTTTCTGAGGACTGGCCAAAGGGTCCAAATTAAGCGCTCTCTAGTCTGGATTACACCACTGTGAGTCTCTGAGCTTTCTGGTATTGAAACACACAGCAGGTCTACTACTGCCTGAAAAATGGATGTGAGTGATCTTTTTAGCTGAAGTGGTAGAAGCTCAGGTTCTTGTGTCCAGTAGCTACTGTTTCCTGCAGGCATCCAAAACAGGGCTGCTGCTACGCCTGGCTTCACCAACAGGTCACTGCAAGCCAGACCCAGGAATGCAATCCTGATGCCCTGTGGTCCTGAGCTACTTTCTAAGTAGTTGCTTCACTCTTTGGGTGGCTCTTGTCAGCTTAAATTTATACTTTCCTCCACTAACAAAATTGCTTCGACTTATAGTTGAAGAGTGCAGTGAAAATGATGTGAACTGAAAACTGTGGGCTTTAAACAACTGCATAGTCCATGTTTAACCATATTACCCTCAGATCTTGGAATAATATCCACAGCCCTTTAAGATAAAATCCAGACTGACCCGTAAGAAGTGTTTCATCCAGGTTGGCTTCTAAGTTTTCTGCTGTGCCAGTATAACATGGTGTTTTGCAGTTGCTGTTTATGTTTTGGTTAATGCAGAATGTTTATTAAGAAGAGGGTGTCACAGGTTGTGGTTGGGTGTATATTGACAAATTTCCTGTATGTGGAAAACGGAAGACTCTGATCTGTACAAACTTCTAGAAGTCTGGAACTTGATTTAGTAAACTGATGTTTCTAGGGAGAAAAAGCATGTCTAAAGGTTAACCACTGGATGCATCTGGACATTGCTGGTGAGACTGAGACATATGAAACTAGTCCAATTGATTAGGAGTTATCCATCAGATGGAAACAATATTTCCTTGGCTCTGATAGATTAATTTAACAGGCCTTGTGTTTGCAGGTCATTTTGCTTTAAGCTCATTGGCAAATTCTGCTGAAAAGCCCAAGTTTACTGGGTTGATCAATGTGTATGATCTGTGGAATAAGTTCCCTTCCTGGATCACAGTTGAGCCACGTAGGAAACTTTATTTGTCATTGAAGGCTTCATTTATTACCACCGTCTTTGCTGAGTGCAAAGTCCATATCCTTTTTAAACTTCTCTTATAAAATAATGCTCTGTGACCTGATGACTTCCACTGAGTTCTGAGTTTTTGGGATTATAATAATTTATGAAAACATCTGCTCAGTCCTCATTAGATCAAAAGCCAGTTTTATGCTAGGAAAAGAACTAAAAAGAAAACATTATCTTACTATATAAATAGATGGATCATTTGCATTTGAACACCGTCTTCAATGCCAGTTCCCCTTCATGTCATAAAATGCAGGAGAACTGAAAGAAGCTCATAGAGGAGTGAGCAGAATGATTAAAAGTGTGGGACAGCTTTTGTACAAGGAATGAGCGAGTAGGGCTCTTTGGGTTAGGAATGGGAGGACTGAGCGGAGACGTGATGAACACCTGTAGAGTTGTGAGCGGCAGAAGAGAGGTGAACATGAAGTGATTTTTGTTCATTGTTCTGTACAAGAATTAAGGGCTGTTGAAGTAACAGCAGGTGCAGGATACGCAAAGTCAGTGGTTCTTCACAGAGTCCATGGTTGAGCAGTGGATCTCTTTGCATTAGGGGCTGTCAGTCTTAATTATGGATCTGAGAAATGGCTGATTGAATTTATAGAAGAAAAGTCTCTTGAGGACCTCTGATTCAAGAAGTCAGATTTGGAAATTTTTGGAGCTGGAAGATTATCCTAGGAAGAAGCATTGTGTGCTTACCGTTGTACAGATCCCTAGGGAGGTATCTAGTGCTGGTTTGTGAACAGAGTACTGGGCTCGGTGGACGTTGTCGCTGCTGTGATGTGGCTCATTTTAAGCTTTTACGGTGAATTTGTAGCTAAGTTACCTCTGGCTCCATAAGTAAAATAATTTGTGAAATTTCTTGAACTCCATTTATGGATCTGTGCAAAAACTTTGCCCAGAAGGAGGAAGGGAGCTGATGTTACTGCTCCCATAGAGTTGTGCTCTGACGATAAGGAAGAAGTTGGAGATGCTATGATAGTTTTGAACACCTAGTAAAGGAAAGGAAAATTACATCATAGTGCAATGACTTATTTCACAATTTTCCGGCATGTGCAGCATATCTGCATTGCCTGAATGATGAGAAGCCAATGTGTCTGTCAGACAAACTTTCCAGTGCGTGCTTTGGTCATGGCTACTGTTTAGTGCAGACTTTTGGGAAGGAAGAGTGGGGGAATTGGAGCAGAGGAGGAATGGCTCTTCCTGTATGAGACGGCTGTGTCTATTAAACCGATTTTAAATACAGTATTGTTAAACTAAAACCCACCTAAACTCTGAAGCCTTGTTCATAGGTGCCATGCTGGCTCTGGAAGCCATAATTCCTCCTGATTATTGATGCCCTGTGTTAAAGGTTATTGTTCCTTCTGATTTTCTGGCGATCTGTTTCCTGTTAGTGCGATTGATAACGTAGGCAAAAGGAGCCAGGTTAGTACAATTAAAAGGTCTTTGATAACTGGCTTCCTGGAATGAGCGCTCTCCTCTTCATGCCTAATGCCACATTTGAGGGTATAGTAAGTCGTCTTGCCCAAGACTGTGGATGCAGATTGAAAAGGTGTACCCTCTTCCACCTCTAAGGTCTACAGAATGACCCGTTTCCCTAAGTGTCAGTGGGTTAAACTATTTCAAATGATGCACGGGTTTAATTTAAGGGAACTTCTGTATCTGGGAAGGACAAAATAAATGTTTGCTTCTTGCCTGTGCTTCTCAAAATACTCATCTTAGCCCTGTATGTTACATTCAAGTTAATAGAATAAAAGTTAGAATCAGGCACAACAGTTTGAAGAAAAGCCACAGCTAAGTGTCAGTTTATGCGTTTTATGCAATCGAAAGGACTTGGAAGGAATGTGAGTTGAGTGCCGTCTTACTGTACTTAAGGTCTTTGCTTGGCTGCCTGTAAAAATTTTAAGGGGAATCACATGTCAGAGTTGCAATATAAATCCAAATAAAATAAACCTTAAAACAAGTCGACATAAAGAATAAAGTTGACATGAAGCAAAATGCTTATCCCTCAAAAAGTAAGAAATGCTGAATATTTGGATGAGGGGTTTGTTAGTGGTTTAGTGTCAAGGAATTTGGATGCTGTAGTTGCAACATAAAACCGATCACTGGATAAATTCTCCAGGTTTTATTGTTTATGTCTTAACATATCATGAATGTACAGTGCAAGAATTGACATTTATGGGAAATGTATCAAGTAGTCTTGGTACGTGGGTACTAGTTCTTTTGGCTGTTAGGGTAAATTGCCTTATTTTATAATGGCATGTGTGCAATCTTGCTTTTAGAAGCATTCCAGTTTGAAAGGGTTCTGACTGCTGCCAAAAATTACTTGAATGTGGGAATCGCATGCGTGTTCATTCAAGTAATCCTTAGTGGTAGCTCTTTGAGCATCATTGATAGGCAGTAAGTTGGCTTCTCCCCTCTTCCTTCTCCTCCTGCAAAGATTACAAGAACTGTGAACCTGTAGGAGAGTGTATGTGATCCAGTGGTCAGAGTGGAACAGGCTGAGAGTGAGGGTTGTCTGGTCTCCAAAGCTGTTCCCCAACTCTGTTAGTTATTTGTTATAGGGTTTATGTGTTCATAAAACTGTTAGTTTTCTTCTGAAGGGTGTAGCATATGGAGAACTGAAAGATTTAAGAGTAATATTAGAGTTGGTTAGTCTTTTTCTATATGGAAGCCATAAAAAGAAAAGATAATCTTTGGGTAGAAGAGTTTCATAACAAAAGAATTTAAATTTGAGAGAGGTAATTTGAGAGAGGTAATTGTGTGACCACCAGATGCAGGTTGAGATTAGGGAGGATTTTAAAACAACAAAAACAGAAACCAAAACAAAACTTGCTTCAGGTCATCAGCTAATGAACTGTAGAAACCTGGAAGAAATTCCTTACTCAAATACAGTTTTGCCTCGTTGGCACTTGCTCTGTGGTATTACTTTGCTTTGAGGCATTTGGCATATCCTGCTGGATTAAGTGTCCTTAGTTATCACTGGTTTGTTACAGCATAGTTGCTTCCATATACGTTTTTAATAGACTGTCATTTTTGTCACATTGCTTTCAACTCTTCTAGTCCACTCTAATTCTTACAACTCTTAAGTTTTAGAAGAAGAAAGTTATTTGCCAGCCAGAAGAGTTATGGTTTTTTTGGTGTTACTGCATTCCCTTGACTGTAAAACAATTCAGTATGTTGCGTCTTGTTCTCTAATTCCAGGAAAGCCAATATTTTCAGTGGACATTCACCCAGATGGGACCAAGTTTGCAACAGGAGGACAAGGTATGTCTGCGTACTGACAGAAGGCAGAATTTTGGGCTATAATAATACTAATCTTGTGCCTTCACAACACTTTAATTGGTTTGATCCTTTTAAAAACACATCACATATCTCTAAGGAACAGATAATTATGTAAGTCATTAAAATGTACTGAAAAGTGCTGCTGTTACTGCAGAAGGCAGGGTTACATTTTCTGTTGCGCTCCTCCTCTTGGACATCATTGAGACAGTAGCTGCAATAATTGAGTTGTGGCCATACTGACCAAATTTCTTTTTTTATTTGAAGAGGAACTGAATGTGAAGTTGGGCTTTTTGACCTGCTAAATAGTAGAGCTATTAGGACAAGAAAAAAATCCAATTATATAAATGGAATAGCTCAAGAAATATGTGCAAAAATATTTGGAGTACAATAGTGAATAATTTTGTTGAATATAGTAATTGCCATTTAGGATTTGAATGTATCTTTTCTCTTTTAAAATACAATTTTACTACAAGTAGTTCATCCTTGTAGTTGGTATCATTATGTACAGTATGATTTTTTTTTTTAACAAGGTTGTATAACTTTTTTTTTAATAGTGTCAAGAAAAATAAAACACTTCTGACTTGCTGTAATTATATCAGAGTGGCACTGTATTCAGATGTTTCCAAAGTTCCCCCTGCAGTAATGCCTACATTTCAGCATCTGTTCTGGAACTGAGATTAAGTTGAAAAGCTCTTTTGCTTTTTTTTTTTTTAAAGGGGGGGGGCTTTCTGTTCTCTTATAGGTCAGGATTCTGGGAAAGTTGTGATCTGGAATATGGCTCCTGTCCTGAAAGAGGAAGATGAAAAGAATGAAAATATTCCCAAGATGCTTTGTCAGATGGACAATCACTTAGGTAACAAAGATTTTTGGTTTGGGTTTTTTTTTTTTTTTCCCTGAATGTTGGTAATTTGCCAAAGCTTTAAAAGTACATGTTTGTGATTACAAAAATCATGTTGTCTCCAGTGGGGAGGAATCAATGAGTGATCTCATACTTGGGCTATATACTTTTTTAGATATTCAGCAGAAAATGTTGTTAAAATGTGGGGAAAATGTACAGAGAAATACAGATACCTTTGGAAATCTCCCTATGAACTTTTTCCAGCTGTGGCCACAAACTAATTGATAACACACATTCTGAGAAACTGGGGAGCTCTGAAGGAAAGGGCAAGAGAAGAAATAAGTATAAAGGAAACACCATGGGAAGTATATTGGTTATAGTTCTAAATTATTCTGGAATTATTGCACATTACATTTGAATGTATAGTCACCTGAACAAGTTGTCCCCTTTCTTTTCTTCAAGATGTGTCTTTCTTTTTTGCCTTCTTAATCCCACCTCATTTACCATAAGCAGTTTCCTTTGTTAAATTAATATTAATCTTTCTTCTTTGAGCTGCTTTTGGTGAAGCTTTTTTAAAAAAGGAATAGGTTGTTTTTTTTTAAAGTAAGAAGTTCCTCAGCTGTTACTGAAAGATAAGTACCAATTTGTTTATCTAAAGCAGACAGAGTAACTGCTTTGAGTGGAAAAAGCACACTTAAATCCTACACGTTGCATGTCAGGTTTTGCGTATTATAAACTCTGTCCCCAGTCCAGAACCACTTATTCTCATGTTTCATCGTACAAACTTTCTTTTCTACATTTCAGCTTGTGTGAACTGTGTGCGATGGTCAAACAATGGCGTTTACTTGGCTTCAGGGGGAGATGACAAGTTGATTATGGTGTGGAAACGAGCTGCGTAAGCGTGTTTCTTTCTTCTCAATTTTGTATTTTATTTCAAGTAGGTTACTCTGTCACGTCTCTTAGTGTTTCTTCCCTGTGCTGGCCTTCTGTAAGCTCATGGCCTTGCCTTTTGGTGCGTAAGGAGCTGAGACTTGTGCCACGACATCGCTGGTGTGGACATTTGGTCTCTGTCTCGTGGGTGGAGTGTGCGTCTGCCTGGGCAGTCTCTCTCCTTTTGAGGAGCTGAGGCATTTCTTTCTCTCCTTGAAGATTTCTGATCCTTCCTGATCAGATTTAAAGAGTTATCTTAAATGTTACCATTTTTTGCTATGCGTAGAAATGGTACATTTTATCGAACCTAATTTTGTAATAACTGAAATTACTTTCTCTAGAAAGTACTTTTTTTTTTCTTCAGTTTTCTTTGCAGCAATAACTGACTATAGAATAGAAATTTACTGTACAGCTGATTTTCTTTATAAAGAACGCTTGAAGAACTTGAGGTCATTCTGTTGATAACTGTTTCTATTTTAATTAGGTACATTGGACCTAGCACTGTGTTTGGTTCTAGTAGCAAACTTACTAATGTTGAGCAGTGGAGGTGTGTATCGATTCTCAGAAGCCATTCAGGGGGTAAGTTAAAAAATGTTGAATGAACATAATTTCCGTGTATCTGGAAAAAAAAATTGGTCTTCAGCATCACATTTTCTTGCTCAAAACTTATATGTTTGGTGGGAAGTCAGTAATTACTTTTAAAAGCAGCAATGAAAATCTAAAAGAAAATGTAATTTTTAATCAAATTTTCATACAAGTAACTTCTGGCGATGTAGTAGAAAACTTCTGGCAACTATGTAGTAGAAAAATTGGCAACTAAGAAAGTTGTATTTTGCTATTCGCTAGCTTAAAAATTAATCTGAATAAAGGAAGCTAAACTGTATTTTTATTTAAATAAATGTTCACACTTGCAATGAATAGTCTCCTGCTTGGCAAAAGATAAAGTTTTTGTAAACCAAAGAATATTAATACTTATTTAGGAAAAAAATAACTAAAGAGCAATGCAACAGGTGGGTAAAACAGATAGTTTCAAAGGCATTTTGCACCTGCTGAGATGAGCTATGTTTAAAATCAAGATTGAAATCGCTCTGATCACTCCAAGTGTATTGGAATAAAGCGAGTGCATTGCAATAGCTGTTGTTGCTTTTTTCATTGAAAACAAGACAAAGTACTTTATACAGGCATTAGTACTACTTATAATCACTAAACATTGTGTTCTCTGCCTTGTATTTATTTTTGTTCCCCATTGAACATGGTAAGTTGGAGATCCTCACTCCCCATGAGTGTTGCTATGTTCTTTCTTGCCTTCCCTCTAGTGAGATGATAACCATTTATTGGTGATAGAAAAAAATGTAGTGATAGAAAAAATGTTGTGACACAGGTTCTTTTTAAAAAGATTTTTGGATTCTCTGATTACCATCAACATCTTAAATGGAATTTTTTTTTTTTTTTAAAACCAGATGTCATGGATGTAGCGTGGTCTCCGCACGATGCCTGGCTGGCATCCTGTAGTGTGGATAACACTGTTGTCATCTGGAATGCTGTCAAATTTCCAGGTGAGAATTCTAACATTTCAGATGTGCAAGAACGTAAAGGTTTGTGACAAACTCTTCCCTCCGCGGCTGTATTTCACTGACTGAAAATCTCTACATGGGAATGGGTTGCCTGTCTTTTGAGATGACAAGCTTGCAATCTGGCGAGTAAGTCCTTCTTCCAAGGTTGGGTGGCAGTGAGCAGTGGATTCCACTCTGCTGTAGACGACAGCTACATTCAGGTTGTGCTGCTGATTTTACATGAAGGTCATTACATGTATGTTCTTTTTTACCTTCTGTACAAAATCCAAAATAGATAGAACTTCAACTTGATATTACATCTATATATGCATATTTTTTTTCCACGTTGCATTGGTACCTACAGGACTTTCCATTCATTTCCCTTTATCTTATTTACTCCATTTTAAATGCTGCTGCTTAATAAGCAGTGTGACCTCACATGCTGAAGGGCAGGAAGGACGGACCAGGGGAGCCTCACAGTAGCAGAAGCTCTGAAGCCTTACGTTTGGCCATTTTCCTTCGTCCATTGCTGCGGTGCTGGCAATTCACACAGTCCTGAGGCCTCTGTTTCTCAGGGACCACGCTGCCAGGTGCAGCCGGCGCAATGCACAGCTTTAGCTGACCTGCGAGGGTGTGTGGCAGTTAGGGAGCATGTGCTTTTATCTGGCTGCTTCTCACCACCTAACCTGATACAGGCTAAACCTCCCATTGTGTGGTGCCCAGTCACTGCCATTTATTTTAGGGTTGCTTCCGATCCTGATATCAGAGTTTTTAGACTTCCAGCCTAGCTGTGTAGCCTGCGCAGCGCTCTCAGCCTCTTCTCTCACACTCTGATAAGCGAGAGATTGACTGAAAGTAGATTACCAGGTCTGCCAGGCTTGTGTGCCTGTTCAGTTGCAACTTTGGCTTAGTTCATGCTTGCTGCACAAAGCTGAATTTGTTGCGATAATCTGTGGGCACAGAGGAAAGTGAATGTTTAAGGAAGTTCCAGTTAAACAGCTGCTTTCCATAGCTTGAAAGTGCTATTCTGAACTGCCCGGGCCCTGTGGGTCTTCCTGCTCTGATCTATTTCTTATAAAGAGTTTTGCACCCCTTATTCTGTCCAGAGTTCTCTTTCCCACTTTTTTTTAATCATTCTTAGCTTAAGTACAGGTTCCAGTTCGGTTGCTATGTTGTTGTTTGTACATTAAAAGAGGTTATATTTAATACGCTGTTTCAAAAAGATCTTGTAAATCTCCTCAACAGTCTGTCCTAAAGAAGATATCAGTAAGTCCTCTCTATTTTCAATTTTGTGTGCACAGAAATTCTTGCCACTTTGAAGGGTCATTCTGGCTTGGTGAAGGGGCTGACCTGGGATCCTGTTGGAAAATATATTGCCTCTCAGGCTGATGATCGAAGTTTGAAGGTTTGGCGGACCATGGACTGGCAGTTGGAAACCAGCATCACAAAACCCTTTGATGAGGTACGTCGGAATGTGTGACCATTCAAAGTGAATTCCTATAGAATGAATGAAAATTGTAAGAATAACTCTGATTCTGCACAAAGATTAGTTAATTTAATAAATTAAACTATCAGATGGCAGATTTAAAAGGGGGGAAAAAGAGAGTTGCTTTCTCACACAACATGTGATTAAATTGAGACTCTCATTGCCATTGGATGTTGTTGGTGCCAAAGGTTTACATGGGTTATGTAAACAGTTAAGTAAATTCCTGGAAATGCAGAGATTATTCCAAGGAAGTACTGGCACACTAATTACATTGCTCTTACGTTCTTCCCTATGCATCTTCTGTTGGCCACTATCAGAAACGAGATAAGTACTTAGGAGGGATCTTTGGTCTGGCATCACAGGGCTGTTACATGATGATGATGGTCAAGAGATCAAATTTCTGGGGACAGAAGGTGGTGCTTAGTGAGTGGAGTGTTTTGCAGTGATCGTATGGTACCATGATTAGTGCAATTACTCTTTGTAACAGACTGTAAGCGCTTGAATTCATGTGTGAGATGGCATTGCAAGCTGAGGTTTCATTATTAGCAGGTGGTGTGCTGCAGCCCTGTCACTAACTAGGACTATGGTGTATACTGAGTATACGGTATCCAAAAAGACTTACATTTTGTTTCCTTTAAAAAAAGTTCTCCCAAGTTCCTTTTTCCCCTTTTTGGTAGGGCTTCATAAGTACACATCACTTGTATACATGGCTGAAGTTGTTGGTGTATGTAATGTCATTCTTTTATATTCAGAAAGGACTGACTTTGTAATCATGTTCCCTAAGTCTAAAATTTAAATAGTTTGTATTAAAAATCCTTTGTTTGTCAAACACTTTCAAAGCTCTAGTATGTTTGTTTTTTTTCTTAGTGTGGAGGGACAACTCATGTGTTGCGTCTTAGCTGGTCACCTGATGGTCACTATCTTGTTTCTGCTCATGCCATGAATAATTCTGGACCTACTGCTCAGATCATTGAGAGAGATGGATGGAAAACCAACATGGATTTTGTAGGGCATCGGAAAGCAGTTACAGTAGTGGTGAGTGAGTGATAGTAATTTATCCCTGATGTAAAACTTCTAATATATGCTTTTTGATAATTTTATGCATAAATGGGACAAGAGGTGGAGATAGTTTTCAAGATTAGTAAAGCAAACGGATGGTGGTGTTTAAAATTGTCAACTTTACATGTTGGAAGCAATCAGCTTGCTCTTGTGATAAGAGAACTGGATATAGATGACCATGATAAGAAGGGGGAGTACAGGAGCATGTTAGGAAAGCCAAACACTAGCTTTGTTAGCTGTTCAGTCACTTGATTAAAGTGACTTAGGTTTCTAGTGGCTTCCTGATCGCTAGTAGAATTAAAATTATTTGCCGTTCCCGTTAAGCATTCAGAAAGCCCCTTAAGAAAGCACATCTGGCTTTTGTCAGTGCTCTTACAGAGTCTGGTTAAGGACTTTGTTTCTATGAGATGTTTCTTTTTCACTCGTAAGTGGAAAACTTGCTTTTAAAGCAGATCTACTAAAATGTAATTACTGTAATAAAATTTGGGGCATCTCATTTGTTCAGAAATTCAATCCAAAAATCTTCAAGAAGAAACAAAAGAATGGGAGCTCCACCAAGTCAAGTTGTCCCTACTGCTGTTGTGCTGTTGGTAGTAAGGATCGATCTCTTTCTGTTTGGGTAAGTGATTTTTTTTTTGCTGCTTTTGAGCTAATGTGGTCATTTGGATAACTTGGGGGTTTAGCACAAAGGTCACATGTACAGCATTAGGTCTTATATTTGGGTTCATGTTTAGTTTTTTTTTTCTCTCTGTTGTTAGAGGATTAGCTGGGGTGAAGAAAGTGGATTGGTATTAGTTCATTTGTCTAAAGCCAAGAGCAGCTAGAAGCCAGGAGCAGAGTATTTTGCCCTGGTAAGTGGGAGGAACTGTTAAGGGAAATAACCTGTTAGCACAGTTAATAAGGATAATTCAGCCCTATTTTCTTCCTATGCCTTTTACTCATTCTCCATGTGACTCTCTTAAGAAAAAGACTTCACTGTTTCCCCATGTTTAGCCCGCCTATCCGTTAATCACTCTTAGAGTCTAGCTTTGTTAGTCTTGCTTTTATGGGTACGAGAATATAGCAGGCCCAGGGTAGCTGTTTCTGAGCATATACACAGCTCATCGTTCTGCTTTATTCTGGTCTGAATCGCTGGCTTCTGGCTTTGCTATGGAAAGGAATGTGGAAGTGAATGAGCTTTTTAAGTAGACTTTCAAGGTTTCAACATCTAGTTTGGGTTTTACTTTAAAATCTACACTAAAATTGTTATTCTGGCTAAGAGAAGAGTAGCTATTCTCACGTTTATAAATGCAAGACAGGTTGTTTGGCAACTGCAAAGGACAGGGAATAAATTTAACTGGTTTGTACAGCTTTGTGATGAGAACACGTGCCAGAACACACCAATTGCTAACTGCAATCTACTATTTATAGATTCCAGTGTGATATTTATCCATCAATCGCTAAATGCATAACACTAAATCTGTTTCTGGCAATGCTACCAGTGCATACCCATATCAAAGTATCACTCTCACTATATTTTACTTTCTATTTATACTATGATTTCATTTAGGGTGCCTGTTGAGGTTATACTAGGTGTTATAGGGATGCAAAGTTATAGGCAGTCTTTGCCCTGAAGAGCTTAATAGATACGTATACAACACAGACCTATGGAAACATAAAAGAAAGAACTACTGAAGATGAGTACTACACTGCGTCGGGGAACCTATAAGCATGAAACGTCCTAGACCACATTGACTTCTCCTGCTTCATTTCAGTCCATTGGTTTAACATTAAAGAGCTTAGAATGCCTCATTTAGAACATTACTGGGAATTTTCATATTTAGTTCTTTATTACTAAGCTGATTTATAAGTATAGAGGAATCCTCTTTAAGAATAATTGTGAGGCAAATTCCCTTTGCTTTTGATAGGCTTCACTTACTTAGACGAGTAGTCTGAGTGAGGACATGGAAACCTAATCTGTTTTCTGTCTTCCTTTTGTGCTGGCAGTCTGCAATATCCTTATCTCAGTAAAGCTTAGAATAGAAGCTGTCTTTAGCGTCTGTGGAATTACTTTATGAGTGGTAGAGTGTGTTCTACAACTGTGATGTAAAGGCAAAATTGGTTAAGAAATTCAGTCTGTTTCAGAAAGGAGCGTTGAATGTCAGCTCTTCTTCTCCAAAAGCTTTTCTGTGCTAGTAGTGGAGTGGGTAACTAGGTGCTTAGATACACCATCAGGCATACAGCTGTCTCCTGGCCAGATGTTGTTTGGTGAATATTGTTAGACTCTGGGAGAGAATTAATGCGGTAATATTTGTGGTACCATAGAACCTCTAAATTTCTGAGTGTTGTTTCTTCTGTTTTAAGCTCACGTGTTTGAAACGACCTTTAGTTGTCATACATGAGCTGTTTGACAAGTCTATCATGGACATCTCCTGGTAAGTTGATTTCTGCTGCTCGTTACAAAAGCCGAAGTGTTGGTATTAACTTTAGGTATACGCATTAACTGGAAATTCCTTAAAACAGTACAGATTGTAGCTGTTGGAACAGAAGTAATTGGTTCCTGAAGTTTTTGACTCTGCTGCAACATCTTTGGTAGTAACATTAGCAACTAGCATGTGGTCACTTGAGATCGTGCAACGTTAAAATTGAATAAAAACTAAACACAGTAAAATGACACAGTAAAATACCTGTGCAATGAGTTCCTACTTGTTATGATTCTCAGATATATATATTTTTTTCATAGAATATGTATTTTATAACACGACATGGTGGACCTGATAAGTTTTACATGCATTATCATAAAAACATAGAATATCAGGTTGGAAGGGACCTCAAAGATCATCTGGTCCAACCTTTCTTGACAAAAGCACAGTCTAGACATGTCTATGAAAAGTTATTGCACTATGCAGTTATGACAAATTCAGGTGAGGTGAGCCTTCTAGGCCAATCTCTCCTTCATGCCTAAGGACACAATATACCAAGAGAGAAAGTCTTTTTTTTTTTTTTTAATGTTTTATGCATACACTCACTTTTACACACACACACACACACACACATTACTCGGAAATCAGTTGAATTGCCTGAAGGATTTTCATGTATAAAAAAAGTAAATGCAATAGCTTTTGTTTCTGGTAAAAATGTAGTCAGACTGTGTTGTTGCAGCACCATGTGAAGGGTGGAAATTGCTCTGTGTTGAAGAGTGGCAGAGGCTGATCAAATAGCAAGTCTCAGAGAAAGGAGAATGAACCCCACCACCAACCACAGGGCATAGCAGAAGAGCAAGTGCTGAGCTTCCACAGGAGGCTGCAGGACATCTCTAGTGATTTGGGTTGGGTTGCAGAACCCACTTTCCCAGCAGTCTACTGTCCCAAATCTTGTTTTCCTCTTTCTGCAGTTAGCGGTGCGCTCTCCTCTCCTGCTTTCTTTGTAAGGCCTGGTCATAAAAATGCAGAAGTTAATATTTCTTTATTCACTGCAGGACTTGAATAACAAGGGAGAAATAACTGTGAGACCCCTCGGTAAATGGTATTAAAAAAAACCCTCTCCATGCATGCATCAGGTGATTTACAGAGTTAAGGGTTCTGTACAAGAAAAGACTAATACTTTTTCATGATAGGCACACAGCTGATTACATAGGTTGTCTTAATTCTCACACTTCCTAACTGTTGAAATTCTGCCTTAATAGCTGTACCAATCTTGGTGGTTTTACACTGTAAATTTTAAAATTTACAATTCTTTAACTTCCTTTTTTCTGTGTGCCACGTGGATTTTGCCATGAAACTGAGCAAAGGACGATAAAAAGTTTTCAAAACCAAAACGTTTTGCTTTCATTAATAGATGAAGGCTAGGAAGCCTGTAAGTGAGGAGTGCTGCTATTGTTGTAGTACAATAGCTTTGAATAGTTGTGTTTTCCTGTAGTGTTTTTTATTTCTCCATCTGCAATTTGGGCATATTTCATGGCATAAAGTTATTGGGAATAATAGCTGGTTAACATTTTGCAATTTCTGAGGAAATGGTTTTATGGGGTATTTGAGAGACAAAGGATCATCAGGAAGCTTGTTATTTTATAATCTGTTTATAAATTGAAATGTATGGCTAAATGTCAATAATATGGAATGTTTCCAGAAACACGTTCCATTCTGAAAACAGACTGAGTAAATTCTGAGAAATCTGGTACTATTATATTGTTGTCTCATTTCTATTTTAGAGTTTTAGGCTTAGATCCATCATCATGATATCTGAACATAATTATGTTTTCATGGAACAATTGCTTGGATCCAGCGGTCAATAGGAGCTCAGCAATTTTTTCTGCTAAGCAAGTTTTTACCATTTTCTAACTTGGAGTAGTGTTGGTTAACCTAGTTATGCGGTGCTGAGGCTAATTTCTCTGGATGTAATGCTATCAGGGCACCAGCCACCATGAAAAAAGACGTTTTCAAAAACCTGTAGCCATGATGCACATAATAAGTTTTTAAACCTTGCTGGACTAATTTGGATAGGACTTCAGAATTCTGCCTGCTTGTCTTTCTCTTCAGTTCTCTGTAACAAGTCAGCTGTAAACCACTACGTCACTGTCTCTGTGAGCTCTATAATTGGAAGTTACTGGGTTAGCAGTCAAAACTCATCGAATATTATTCTTTTCAAATGTGCAATAATAGGGTATATATGGAAGGTTATCATTCCGTTAAGAATAGAATGTATAGTTTCTCCTCTGTGTCTCTTCCACCAAGAAAACCTTTTGAGACCTCCAGAAGAGGGCTACAATATGTCTCCACGTGTAAGAATATGTGCAGTTTGCTTAGAAAAAACAAATAATGAACAATAACAGAATCAAACATATGTTCTTGCCTAGTACAAAGATTTTTGGACTGCTCAGATGCACATCTTGCTTTCTTTTTATTGCTGTTGCTTCAGATAATGATGATAGAGAAGAGGCATTTACCCAACATGTAGAGCTTCTCTCTTAAGAGTCTCGTCCATTCTCCTTCCTATCTTTTTATTTGGACTGTAAGCTCTTGATAGGAATGACTATCTGTTAGTTGTTTCCCATGCATGATGAAACTTCATCTTCCACGGCCCCGAAACAGCGGTTTATATGGCCTTAAAAGTGTACTGATTGCTTATCTACTGAAGGCCTCTTTCTTCACCCAGTTCCATTAGCACACAAATTTTGTACATCTTTTGAAGGAAATAGATTTATCATTTTCTCTCATTGTTGTGAACGCTATTGTGTTTTACCCCTTCAGAAAGATTTTCATGGTGCTGATCATGACACGGGTAGATGTATTGTTCTAATGGCACATTCATGTGTGCAGTCTCCAAAGAAATATTGGCATATGGACTCGTGCTGTCCATCACCCTGTCTCCTTGCTGTCCCACTTCTCTGGTTCCATTGGTAGTTGCTGTGATAATCAATCTTATGCTAAGATTTGTATTGAGCAATTTACTGTATGGCCCCTTTACATTAATGAAAGAGATTGGAAAAAAAAGATGGACCTTTATTTCCTTCAGGACCCTTAATGGACTCGGTATCCTGGTGTGTTCCATGGATGGATCAGTGGCTTTTTTGGACTTTTCCCAGGATGAACTTGGAGATCCACTCAGTGAGGAGGAAAAGGTACAGTAAGCTCTCAGAGAATCTGTGATCATATTTAAGGCATGTCTTGATTCAATTAAAGTAATAGACTATTTATAGAAGTATGTAGTGACTGATTTCCGTATTACAGAAAAATGTGTTATTGTCTACTTTATAAATCATTAAAAAAGAGTAGTCAAGAAACAAATTTGTGAAATTAGTTTCTATTCTGGAAAGAAAGTCTATTTGGAAAACATCCACTTGCTTACACATCATTATACATTTGAAGTAATTATTTGGCCAAGGAAACGAGGAGTGGGTGCTTCAAAACACTTTCAAATTACTCTTTGACTTGCATATATGCAAGTCTTTTTAAACTGATTGCTGTTGGCTGTTTTTTTCCTCTCATTGCTATTAGCAACTAAAGCTTTGAATTCCAATTATTTTACATACTGATTTAGAGTTAGCTGAAAATATAAAGAAAAAAATAATCTGTAGTGTATAAACGATACATAGGGCATTTGCATTTTATGGATTCCATTAGATTTGTGTGATTCCATTACATTAGAACGAGTGATGTCATGCTAGCAGTTGTAGTCACTCTTTTTGTGCGATACATTTTTAACGCCCACAGAGCAACATTCATCAGTCCACCTATGGTAAAAGCCTAGCTATAATGACTGAAGCTCAGTTGTCTACCACCATTATTGAGAATCCAGAGATGCTCAAGTATCAACAGAGACAGCAACAGCAGCAGGTGGAGCAGAAGAACGCGTCCATTAGGGAAGCGTCTGGGACTGCGACAGCGGCTCCCAAAGTGGCAAGCATGGTTAATGGGGAGAGTTTGGAGGACATTAGAAAGGTAGGTGTTCTGGATAGTCACTGTATAGTGTCAAGGGCTAAGCCCATAAATATCAAATTGCGTATGATAAAACCAATTTCTGCTTCGTTATTCATGTTGAACGGCACCTTTCAGCCTGTGAATGGTCCCGTTGGCATTACTGGGACTTGTTGAAAAGTTAAAATGCTTTTAAGCAGAAGTAAGACTGCAAAAAGGCTTGTGGATATTTCTATGATGTGTACAGAAAGGATACCAAAGGTAGCTAATAACAGTCCAGCGGTAGAACTGTGCTTCAGTTTCTCAATGAAAGAGGTTGAAAGCATTATTTAATTCTCCGCTAAACATAGAACACAACTTTTAATGAAGGATTCAAGGCGTACAGATGAAAATGTTTTGGACTTGACTTTCATGTAGAGGCGATCAGAATTCTGTTGTACTTCGTACTACATGAACTTCTACTTAAAAACCTACTGTTGGTCAAAACCCGTGGTATTAAAATACACTTGTATTAATAAAAATGTAGATTGGTTCTATTTATGCTGTAATAGCATGGTTTGAAGACAATATGGGGGGAAAAAAAATCTTTGTTAACAGATTTTTAATTGAGGAATATCTTTCACCTAATACACCTATTCTTGTCAGTTAAAAAAAAAAAAAAGGAAAAAAAGCGTTTCCTATTTATCAGAAACGATGTCAAAATATGTTTCCCAACAGAATCTGTTAAAAAAACAAGTTGAAACACGGACAGCAGATGGTCGGAGAAGGATCACGCCTCTCTGCATAGCTCAGCTGGACACTGGGTATGTTTGGAAGTTGTCTTTAAAATCCTTCTTTAGCTTTTTTTCTTTTTTCCCCAGATGCAAACTCAGAATTCTGATTTATTTTAATCCTACGGCATCTTAAAGCACTTGCTGGAAATACCTTGTGTATGCTTACAGAATGTAGTTTCAACCTGTGTTCTCTTAGCTATAAGATCTCAATTCTAATAGATAAGGCTAATTCTCAATATCTGCCATTATAGATAAGTGAACAATACTCTAGTGTACTGCAGGTTTGTATGAGAAGCGACTCTGGAAAGTTAGGTGGTGGCGGTTTATTTGGGTTGTATATGAGTATCCGCATGTGGAAAAGGGAAGAATAAATAGTTTAGTTAAAATTACACTTTTTCAATTATTTTTAAAAATTATTTTTTAAGTATTTTTGAGAAATATATTTGTTGTTTGTCTTTTTGCTTAGGGATTTTTCTACAGCATTTTTCAATAGCATCCCAATATCTGGATCTCTGTCTGGCTCAATGATGTCTTCTCAAAGTAACCAGCAGCTCATGTCATTAGATTCTAACGCTGTGAATTCCCTTAATACTTCAAAGCCTTCTGTAGAGCCAACAGCAGCCAGTATAAAACCAACAGATGATGCAGTCAATAAAGATGGGTCAGTATTTGCAGTTTTGTTTTTCACTTATATGACTGTTTAGTTTTTAATTCTTGTTTACAGTTCTGTAATCAAGCAATTTTTAAAGTGGTTTCCTTACCGCAAAACTTCAAGAACCTAATATTCCTGAAAACATCAAGATTTTATTAGTGTTTGGTTACTTTAAATAGTGATAAATCAGTAATGAATAAATCCATATACATAGTTCTAGAAGTGAACTTCAGTGCAATGAGGTACACAGTTGATTGCTAATGCTCTAACAAATTGACTTGCTATAGATTACTGGGTTGTTATTAGTAAATAGTAGAAGGTTTTCCAGCAGTGGGAGTAATGAAGCCTGTTTACCATCAAATCCTATCCTGTGTCCTGTAGATCTCCTCTTTTCAAACATGGTAATACTTCTCTGTGTAGCGGCCCCATCGGATAAGAGCGAGCACAGTGACCTTGACTTGTCAGTGCACATACACTGATTAGCTGGTGTGTCTTTCAAGTCAATTATGGAACAACAAAATTTTACTTATGTTTCCCTCCATGGTAACACTGACTTGGTTTCTTCTTCTCTGTGTTTTTATAGCATTTGTAAGAGCACAATGTCATTGGAACCCCTACCACGCCATCAAATGCAGTTGAAATTGGCCACAGATTAAAAAAATTAGTCGGTAGACTATGAGAAGTGATTGACAGATGAAACCGTTAAGTCTCCTTTTCTTTGGAAATCGGACTTCTAACTGCTTTTTAGTACAAACATCAGTTATCTTAGAGCCATTCTTTCTTCCAATTCATTCTCTGAATGAATTGAAAAAATCTCTAAAGTAAACAGCTATTCAAATAGCAGATCCCTGGAATGCTTTTGTGTGGGGAAAACACATTCCTTTCCCTTAGAGTTATGCTTGGGAAGGCCTAATAATTAGTTTGGATTCTTCAACAACAAAATCAAAACCTGGCTTGAATTGTTAGAGCCCAAATTGTTTGATAAACAGCGGAATATGATCTTGTATTTGGTAACCTGAACCAAGGGGTAAAACTGGGAACCCCGGTCATCATTTAAGATAGTGATCCTTTCCCTTCGGGTACCTAAGGACCACCTGAAAGCATCATTTAATTCCTGAATTAAAAATACATAATGAAAAAATTAGGGTCTTTTAATCTAGGTATACCTATGTGGACAGATGAAGCTCTAAGCTCTGATACGTGTCATAAACAGTTTTTGAGAACAGGCAAAGCTTGCAGGATGCTGATGCATGAAAGGGGAAAAAGCATATCCTAATTCATGTATGTACTTGAGTGAAAGGGTTTTGGTATGGTTTCTAGCCAGTGTAATGAATGCTAGCTAGTTGTTATGAGCAATGCAGGTTGCCAATACTAAATTTTTTTCAATCCTTGTTTTCCGCTCCCTTCTATTAACAGTGTAAATGCTACCTCTGCCTCAACTGCTCCTCCTGCATCGTCTTCCTCTGTGTTGACAACTCCATCCAAGATTGAACCTATGAAAGCGTTTGATTCTAGATTTACAGAACGATCCAAAGCCACCTCAGGGACTGCTGTTGTAACAAATACCAATCAGACTGTTGTGGACAGGTAAGACATAGCTGGGGTCAGGACAAAAGAAGAAGGGGGATAGTAATGTAGACATTCAAAATGCTGATTCTCTGTGGTGAGGATGTCATGGTGCTGGCATTCTGGAAATTGTCCTGGGTCTCTTGCACAATCAGAAGGAAGGAGACGGCTGTGAATAGGTAAATTCTTTGCTGGTGTTATCCCTTTGTGCCTTTGTCTCTGGCATTTGGGATCAAGCAGAGTCCTCAAAATATTCTGAAACTATTGTTCCAAGAGGCTGTGTGTGTGCATGCCTTTATGTGTAGCTGCATGCATCTCTACTCCTTAGAAGACAAAAATAGCCAGCCTGCATCTCTGTACAAGAGTGAGATTTACTTCAAGATAAATCACCATGCATGTCTGCAGACAGCCTATCACCATAATAGCCGCTGTTGTGTTTCAGTTTTATGCCTTGAAGGCATGCAGAGAAGATGCTTTGATTTTAAGGGGTTTTGGCTCTGGATCCACATGATTTTAAAGAAAAAGAAGAAAGCCTTTGGTTTTGTGACATAGTGTGTTATGGCATAAGTATTCCTGCTTCACCAAAACAAAGGACAGAAAAAATAGCAGTCTTGAGAAAGAAGTGTGTAGTTCCCCAGCTTATTATCAGTAAAATGTGTTTTCACTAAATGCCTCAATATTTTTATGTCAAAGGGTTTGACCATATGGTGCAGAAGAAAGATGTATTAAATTACTCTCATAATTGCTTCTAATGTGTCAGTAAAGTATGGATAAAAGTGTATTGTTTGGCATAATTCAGATGCCAAAAAAAAGGTTTGGATTGTGCAAGATATTTCTAGGAAGCCAAGTGGTTATGGAATAAGTGGCAAAAAATTGTTGCGAGTTAATAACTAGCTATTGGAGGGAATGGGAAGAGTATGATTAAATGACCTATTTTAGTGTATAATAGTTAACAAGAGCGTTCACGGGCATTCATACTTTGTCATCTTTAGTTATAGTGTATTCCTGAAATGGAGCAGTGAGGTCACTTGTATGGTTTGCAGATATGCATCTTACAGTAGTCAGAACTGAATAGGGAGACTTTTGGGGATAGACAACAGAATGACAAATGAAGTTCTGCATGAGCAAGCAGAAAGTGTAATGTCCGTCGGAGGGGAAAAGATGAACTACTCTTGCATCTTACGGAGTGTTTCAACCCAGGGACAGAGATCTGATTTTAATTGGAACTGAATGCTAAATAAAGTTGTTATTTACATTGCTAACTGCTAGTTTGATTAATTTTTTTAAAGGAGAGAATATATCTGATCAGTTTACATATATATATTGTACATTGTACTTTTGCAGAGGATTTGCCATACCTCTTCGGCTTCCTCTTCTTGCTTTTATGCCTTTTGAAATACACTCAAACAAGGCTAAGAATGTTAACTTCTTACATACAAGAATGCAGTGCATAGGATACGTGGCAGCTGATATAAAATGTGAAATTTTTTTTTTTTTTTACTTGCTCAGACTGAAAGATCAGAATTTAATTAAAGACAATAAGCCCAAGGATATTCTGGAGAGCAGCAGTGACAGTGAAGAAAAAGTTCCAGCTGCTAAACCACTCAGTGCACCCAAGCGGAAACTGGAACTTGAGGGAGAAACGGTAGAAAAGAAGAAAAAAGGAAGACCTCGAAAAGACTCCAGACTTGTACCAGTAACTTTAACTGTTCAGGTGAAATAAATAAGATTCATTGTGGCTTTTGGTGTTCATTTAATAAAGTCAGTCCCATGTTCGCTTGTTCCATCAAGTCAGGGAAACACAAATAGTATCAGTCCCTCAGAATTTTTAGTCATCCCCCTTCCTTGCCTTGAAACTTACTCTTTTTAAAATTTAAGATTATAAAAAGCAGGTGCACGTGGTGTGGCAAATGTGTCTGTCCTTTATATAAATATGCGGCTACTTACGAGACGGTACTGGCATGCTAAGTAGTGATAGCCTGCCAAATCACTGTATAGAATAAAACGAAACACCGTTGTTTTCTGGTGGTCTTGGCTGGAGAGTGGCCCAAGCGCAGGAGTGTGACTTGGATATGGTTAAATGGTTATGAATTATAACTTACACGGTTATGAATTTCCTAGGAACTGTGAAGAAGTAAGGTGCATGAGTGTTTCCATCACTGCAGTGTTTTCCATCTTTTTACATCATTCCAGCATATAGATAGATACCTTTGTTCAGTATTCAGAGCTTAGCTTTTCTGTGCAGTATACCTGAATTTCCATTAACTAGTTGCAGCTGAAAAGGGGAGGGGGTATAAAAAAAGAGACCACATCTACGTTGGTTTGGTTTTTTAATTCTTAGAAGCTATATTAAAAAAATTGTATTTATACAGCTAGTTGGAAAAAGATTAATATTTGCAATAGGTGTTATTTGAAACTTAAAAAAAAAATCTTTCAAATCAATCTATATTACAGAATGTTACTGTTTTTAACTTTTTTTAATGGAAAAACATAACTATTTTTGTAAATTTTTTTTTTCCAGTCTCCAGCTACACTGGCCTCTGAGAAGGATGCTGCTTGCATCTCTGCACCAGCATTAGCACTTAAACTGCCAACCCCAATCCCACAGAAATCATTTACTTTGCAAGTAAGTGGACTATAAGGGAAAAAAAGCTTAATACTTTAAAAAAAAATCCTGCTTTTTTATATTCTTAGATTATTCAGGTCCTTTGATAAATTAATGGTTTAATATATGTATTTGTTCAATCAAGCAAGATGGTATACTTCAGCTTCTAAGAATATGTCTATGTTAGAAAAGTTAATGGCAGATCAGCTAAAAATAGGACACTACTGAACTAGCTAAACTTCAAAGAAGAATATGTCTAGTTCGACAGTCCCCCCCTCCCTGGTTAACCAAAGTGTGTTGTAAAGATAAAAGTCTCCAACGGGAATAACTGCTGCATTGTTATTAGAGTTGTGTTGGTAGTACACTGCTGAAGAGAAAAAACAAGTATTTTCTGAGAGTTCTCTGGAGGTGCTCTGCATCTGAAGAGACTGGCAAATAGTATTACTTTAGGTATTTATGAAATAATTTTACTGTGTGTTTAGGTTGTGGTAGTCTGGTTCTAATTGGAAGATTGTAGGGAGACTGGACACATCTAGACTTGATCTGGTGCCCTGAATTAGGAAGCACAGAACTAGCACAACCTTTCTTTATTCTTATGCTCTGAATGCAAAGAAATTATTTTTGCTCTAGCCAAGACTGATTTTCAGAGGTCTGCTTCTTTTGAAGTACCGTAGTATATTTTGAAGCCACTTTAAACAGAGAATGCCATACTTAAATCTGTTCTTAAAGATGGAATTGTTTTGGAGCCAATTGTTGCTGTTTTTTTGAGTAGTTCTTTTCCTCTTCCAAAAAGTATTTTATTTTTTGTATTTCAGGTAAGTTCAGATCCATCAATGTACCTTGAAGTGGAGAATGAAATTACCACAGTGGGAGGTTCAAAGTTGAGCAGGTTAAAGTGTAATCGAGAAGGAAAGGAATGGGAGACAGTCCTCACCAGTCGAATTCTCACTGCAGCGGGAAGCTGGTAAGAGAGTGTATTTTGGAGGAAGAAGATCCTGAAGGCCAGAAAACATTTTAGGGGTACAAAAGTACACTTTACGGAAAATTAATTACATCTAAACCCACATATTTACAAATAAGTAGAGGTTTTAAAGGTATTTTTATCTACTTATTTGGAAAAGTTGATTAACCAGATCACTTCTGTTAGGGATTCTTCTGATTCTTAGGGCTTGGCTCAAGTTGTCCTACTTCTCATCCAGCTAACCTGCTCTAATACATCGATGCTCTTAAACTCTTATCCTGTGGAGTTTTTTGTAGGGATTCTGACTTATTTCTGTTGACTACTGCTATTTGCTGGTTTTATCACCCACTATTGTAATTTTTACACACTAATAAATGTTTTATGGATAAAAATATGTACTGCTCTTAGTCTTAAGACAAGTTTCTCTCCAAGTATTAGCTGTATGGAGTCACAAATTCTCATTAGCCAGTTAAAACTATTTTCCTGTATATTTACCTTTTCTCCTTTGAATTTCTTCATTAAAGTTGACTAAATCAAGGTAAGTGACAGTTGTTCAAGCGCTAACTACTATAGAATGAAAAATTTGAAACAGGATGTTTTGTGACGTAGAAGTATTTTCCTGAGTCTTTTGCTATTTTATTCCTTACTTTTCTCAACTTTGCTTGTTTCCAACCTCAGAGTTTAAATTGAAATTATATTTCTGAAGCCTAAGCCATGTCCAGGTCTGAAAACAAAGCAGCAGATTTTAAAACTAAATACAAGTACAGGACTGAAGAAGAGCTTGTGTATACCTAAAAGCTTTACTGATATTTCCAACTATACCCCTTGGTCTAATAAAAGATACTGTCTCTGCCTGCAAACCTTCTCTTGCCATCTTCTGTTAGTCCATCCTGGTTATAACCAAATTAAGGAGGCATGGAATGCACCTATATATATACACACATATAGAAATATAATCCGCCTAGGTTTTGGCCTTCCTTTTGGTATCCAGGATTTTTTTTAAAAGCTGTAATAGTTACCTTTTGGGGAATTAGCCCAAGTTGTATGAAAACTTGGGAAATCAGTCTGGTTTTATGTTACTTGCATTTGACAAAATGTAAATTTCTTTTTGTTTGTTTGTTGTTTTTTTTTTTCAGTGAGATTGTAAGTGTAGCCTGTGAGAAACGAACATTGTCAGTATTTTCAGCTTGTGGTCGTCGCCTTCTTCCTCCTATAATATTGAATACACCCATTTCCACCCTACATTGCACAGGTTCTTACATCATGGCTCTCACCACTGCTGCTACGCTCTCTGTTTGGTAAGTACCATATCAGGCTGCAGCAGCTGGCTGGGCTCTGTTCAGCTGTGTCAATGCATTGCTGTTGAAACTGAGGCTTAAACTAAATCAGATCTGAACACAACTCCATTTTTAGATACAATATGAAGAATTAATTGGGCAGGACTTGAATCCTGTTTCTTCTCTGTTCTAAGGTTGTCCATAGTACTGAATTTGATTCTAGAAGGAAGATAGATGATCAGCTAGAAGCTGCTAGTTTAAACAGCCTCCCTAAGACAGACTTGTGTCATGCATATGGAATGGATTGAGGAGGGAAAAAGGAAAAATATGGATATTACCAACTTTCATCATATTTAGCCAATAAAGTAGATTAGTTTCACTGTTAGAAGTACTCTAGACATCTTCAAGATGCCAAGATGAAAGCTGCAGTACTTGTTTACAGTTGTTGAATTTAACCTTATGTCTCATGCAAGTTAGAGCTCCTAAAGGAGTTATTTGGATCCTTAGTGTTTGCTCAGCTGTAATGAGGTTTCCTGACAAAAGCCATAAAAGCTGTTCAATGCTATTGACTTCTATGTTGCCGTAAGGGGTTTGAGTTTGCCAAAATAATTTTGTCAAAGCAGTGAAAAAAATGTCAAAACCAAACTCCAGAAAAATCCCCCCCCACTTTGTCATGAATGTTGAAGAACTGCATTTGTTATATGATTTTATAGTATTCAGTTGTTTGTAAACTGCAGACTTCTTTTGTCTTTTTCAGGGATGTTCACAAGCAGACAGCCATTGTTAGAGATGAGTCTTTGCAAACAATATTTTCAGGTAATATAAAAGGTCATTTAGTTACCAACCTTTGAGCCCACCTGTGCTATTTAGTGCCACTTGTGGATACACTGAAATTTTACGAAACCTAAATAGTCTAAACAAATAATTTTCCTTTGTTACTGTGTAATAAAAGGAAGTCGTTGGCAATGTTGAAACACAGTAGAAATAACTGAGGTGAGAATATCAGCGGGTAACGGACTTGTACAAGATTCTGTGGCTGGTTATATTCTGGCTTGCTTCTGAATGTGAAAATTCAGTATTGTGAAGATCACAAACCAAATATTTTATGTAAATCTGCTATTACATCAATTTCTCTGTGTGTACTTTGCATGCATATTATCTTAATGATGAACAACAACTGATTATTTCAGATTTGTTATTTCAAAATCTTTAGTTTCTATCATTGCCATTATCTGGCCTGAAACAAATTATCAAAAAAGCAGTGTCTCAGAGCATATTGGCTTCTATTTTAGCTTTAATCCGTATAGTACTAATCAAAACTAGCTAGAGAAGTAGTTGTACTAGCAGGTTGCAAACATCTTCATTAGAAATTACATGCACAAACCCTGGGCCTGGGATATGCTGGGAAATAAGAGACTCCAGCTATCCCACTGATACTACCTTCTTAGAGAGCACGCTTTTCTAAGTATGATGGATTTTAGAATTTTAACTTAATGGGAAAAAGAAAGATAAAAGGCTTCTTGGGTGAGACATGGCAGAATTGCTGAAGATTGCCCCTAGATATGGAGAATGTTTCCAATTAAGCCAATGTACTGTATAAATTACAGCATCAAGATTGATAATGTAATTTGCAGAAGAGTGATTTTAATGCTGCTGCACTGAGCCTCATCCTCACTATCATTATCTTGTGTTTTGACCTTCCTATCAGTGCTTGAGAATAACATTTACCGAACCTTTTTCTGTTGGTTGCTATGTCTGATAATTAATGGTGGATAGCATTTTTTACCATTATGAATGTTATGCAAGACTCCAAAAGAAATATCTTGGTCTGACTTGACTTGTAGGAAGCGATGCAACTGTCTCTCAGATCTTGCTGACTCAGCATGGTATACCTGTAATGAGCATGTCTGATGGAAAGGCATACTGTTTTAATCCTTCTCTTTCTACATGGTAAGTTATATAGTATTTCCTGCTTTTATAATTTAACTGAACTGACGTGTTCAGTTTCACTCCATGTTTTCAAGGTTAGTCTGAGTAGGATCACACTCCAGCCTTAGCTTTGGTTTAGTTCACCAGTGTATGTCGAGGCTTTATTACATTGTTATGGTTTCTTATGTTTAAAATAAATTTTAAAAAAGAAAAAGTTAAACCACAGCTGAATTTATCACTCTTTC
>NW_009649062.1:3866058-3874204 GCF_000708025.1 Charadrius vociferus
TTTCCTACATGGTGTATACTCTTTTTATTTATTAACATACACCTATGTGTACTTTTGCTGATGTACTTTGCTTGAATCTGTCAAGTAGTTGGCAATGATTGAAGATAATCTGCCTTACAATTCACTCTTACTTTTTTTTTTTATGTAGAAGGTGGCAGTTCTAGAAAATTTGTCAAAACAATTTTCAGGGTTTTGCTGGAAGTCTAGACATGTAAAAATGATTTTGCCCAGTTCCCAGAAAATAAGACCTATGCACTCCGATCATGAATGTGTACGTGCCTGACGTTGTCAGTCCCTATCACTTCTTAGTACTTTTTTGGATCTGATAACCAGTCAAGTTTGAAGAGAGCTCTTTGTCTCCAAGACTCAAAAGTTTAATGCAGATAGTAGGTCAGGTGGCAGAGGAGGGAAGAAATCATTATACCTCAGAGAATCCCCATGGAAGAGTCAGTATGATATCTTAACCACAAGGAAAGGCTACAGAAGAATCTGGGCCTCACTGGGTATCAGGCTTCAGTCAAAGGCTTTCCCCATGGTTTCTCTTATTTCTGTCAAGGCATAAGTTCCCATGAAAAAAATTTGCATGGTTAAATTATTTACAGTGTCTTTCCAAAACAGATTCTTTATTGTCTTTCTAAGAGGAAAAAACATGTTGCAATCTTAATATAATTGTTGTATTTAGTGTAATGAGCAAGCTTGATGATGGGGTTTATTGTTTAATTCCTCCTTAGAATAATTGTTATTAGTCAACTGCTTGATGTGAATCCTTTGGAAAGGAAAAAACACCGTATTTGTTCTTCAGATAAACTGAGAAATCATGCAGAAATTTTCCCAGTCAAAAAGGAGCATAATTCTGAATTTACTGTCATTTTTTAGTTTGTACCATAGCTTTGGAAACATATAAATGAGCAATCCCTTTAGTCATCATACAAATTTAAACACGATAAAACAGTACAGGGTATTTTAAATATTTGTGCCGTTTTACCTCTGAGCTGTCTGGAGGTCTAAAGTTAGCAGTGGTTTGAGCCGCTGATTCCCTTGGCATCTCAAACCAGTGAAGATGATATCCCTGGTTCGGTGTGGAGATGCCAGCTGTAACTGTCAGCTCCCTCCATCTGAAGGGATAGCCATCGTGTGGGAAAGACTGTCAGGGCGGGTGGTCTGTGATGACCGTGTGTCTGGTGGGAGGGGGGGCCTGACCTTCGGTAAAATAAAGTTCTTAATGAGAAAGTCATTACCTGTGCTCACTCCAGTCTTTGTTCTGGGGCATGACTTCCTATTACATGTAAAATGACAAGTAAAAGTTCATTTCCTTCAAAATTAATGCTAAATCATATTATGCAATTAATGTTGTCAACTTTGTGGGTGGGAGGGCCATTTCTATGACAGCATAAGCAGAATTTGGACGTGGAGTGGGAACAGTTGGGGTCCGTGGAATTCTTAAGCACCTTGGTGATGTTTTTTTGGTTATCTGTGAAAATACAGGTTTGGCTTTGAGGCAGAACAGAACTGGATCCCCTGATACCACTGCCTACTCTCCTCAAACTTGGGTTTTGTTTGTTTGCTTATTTTTTTCAGGAATCTTGTTTCTGACAAACAGGACTCTCTAGCACAATGCGCAGACTTCAGGAATAGTTTACCGTCCCAAGAAGCCATGCTGTGTTCTGGGCCTTTAGCTGTAATACAGGGACGAACATCAAAGTACGCACTTAATTGCTTCACTTCATCAGCATGTTTGTCTTTTTTTCCCTATTATTTATTCATGTGCTTGCATCAGTGAGTTAACTCTTAAGATTCTAGTAGCACTGTGTCGTGCTTTAACCCCAGCCAGCAACTGGGACCAGGCAGCCACTTGCTCGCCCTCCTTCCTCCAGAAGGGTGGGGAGAAGAGGGAGAAAGCAAAAGAGAGGAAAGCTAAAAAACTGGTGGGTGGAGATAGAGGCAGTTTAATAGAACAATAATGGAAATTAGCTAAACTGAATTTCTGACATTTTGTTTTAATTTTTAGTTTACCAGCTTTCTGGAATAGGCCTACAAATGTTGAGTGGATCAGTTGTCCTCAAGGGATCTGTTTAATGAAGTCTTTGAGAAAGCTGAGGGATTAGTCATCTAATGCATATTTTTAACATCTGAAAATATCACCAGGGAATTGTGTGAGACAGAGCAGACTCCTGTAGGTAATTTAATAGCCCATCCTCACCTGGATTTGAATTAGATTTCCCAGGCAGATTTCTGTTCTATTTTTCTGGTGAGAGAAACTGTGTAGAGTTGTATTATTTTATTGCTGTTCTCTTGGGGAGGAAAAGGAATTAATTGGGAAAAACATTTGAAGTCTGAACAACATTCTTTTTGAGAGAGGGAAAATATTGGACTGAAAAATTAGCAGTTTGTTTTGGATTTTTTTCCAAAAAGAAAATAATTGGTTACTCTTCAAATTAGCCTTCTTATGACAACACGTTTATATGCAAGAAAACCTTTAAATGCTTTGGACTAAATTTATATCTTGTGTTTGTTTTGTGACTTTTGCCTGTGAGGGGCAAGAAAGGTAAAGGCAGTCACCTTAATTTCCTGTAAACATTCAGGAGCACTTGGTCACTGAAAAGCATGTGCGTTTTAAAGAGAAAAGAAGTGAAAGGAAGAGGAAAAAGAACAGGAGGCAGAAAACCCTCTGTGGACCTTGATACTTGTAAATGGCCCTGTGGGGGAAAGGCAGTTTGCTATGAAGTGCTGCCTTTGTCATTAGAAGCTTGGAACTCTGGAAGCACTAGGTGCCTCTGAGAGATAACTGTACTGCAAAACTATATATTCCTTAAACTAGTATCTGATTTTATGGCTGGCATGTTAATTTTTCTTTGGTTTTGTAGTTCAGGAAGGCAAGCTGCAAGATTGTTCTCCATGCCTCATTTGGTGCAACAAGAAACAACACTTGCATACCTGGAGAACCAGATAGCAGCAGCACTTACCTTACAATCCAGTCATGAATATCGCCACTGGCTCCTTATCTATGCACGGTACCTAGTTAATGAAGGTGAGACCTGCCATCCTCTATTACTTGACGGATTTTTAAGAAACGGTCTATTCACGTCATTTATATGTATGATTGCATTTAACATTCTCTTTTGCGCACTTGGCTTCTGGACTCAGGTTCTATGTAAAACCAAAACAAACTGCTGAAGCGCATTTGCTTCCTCTGGTACTCAGTGCTGAGGAATCCTATTTTGACACATGGACTGTGAACAGGTCGTGGTCTGGGGAAACAGTGCCATCTGCGAACTTCAGTAATAGGGGTTGCATTGTGAAAAAGTCCAGTGGTCAGTCAGACAAATCGTATATATTATCTGGCAGCAACTACAGACATCCAGAGGGACCAGCAGCACCTTGTAAAATAGATAACATCCCTCAGCCAACTGACAATCACTGCCCAGTGTGAAATGGAAGAGTTGCTTGGTCTCTGACACTTTGTACCAGAGCACATAAAACTGCAGAGAACTTGCTTGTGTTACTTGCACTTCATACTTTTTTTACATTCTAAAATTTGGACAGCCTGTACCAGTGAGCTCCACAGGTTAAATTCTGTGAGGAAAGAAATCCATAAGAAAGGTTGCTTGTGTCTATTTTATGTTTGAATACACTGTATCTCCATGCTGTTCTGTTAAGTAAGGCCAACCAACTGACTTTATGCTTTGTGGATTCTAAAGATCTCTGTTGTGTCTCTGTTTGTCTGCATTCCACATTTAGTGGTTCCCATTGTATTAATTCAGCCTTTTTCCTCACCGTGCATCATCATTTTACACAGAGGGAAGCAAAACGGTTTGTGTTAGGCCACCTAATAGGTGTTGGCAGAATTAAAATTGAGCTCATTAATTCTTGCCTTTTGACCCCTACCTTATTTAATGAGAGCTTAATGAACTGCATATGATTCTGCCTGTCCTTCCCCAGTTGAGATTAAAATGTTCATCTTGGGTGATATGGTAAAGAGACAGTTACACTTGGAAAAGTCTTCACTAACTGAGAACTCTGTCATGTGCCTGGGGTTCATCCTGCACTGCGCAGATGTCTCTGCCTTGCGTGGGCATACACGTGGGATGTGGCTGCAAATTCTGCTTTGCCATAAGTGTGTTACTCTTTCTCTAGGTTTCTAGGTCTGCTGAATTTTGAGAATGGCACATCCTATTATTTACCCTTTCTTTCTATGATGATTTCAACATTTAATGAGTTCTAATCCATTAAAATACTCAATCTATTATACCTTGATTGGCAAGTTACTTTTGAACAGATGACTTAGTTACTTGCAAGGGAATTCCCTCCTCAGATTTTTTGGGGTGAATAAATCTGGCCTGGAAACTGTGTGGTTTTGTTAAAGGTTTTCTTTTAGCCTTTTTTTTAATTATTTTTAACTGTTGTGCATATTAATTGGATCCATTTTAATTTGTTATAAGCTCTTTAGTTAAGGGTTTGAGAGATCTCTTCTAGTTTAGTAACATTTTAATGTTTGAGAAGGATGTCTCATTTATTTATTTATTACTACTGACTCCATTTTTCCAAGTTCATATATTGCCATTAAATGCAACCTACCAACTTTGCACTGGTTTTCATCTTGTGGCTTTCCAACCCTCGTGAAAGCTCTTTTGTATTAGTTCTCTGGCTGTTGAAGTCTGTCAGTTTTCCTATGTGTTTTGTTTTTTTAAAAGCTGGTATATGTATGTGGGAGGGGGGACTGAGGTTGAGATCAGGGCAGCACTTAAAACAAACTGGAGTAACTACTTCAGATTTTCTCCATATTGTGGATCATCTTTAGTAGTGTTTTTGGTTTTGGGAACTTAAAATAAAAACCTTCAGAACTCTAAAGTAAATCCTTTACAAATCATCTTATCTTTCCAAAGATTTGCTGTTGGAAGAATAAGATACTTTTTCAGAAATCAATGTTTTTGGCTTTATTTTATTGTAAATACTTGTAACTCTTTCCTGAATGTTGTCAGTTACATTGTGGAGTGATTTTATATAGTGAAATGCTTATGAATGTGTTTTTATTTTCTGATAACACACAGGGTTTGAATATCGTTTGCGAGAATTATGCAAGGATTTACTGGGTCCAGTCCATTACTCAGCTGGAAGTCAGTGGGAATCAACAGTTATGGTAAGTCCTGATAATAGTTTAACAAAGAATGAGGAAGTGTGTCCCATGAAAACTGCAGAACATGGACAGATAAAAGAACTTGAAATATGATTAAACTTAGCAGCAAAAAAGCAATCTCAAATTCTTTTTGCTGACCCTGGAACCCTTTCCATACCATGCTCTAATCTCATAACCAGGCTTCCTCCTGTGGCATTTGGATTTATTTCATGTGAAACCTTAGACAAATGCTGAGTGCCACAGTCCCAGCTCTGGTGCTCGAGTGTCACACAGATGGAGCAGAGTTGCGTGTTCAGGTCTCCACATTCTTCAGACAGCAACTTTGATATAGTGACATGCCAATTAAATGCCTTCCCTTCTCCGAGCACGTCTGGAGTCTGTAACCGCAGAGGCTGCACCAGCTTCATGAGTGTACGTAAATGTAAAGACTGTTTTTATTCTGGGAGTCATGTAAGCAGAGTAAGAACGTAAAATACACAGCCCTCTCCAGGCAGGAGAAAAGGCATGCATCTTAAACAGCTGTCAAATATATTCATGCTATCAGGTAGTACATTCTGAGGATGCTTTTGTGGTTTTTTGTGCAGGGTTTACGAAAGAGAGAACTATTGAAAGAGCTTCTTCCTGTTATTGGACAGAACCTCCGCTTCCAGAGGCTTTTCACAGAATATCAAGAGCAGCTAGACATCTTGAGAGACAAGTAGCATTTCCCCAGATTTTCCCTGCGGGGCCTGGTCCGAGAGAAACTGCTGAACAGCATTAACCAGAGGCAGAAAAGGAGCGAGAGCCCGGTCAGTAGGGACACTCCTGAAGAGGGCAGTGCCGTGAGGGTCCCAGATGCTTCAGGAGTGACCTGCTCTAGTTTTTAAAGAAGCTCACAAGTGGATTCGTGAAAATGATGAGTGGATGAGCTAGACCGTTTCCAAGTGAAACTTAACCATCGAAGCTGTGGCCTCTGTTTCTGTGGGAAGTCGTGGATATGTACTTCAGGGGGTCCTTTTGGGGGTCCTTTTGGATCTGGATCTCATTTTAATATCAAAACTAGCTGAGAACTGTTTGTGGGGTTTCTTGGATGTCCTGTGAAAAGCACAGTACTTCAGAGTACACTGAACAGCATATTTAACCCTGTTTAGGGTTTTTTGCCTGAGGATTTATTGAGGCTCAACACTATATTAAATTAGATGAATGAGCCACATAAAAAGAAATTTCATAAATATTAAGGTATTATGCAGCCAATAGACTCTTTCCTGTGAATATAATAATAATAATAATGAGGCTGTTCTAACACATGGACTATTTTTGTACTAGAATTTGCTAACTTGTAATATGGAATTTTATTTGGCCGATAATCAGGCTGTGTCTACAAAGTCACCTTGTAGGAAATTTAACTCTAATTACAAAAGCTATGTTTCAAAATAATTCTACCAAATTAACATGTCATCATCTGGTTTTTAATTTTTAAATGTTTGTAAAAGGCATTTGGGGGGGAGGGATACAACGGGGTGGCTCTTTTTGTAAGTACAAAAATAAATGAACATTGCATTGGTTTAAAAAACAAAACAAAAACGTGGTCTTGAATTAGTATAAAGGGCACAGGCATCTCCAGAAATGTCAACGCAGGCTGAATCATGTTAACATGTCTAGAAATAAATAATATTGCCTGGGTGATCTTTCTCTGAAAGCGTGACCAGACAAGTACTCACGATCTCCCTAGAGCAGCTACAACCTTTTCTCTCGGAGCCACATATCAGCCGAGGGAGCAGGAGCTGTGCAGGAGCACTCATTGTCTCGGGCAGCACAAAGCAATTCGGGCTCCCCGACCACTGCCGAAAGTGTTCAGCGCTGCCATGAGGAATGAGTTTCATGCAGTAACGGCTGTGTTTTGTGTGTCATTTTGTAATAACAAAATAATACTGGTGGCCTGTCAGCACTTGTGGAGCGGTTTTGGAATTCCACTGAAACCAAATCAATCAACTTGTTTTCTTCCCCAGAGTATGCTTGGTGCTGGGAAAGAAGCAAGTGTATGTGTTGGTTCTTTTTGGGTGTGCCCCAGTTTATTGCCTTAGTTTGAGATTATTTTGAGTAAGAAAATCAGTACTGAAGTGATTTCAACCCTTGTAAAAGGGCAGTTTCTCCCCTGAACTTCTAGCAGAAACAAACACTATCTATTGCCCTCAGCCAGGCCAAGGACCACAGTGCTGCTGTGGGGCTTAACCCTGTTTGAGCAGGCGGCTCTGCAGTGATGTGGTTGTTGATTTGGAGGCAGGAGGGATGTGTTCTTTAAGGCAACACGACAGACAGGGGTACTTTTTTGTACGGCAATCCCATGTGTACAGTGATTGAAGAGCAGTAAAAACAACTGACTGAGCAGCCTGGTGCAGTCAGTGGGAGTCCAGCCACCAGCTTCCCTGGATTTTGACTCTCAACCATTCTGTGTGGTCAGCCGCCAGGATGGTGGTTTAACGGGGAAAGAACAAACGAGTAGGGATAGTTCTGGAGGTGTTTGGTAAGTGAAAGCTCTGGGACAGGTGTCTCTTTGCTCCCACGAGATGTTTGGATTGTGGCCATCCTCTGTTCAGCCTTGTGCTCTTCGTACCAGTCTTGTAATGAGTGCTGTTTAATAGGATTTAGAGGTAATTAGCTAAGGGAAAGCAGGTTCTTTGTCAGTAAGTCTTTGAAGAGCTGCTGAAATGCTTTTTATGAAGAGCTGTCTCCATATTAGGCATGGTAGGTTTTGCTACCCTTTTTTTCTTTGGCAGTTCTGTCACTACCTGGCAGACCGGGAATATTACAAGTTTAAATTCCGTGCAGCCAACCATTTTTAAATGAAGATGAACATTTTTCTTGAGTTGGCTATTTTAGTATTTTCTGTTTACACTGAGCACCGCCTGCGTGTCAGAGGAGGGCTCTGATACTCGGCTTGAGGCGGTGTTACCCCACCGGAGGAAGCCTGCGGCAGAGCCACCGAGGGAGGCCCTCACTGCGGGGGCCGGGGCGGGCCGTTCCGACCCGCTG
>NW_009649062.1:3874890-3880824 GCF_000708025.1 Charadrius vociferus
TACCGGCACAGAAGGGTTTGGGTGGGAAGGGGCTGTTAAAGGCCATCTAGTCCAGCCCCCCTGCCGTGAGCAGGGGCATCCTCAACCAGACCAGGTTGCTCCGACCACCATCCGACCACACCTGGAATGTTTCCAGACCTCACCTGGAATCTTTCCAAGGATGGGGCATTCACCGCCTCTCTGGGCAACCTGGGCCAGTGTCTCACCACCTTCAGAACAAGATTAGATCTAGTCTGAATCTCTCCTCTTTCAGTTTAAAACTGTTATCTCTCGTCCTATCACTGCACTCCCCGATCAAGAGTCCCTCCCCAGCTTTCGTGTAGCACCCTTTATAGCCACTTTCAGTAGCTAAGGTCTCCCTGGAGCCTTCCCTTCGCCAGGCTGAACAGCCCCAGCTCTCTGAGCATCTTCGTGGCCCTCCTCTGGACTCACTCCAACAGGTCCATGTCCTCCTTATGTTGGGGGGCCCAGAGCTTGATGCAGTACTCCAGGTGGGGTCCCAACAGAGAGGAACAGAGGGGTAGAATCCCCTCCCTCACCCTGCTGACCACAGTGCTGGGGATGCAGCCCAGGATACAGTTGGCTTTCTGGGCTGCCAGCACACATTGCCAGCTCGTGTCCAGCTTTCCACCCCCCGGTATCCCCAAGTCCTTCTCAGCAGATCCACTCTCCATCCCTTCATCCCCCAGCCTGTGCTGATCCTGGGGATTGTCAGGATCCTGGGGATTGGCCATGTGCAGGACCTTCCACTTGGCCTTGTTGAACCTCATGAGGTTCACATAGGCCCACTTCTCAAGCCTGTCCAGGTCCCTCTGGATGGCATCCTGTCCCTCAGGTGTGTCACTGTACCACTCAGCTTGATGTCGAAGTTTAGTGCCCAGATGATCCCTCCCAGCGTTCAGCCAGTTCTGTGCCCACTGGGAGGGCAGAGCTTGGAGGTGTTAATCATCAAATTTAAACTCAGTGCTGTCAGAGGTCTGTTTTTATTTTTTTCTGAGTGTGCAATTTCAGTTGAGGAGCGTGGTTGTGCTGTGCAGAAGTCTGATTTTAGTTTCAGTTTTGCAAGGTTTAGTGTATTTATCCTGGTAGTCAGTAAATTGCTAACATGTATATAGCAAAATGTAACTTTCATGTGTTTCTTTGTTACGTAGAATACTATGTATTTATTAAAATCTTGCGCTTTTTTTCCTTAAACAGACCTTCCACGAACTAATTTTAGACGTTTATCATTTGATCACTGCAGGTAAGACAATAAATTTGCATTATTATTATTAAATGACACATCTATTCATCAGGCTGTTGACCTTGTACTATTACTGAAGCCCTGTTCTTGCAAGGTAGTGACTTTCATTGACTTATGTCTGCTAAGATAGTAATGCAGCAAGAAAAAATTCAGTAATAACTGAAACAGTACCTATACTTTCCATGATTAGTGTCTGCTGAGATTAGATCAGATAAAATAATTCAGAACAACTATTGTATACGTTCCAGTCTTTCAAATGTGTGTATTTGGGGCTTGAATCTACTTTTCCCTGCTCAGAATATGCTTGGTCAATCACTCCTCTTTCCGAGGCAGTGGTTAGATAGATGGAAGTAACATTTATGCTAAATTTTTGTATTTAGAGTTTACTGCTTGAACTGTTGGAGGGAAAGAGAGGAGTTAGTAGAGGTGCGTTAGAAATCCTCTTGTAACTTGAATAGTTGAAGAAGTTACTATCCAGCGCTACGAACTACCGCTGCCTCGCTAAAAGCTGGCTGGATTATGGAAGCATCCCTAACAGGGGCTGCCGAATGTGGTTGCCAGTTACTCTCTAGCCCATTTCAGTGCACAGACAGTGTGTCTGCTTGAACCATCTTTTCTGCTGGTGGGGCCCAGCGTGGCAGTGGAAGCAGGTTGGGGACTATTACAGCATCCTGTGGCACTGAGTGCTGGCAGCTACAAGTTAATGAACTGTACCAGTTCCTTTCACAGATTTTGTTATTACCCACTACCTGATTCTACATAAATCGGGTTATTGGCAGCCACTCGGTATTTTCATTGGCATAGGCCTTCCTTTAACGTGCAAGTGAATCAGCAAAGCGTTATTTGCTTATGTCATCATGATTTGCAGCTGATTTTGCTAAAAAGAATGTGTACTTTTTTTTCCTAGTTTGTCCCTGCAGCCATTTGAATACCCAGTTTGCACACCAGATGGGACAGTCTTTGACATATTGTAAGTTACTGTCTGTACTTAACTTTATTTTTGTGTTGCTGAACTGCTTGGCTACAGCTGTGTAATCATCATTTGGTCTTAACAAGTTCGCAAAAATAATCATGCCCATCAATAGAGGTTTCTGATGGTGCTTGTCTCTTATTTCTTTATTCCTTCTCATTTCAGGAGTATTGTTCCTTGGATAAAGAAATATGGAACCAATCCAATCACAGGAGAAGTAAGTAATGATGGGTATAGTTACACAATGTGTTTCCTTTTGTTGCGTTCAGTTTCCTATTTAATGTGTAAGAGAAACAAAAATGTAATGAAAGCAAAAGAAATTGAATGGAATGCTGTTTTGAAATACCATATTTGTGAGATCAGCTTTGCTGAAATTAGCACACAGATTTGTTAGGGATCTCTTTTTAGCTTAAAAAACCCAAAAGGGCTTCTAGATTTGAGACCTGGTATCCCCTCACTGTCCTCCTGCTAATGATCTTTGTAGTACAAAATAATCAGCCTTGGACTGTGTGTGTGGAAGAAAGAGGAAAGCATCTTTTTTTTTTTTTTCCCATTGGATTGTAAATAATATGGTGGAGGAAATGTGCGCTTCATTTATATAAAATCCCAGGGTATCTTGCCTTTCTTATGGGTATGGCATAACTAAAATCTTACAGATGGAAGTGTAAGTTCCTTTGTTACTGCCGATGATGCCCGGAAAGCCGGAGTGGCCAGTGATGGAAAAGGCTCTGTACCACTGCCTTTTACAAGCAGGATTCTAGTCTGTATGGGGCAAGGGACTGGCAAGCTCACCGCTCCGTCTGTGGTCAAACTTGCAGTGACGTTTCCCAACCAAAGGGTATTTGGCTTTATGCAGATTAAAGAGATTAGTAGGTTAGTATTATTAATGATAATCTTAAACTGCAAAATCTTTTGAGTTATCTTGACAATATATTTCAGAAAGCTTCTGACCTGCCTCTGTTGTGATAGTTCACCGCAAGAATGGGATTTTACATGATGATCAGTGCCTTAGTGGGTTTTCCCCCTGCTTTTTCCTGCGTAAATGATAATTATGCAGGGATTATTTTCTGTAGTAGTGTGAAGTTGTAAAGCACCGGATAAATATGAAATACTGGAAATATTTCCTTGACGGAATTACATTTTTTTTCTGGTGTATTTAAAGAGAGTGCATTGTTTGTGAGGGCACAGAGGAAAATTTTAAACAGAATTTTTGTTTGATCTACTGCAACTGGTCTTTTCCTTCAGTGAGTGCAGTTACTTTCCCGAGCATTAGGTGGCAGTCATTGCACAGGATTGTTGGTTGGTTTGCAGATGGCTTTGTGGTATGAGATACGTTTGAAACATCTTGTGTTTGATTAAAGATTTTCCCAGCAGACAGATAGGAGGAGAAGCTAAATACAGACACAGCATTCCAAGCTCTAAACGTGAGCAGGCTGTCTGAGACTCTGTATCTTCAGTTACAGCAAACTGCAGGTGTGTTTGAGCGATGGAGAGATGATTGAAGGTCTGTCTTCACACATGAAGAGGCCAATGTATTGTTGGGAAGGAATGGAATTACAACTATTTCGCTTGTTTTCGCCAGCCTCCCACCACCTTGCTGCTCTGGGCATTCGTTGGGGGTTTTGGGGTGTTGCCAGGTCAATTTTTTCACTCGGAGCAGCTCCATGACACCTGTTCTCATTTCAGACTGTGAACCGTGATGTGGTTTAAAATTACTTTGGGTAAATGCTAAGCAAGAAGTGTGATGTGTCTAGTGCTCCTGTGTAACACAGAGAAGGGGAGATTGTGCAGAATATACTTGGTGAGCCATAAATGCTCAAATGAAGTCTGACTTTGAGATCTATTAGTTCACCCAGGCTTGTACCTCTGTAGTTGATCTGCAGTGCACCTCCAGCCCTCCTCACCACATGTCCCCTTTCCCTCTTCATCGCTCTGTGCGGGGAACCCTTTCTTCTTCTCTTTTGTTCGGTGGTGGACTTGTGCTTTACAGCTCTGTCCTCCGGAGGACGAGGGTGATCCAGGCTGCTTGGAAGAAAAAGGAGATGCTTGCTGTCCAGAACAGCTGGTTGGTTTGGTGTTAGCGTCTGTTGTAGGGTGTGGGTGGTTGAAGGAAGTGTCATAATTTACCCCTTGTTTCCCAGAGGGCCAGCTCTGTTTTTTGGAAGGGGAAGATGGTGTTGGGCAGGAAGGGGAAGGGGTGCTGGGACAAGGCGGGTAGGTGGCGGAGGAAGTCAGTGAGTTGAGCTTGTGCGTCTCTTGACTGTACTGCCCTCTATTTATTCTGTCACTGTGTGTGCACCTTCTGTACTTGTACAGCTTGCTTATTGTGGAAACCAGAAAATATTTTCTGTAATGAGTTGGTGACTTGCAGAAACTTATGACTCCGGGTTTGTTTCAAAAGGAATTGAGCCAGATTAGCTGCAGTGCCATGTTTTGTGCAGTGATTTATGAAGTTACTTTGCACAGATTGAAGATTTGTCATTGGTGATGAGGCTCTGGAGGACTTTTCCATTTTTTTTCCTGAAGTTAAAGATTATAATGAAATCCTTTGTGGCTTGTACTTCTGTTATTGTGGTTTGCTACAGGCCAAATGTTTCAGAGAAGTCAATAAGCTACTTGGGAACGGCGTTGTTAATGGTGCACTCTTGGTACTCACTACTTCTATCTGGCTGTCTTATTTCTGAAGTGGACCCCTCAGTGGAGAATTGGAGAGCCTTGCAATCATATGTTTATCTTTGTAGTGCTCCTGGGGGGTAGGACTGTGCTAGTCTTTTATTAATTGGATGTTTGTGAACTGATGTACAAGTGACTTCTCTGATTCTTCTGAGTCCTAAACTATTGGACCAGCCTTCCTTTTTAAAGAAATTTTGCAATGCCAAGATCACAGTTATTCTTTGATATGTTTTAAATATTATTTTTTTTGCTTTTCCTTCCCTATACTTCCTCATGGTTTACGGTTTATTTTTTCTTGCTTTTCTGAACGTTCTCCTGGAATATGGACACCAATATCCATTTAGGAGAAACAAATCACCATCGACCTTTGCCTAGAGTTTCCCATGAGCTATTCCAGAAAGTAGCTTTAGATATTTTTTCCCCCTTTTAAATAATCCATTGCAGTAAAAAATACTTCTGTTACTACACCAGTAATTTTGGACAAAACAGTGCATCTCTTGCAGCTGAAGTACAGCCTGTCAGGTGGCATTGGCTCACTTGCTTTTTTTGTCAGCTTTGTCAGGACACTGCCCTAGCTTATGTTTACACTAGAATTGCATAAAATAAAGAGAAAAGTCATAGTTAGCTCATTCCTTTTTACTGAGAACAGCAATTTGGCTTCTTGAGCTTGCAGATAGTTGCAAGCTTGCCAGAAGGTTTCACGTAGCGGCGATGTGACAGCAGTGACCAGCATGCCCACACAAGTCAGCCAGCCGGGCTTGGGAGTACCTGCTTCCAAGAAGTGAGATTGGTCAGAGCCTGTCTGGTTCCTTGGAGTCTCAGATATGAACAGATGAAAGATCAGCGTGTCTTTTGACAGGAATTCCAAGGAAATTGTTCTTTGTTCCATGGGTATGTTTATTTGTGGGCTGTGCTGTTTTTTCTCCTTTGCATTGTAATGTCTCTGTAAATACCTATTTCTCCACTCTGGTTCAGTGACGTTCTAATTGCGTGTGGGCAGGGCAGATTATTGTGGTTGTAGTTCAGCCCTGTTCAGGGCTCTGTAACA
>NW_009649062.1:3880874-3930671 GCF_000708025.1 Charadrius vociferus
CCCCTTTTCTGTGGGAATTTAGTTCTTTTGGACAGTTGAAAGTCAGTTCATCTCCGGTCTTTGCTTCTAATGCTTTGGTCCAAAGTCAATTTTGTGACTGTTTCAAGTGCATCTACTTTTAAATTCATATAGAGGGCTCACCTATGTGAATTCTTTCTGCACTGCTCAGAGCAAGCGAAAATCCCCATGTCTGCTGATCCTGCATAACCCGGAGAAGCAATCGTCATGTTAAGGGCCACGTGCGGCTGTGTGGTTGTTGCATGTATATGTCTTCAAGGGCGAAAAGGATTCAGCTGAGTTAATTTAGCTTGGGCTTAACATATGCCCAAGAGTCAGGTTAAGAGACCTGAAGATTCTGCGTGGTGGATCTTTGAGACTAGGGGTCACATTTCTGGTCTGAATGAGACAGAGTACAATTTGTGTTGTGCCCTGTCTCGTGCAGGGTTGGGATCCAGACCTATGGGCTAGAGAGAGCTTTTTCTGAAGTGTCATAAGGTTTTAGCTTCTTACTAGGTTAAATAGGAAAATTCTGAGGATTTTTTTTTTTTAGGGTTGGGAAAACCTTTTTTGCTTGGGCTGCCTCTGAAGATAACCATAAAAAGGAGTCTGGGGTGTATAAAAATGTAGTAGAAGGCAAAGCCACCGACATGGAAAATGAGGACTAACTTTGGAGTGGGAAGGCTGAAAATCTCTGACTTTTCTTAGTAGGACATCTGCCTTCTTAAAAGAGAGAGCTGTACCCACAGTTTTGCTCTGTCTACGAGATGAATATTTGTTATTGTTTTCCCAGACTCTTAATCCTGTATTTACCAAATAAAACTGACTTGAGGTGAGATTATGACTAATATGATCAAATAATTGCGGCAGTACAGGTGCCTGCCTCATGCAGTAAGCCTGTCTGATCCACGCTTTGAAAGCACCCGGAGATGCACAGCTTGTGCCTGCAGTGCCCTGCAGCAGTGGCAGAGCCTGTAGCTGACACCTCCTCGCTCCAGCACTGCTCACCTAGGAACATACGCGGTGCCCTTTGGGTTTTTTTAATCGCTTGTGGGAAATAAGGTTGGTAGGATGATGCTTGCCTGAGTAAGTACAGGCACTTTGAAAGCCAATAACTTCTTACCCTCAAAAGAAAAAATTGCAACCAAGTCTGTTATTTCAAAGCTTTGGAGAAGTCCTTCTCAAATACATTCCTTAAATAAGTTTATTAGCTAATTCTTTTCCCAAATGCTGGTGGCTACTGTTACTTCATTTTTTTGTGAAAGCATGGTTTCTTTTCAATTTCGTCAACTGGATTTCAGTCAATCTCATAGAAATCAGTTGCTGGTCTTGAGTTGAAAGGAGCTTGCTGACCAGGTTAATGGAGAGGATATGGAGAAGATTACTCTTTTACTGCTGAATGTATTAATCCCACTTGAAAAATGAACAAACTACCCCACAGCACTTTTTTTTTAAATGCACTAAAAAAGTCTTTGGCTGTCTAAATAAGGGAAATCCTGCCTGAAAAGGATGCAGAAATTAGAGCAAAGGTGAAACTTCCTTAAACATAAAAGTGTTTTTACCATGTATTTTGAAAGCACAGATACAGAAATAGAAAGCACTGATAATTGTTCCATCACCTGAGAAGTGAATGTAATGAGAAAGAGGGCTTGAGTATTTTTTTCTTCTTTTGCAATATTCTGAATAAAGAAACTGTAGCGTGCCAGGGGTGTGAGAAATATCAAGTACTATAGGAACAGGCGTTAAAGTACAGGTTAAATTCCAGCCAAGGCTTTATAGTTCGCTGCAAATTGCTCTCCACCTCTATCAAATAATCAGCGCAGAGCCCGTGTATTTCAGGAATGGATTCTCGTAAGTGGGTTGCATGAGCTGCACACGTTGCTGAGTCAGAGGTGTCGAGATCAAGATTGCAAACAAACCTCATCCAGAAATGAGTTGAGTAGAATGGGTCTCTGGTCTGAACAGGGGAGTGGACAAGTTCAAGTTTCATGTGACCCGTATTGGCTAAATCAACAGTGACTATGGCTTTTAACTCCATTTGTATGGTCTGTGTGGTAATTTACTGCAGATTGCTGCTTTAGTTGTGTTATTCCAGGTGTGTTTCTAGATAACGAGCAGTAAATAATGTATGTCATCAGACAAGGATCTGTGGTTTGAAGGTGACCTCTTTCATGCCAGCCTAGCAGTAGCTGCTGTTGGAATACGTTGTCAGGAAAATGTAATAGCTGTAGATAATGTTTAGTGCGATGCACTTTCAGAGCACTTGCCTAGATCTTTCTGCACATGCTGGTAATACTATCTTAGGTTTTCAATGGTCTTCTAAAGACGGCACAGTGCAGCAGGAGTCAGATTTTTCTTGTGACTTTTCATTTTTTGTCCTCTTGAAAAGTTTTCTTCATTCTTAGTTTCCAACAGATTGTGCTTACTCTGAGCATTCTCGTTCTTTGTCTAGTTATAAAATATTGATAGCAAAGTGCTGTGCGGCCCTCCGCAGGCAGGCTATCTCCACATCAGTTTTCCATATCTAGAGTGTTCACACTGTTTAATTAAGAGGAAAATAGGTTGACCAATTGACATACTTTTCATTATGTAGAAAAATTCAGAAGTGAGACATCTCCCTTTAATTGTTTGGTTTTATTTTCCCTCAACATCAGAGCACAACACCTGAAATCCAAGTAGTCTGCTACGTTTTCTCCTTGGGACTTTGGAAATGAGTGATCATTTAGGTGGATCAGTAACTTCATGTCTCGTTTGGCTGTTGCATAACTGATGTATAAATGAGAATTTTAATTCTTCTCTAGAGGACACTTTTCATGTACATGTCAGAAGAAGTCGGCATATCTTCAGCTTTGAAATTCAAAGTATATTTCTTAATTTGTCTGATGCAACTCAGTGAAGTCTTCAGATATTGCATAGGTTTAAATGTGAGTTGCCCCTCTTTCTTCCTTTTGTTAAACTTATTTTTTCCTGTACATTTGAAGTGAAGGAGGGAGGTTTTTAGCTTGTTTGTTTGTTAGAAAAGTTTCAGTGGGGGGTGGGAATACAGTTTTGTTCTGGGTGAGTAATAGCTTATTACGGAGCAGAGAACAAAGCTTACAGAAATAAAACCAAGGGAAGCTTTGTTTTTGAAAAATGATTCAGACAAATCCAGCTTAGTTGGTTTTCGTGAGTTGCAGAAAGAAGGGAGAAATGATCAGGAACAGAAAACTAGAAGACTCTCTGCGGTCTTCGGCTCTCACAATCTGCTTTGCGAACTGCATGCTCTGTCTTGAACCGGTGTTTGCTTTCTTCCTGCTGTGACTGCCAAGAGGTTCTTCTGATGGTTTTTCATCTGATAGATATCTTCTGTAAATTTTGAGTTTGACCAGCTTAGTCTTGTTCGTATTTGTGCCAAAACTGTGCTTCTCTCTGTTAGTGCTTACAGCTGTGTATTTGGTATAGAGGAATTTAATGCTTTCTTGACATTTTCTGGTTGAGACTTGTGTTTTCCTGTCAGATGTTCTTGCCTTTAAGTTCTCTATACCCTAAATGGTCACAGTTGTCCTTCTCCGCATCTGTTTAGTTTTAATTTATCTTCTTTGAAAAGAGTTAATCTTAATCATACACAGTAAGTGCTCGGCGAATGCCTGGTACAGTGGTGGGAATACTTTCTAATCTTTTCCTGAAATATATTGATATATTACACATGATAGTGTAAGGCAGAAAACAGCTTCAGTGTTGAGACACAAAGGGTACTGTCAGAATATAATTTGTTGCATTTTCTCTTGATAGCTTGGGTCATTTCAGAAGCAGGTACTTATTTATAAATAAGAGTTAGCCCGGATGAGCAGTGGTTCTTCCTTTTCTCTTTTCGTTTTTTTGTCTCCAGTTGAATATTGCTGCCTGTATTTCTGTGGCCTGTAGCAGTATTTTGGGCACGGATGGTTACAGCCACCATCATTAAGCATCTCTCTCTCCAGGTGCATTTTTATCTGGGGGCAGCAGACACGGGCTGCTGCTCAGATGCCTAGAATCCGCTTTGAACGAGATGAACTCTTCAATATGCAGCAGCTGAACCGTGTCGTCTTACCTCATTTACTTCAGAAATTATTAGCTTTTAGTCAACAGTCTAAATGAGTTAATATTTGACTAGCGACCATAAATTTTCAAGGCCCCTGGACAGAAACATATGAGGACATGATTCCTGCCTGGAGGAATGACCAGAAAGTCGTGTGTTGTAACTGGAAATGGTAGTAAAACTCGGGGGAGGTGTTAAGGCGATGAAGGTCCTGGTGAGGCAGATGACCTGGAAGATGACTCCTTTTTTGTTGGGTGTTCTGAAACTTTCCCACTTTCCTTTGTTACTGATGAACATGTGGGTAGTTGGTTGTTTCTCTCTCAAAGTTGTGTCTGTTTCACAGTAGCGCACCCAGCACCATGAAGAATTAGCCTTTATCTGTCCTAAAAGGGGGATTTATTTTTCAATTCCCTGTATCTTTGGGAAACAGTGAGGGTGAAGATGATGAGATTTGCCTAGACTTACTGTTCAAGTACTTTATCAAAAGGACGTGATTAAAACCCTCCAGTGTCATGAGTCACTGGCCAAGCCGCTGTGCCTCCTCCACACCTTGCTGATGGGATCGTGCTGGTGATGGGCAGTGTTTTATCCAGTAAGCCAGCTCTGGAGAGAGGCGGATAAATGTGTCTAGCCTAATTCCTAATGCATTATTTCCCTTACAGCAAAAAATTATTTACATCTAGGTTTTACAGACCGAACAGATGGCCTCTTTTTTTCCTTTTCCATGTTTTGGTGGAAGTGTGCACATTGGATGGGGTTTTGTGATTGTGACACGTGAAAAACTAGCAGCTGTGAAATGCTGTAGCCTTAAATGAGATGCAGCCTGAAGTTTCACACAGATTCTTGCTTGCCTGTTTTTCAGTAAAATTGGAGACTAGCTTTTTGATGCTTCTGCAAAGCTTTATTTTCCATGAACGATGTTGTATTTGGCTGTAGGTCTCTGGATTGATAGACTTCTGACTTCATTAAGACTGCAGGTTTAATCTTGCACACGAAACTACTCATCTTTTTCTCATGGTAATTTCTGTTAATGTGCTCTTTGATAGAGCAACATTATTGCTAGTATCTGTGAGCCATGTGTGTTACCAAGCGTATCTTTATGATTCTCTGGACAAGGCTTTGGTGACCATATGGTGTCAGTTTAATTAATATTTAAACATGGAAATACAGTGGTCTGGAAGTGGGTAATGAAGGATCTTTTGTGTCCATTTCCATACCAGTTCAGTAGTGCATGAAAGCTGCAGTTAAACAGCAGCTTCATCCAAGAATGTGAATTGAAGTTGTCATTTTAGCATTTGGTGGGCAGTTGTCCACGTCATAAATATCTAGCATTTTTGCTGTTGAACTGAACGTAGAAATGGTGCCTTGAATCCTGAGACTATTCTGGCCTCCTGGCTGCTGACCTCAAATTTTTCATAAAATATTAAACTACATGAAGATGGCTTATCTTGTTAAAACAGTGCTGCTGTTTCCAATCACATTCCCATAATGTGTAGACTTGCAGAGGACTTCCAATGCCTTTTATCACCATTAAATCCATTTACAAGATCTGAAATAAGTAACATTCTGCAAGGAATTATTCCAATACTATTCATTCAATTCATATCCCCATATTTCTTGAAGGTTTTATAGCAGGGAAAATTGTAAGAGGGCTTCTTAAAATGTGAAGTTGTATGCAAAGAATAACAGGTCTCATCTTTAAAGGAACCAAAGACTTTAATACAAAATTCATTTGCTGTCCTTAAGCCAAGTTTGGTACTTGGTAGGCAACATTGTGTTTTAATAGTAGTATTTGGTTTGGCTTTCTCTTCCATTTGAGGTAACTCTGTGTTGCTTGTTTTGGTGGGATGAGAATCAACCAAACGGCAATGTCAGCACTGGATGGTTTTATCCTCATGTTGTCAACCAGTTCAGAAGTGACACATTCATTTTTCCCCATGATAGCTTCACTGGATTGTTGTGTGTTCCTGACAGAGGCCATTCAGAAGGGTGTCCAATCCCCAAGTGCTGAGCATCTTAACACTAACTCAATTACTGCTGATAGAGCAGGAAAGTCTGTATTTACTGCCTACAACTCTTGCCGCACATCACCAACTCTACCCATGTGTGGGTAGAGAATCAAATGAGCCCATTTTGATTGCTTTTCAGGCTGGTGCGTATCCAACAGGGTCAGAGCCTCATTAACAAGAAGAACATGCAGCCACGGACCAAAGAGATTCAGAGGGTGTAACTAATTGATGCGTGGGGATTGTAGGTCATATCTTCATGAGGCACATGGCGATGACAGAGAATGATTTAATTCAAAACAATCGGCGTGCTTCATCCGCGAGCTGCCACAGTGCCCCACTAACCTAGGCGTCGTAATAACCTCTGCTTTGGGTATCAATAGAGGACGCTGCCCTTTGGGACCCCGCGGGAAGGAGGAGTGCTGTCAGCTGGCAGAGGAGTGCGCAGGGCAGTGGGGCTTCTTGCTGCTGCGGGAAAGTAGGTCATGGCCAAAAGTAGCCTTGGCTGCCTTGTAGGAGTGTGCCTGCGAGAGAGGAGTCAGCTGAGAAAAGAGCTTGCACGGTTTTGGGGGCTGTTTTTTTAGCCCTTCCTCACTGTGAAGCAGCTGGCGCTACGTGCTGTGAAATGCGTCTGCTTTCCAGTATTCTTGCATAAAATATTTTTAGAAGTGAATATGCAGCTCTTGTTTCTGCTTAGGGGAAGCGATGCGTGCTTGTGGCCTTTCGCTTTCATCAAGAAGTTAGAATTTTAATTAGATCAATATTTTTAATAAACATTGATATTTTTTTTTTTCCTTGCTTTCTTCACTGGAGATTGGCTGCAACTGGATGGTAGGTGTGTGTCAGGGAAACTCCGGTTGGAAATAATTTTGAACTTGAGCTGTGTATGAAATATTTGAGCTCTGTTGTGGTTTATTAGTAATAAGAAATATATGAAAACAAGTACTTTAATTCATTTTAGGACTCACTCAGTCCTGCTGTCTCTTCCCGTGAAGACTGGCACCTGTTTGGCATAATGGTCATTTCCATGACAACAAACTGTGTGATGGTGTTTGGAAAGCTTTGACTTTTGATGGAGAATAAATAAAAGCAGATTCACCCACATGCAAGATAACCCTGTTTTCATGTGAAAGGAAGAACTTGAGAAGGAAAAAAAAAAAAAGATACAAGTTTTCTATATCATGTTCTTTCATGGTTTCCTGTGTACCATGTATGTCTCTTTAAATGGGAGCTGGTGGAAGTCCTGGCGTGCAGGCTGGACTGCCTCCTCTGTGGCTGCTCTGTGTGCAGTGGTCGATGCTGCAGCCTGGTCGTGGGCACTGAGCTGCCTCTGTAGGCCATGGCAATCCTTTGGAGTAGATCATCGTCTGGTTTTGCTGTTCTGGCGCTCCGGAGATTTCCTTTGACAAAACACTAAATCCCCTCCTTGTCTTTCCATGCATTGAGACACGTTAATCAACTTCTCAAAGATGCTGCCCTAGTTGTGTTTCCCCCACCCGTTTTCTCACGTACAACTCTCGGTCGGTTTCCATCCCATTTCATAAATACATTGCGCAAACAGCATCCTTTATCAGGAAGTTCCCCCCGTGATCCGGCACGGGAGTGCTCGGGGTCGAAGCTGTCGCCAGCTGAGCTGCCGCACAGAGCAGCTCCAAAGGGCGTGAGCTGACCTGCCAAGTTCACTTCAGCCCAACCTTGATAGGAGGCCAGTCTGCGGCAATAAAAGTTTATAATGTTCATACAGCACTTCAGTACAGAGTTCTCATCCTGGAAGAACACTCCAGGCAGTACACATGTTTCAACTCCTATATGAAAATCACTATTTCTTAATTTGCTGTTGACATATAAGGCTGTATGAGTGCTGGTCTCAGTGGGGAGCAGATGCCAGCGTGAGCAGCTGATGCACCATGAGTAACTGATGCTGAAAACTAACCTTTTTCCATGTTATGGAAAGATGTGACCTGAAATACCATACTATTTCCCTGGGTGTGGAGTAAGAGTCTGAGGACTTGGCAGCACTTCTAACGATACATCATACGATGACAGATGAAACAGTGCACTGAAGCTTTTGCTACCTTTAAAGTCTGTATAGCAGTTTAGTCTGTCTTTTCCACTAAATTTCTGTCAAGGTATAAATCTAAATCTCATGCTAAACTGTTTCTTAGGAACTGTTTCCATTTTTGTTTAAAGATGATCTGCTCATATGTTTTGAGGATAGCTCAAGCCTGCCAGGAAGATAATTTAAACGCCTTTCTTCAAATTATCTGTGTTTCCAGTGGTCAAATTTCTAAAGAAGCTTTTTCTGGAACATGATTTTTGGGCTGTGGCACAACATGTGCACAGATGGATGCTGCTTTGTGTTAATAAGTTGTTTAGGTTGAACAGATCTGTCCAGGATCATATGTTCATTTTGGCAACTCTGCTGTTCCCCTACTACTTCTTTGACAATTTTGTTCCAGTAAGAAGATAAATAAATGAATAAAGCTCTGAATTAATTTAGTCATTTCAGAAGCTGCCTTTGCCTTTGATGTCTTTCTTTGTACCCAAGCAGTGTGCAGATGTTGGGGTTTGGGGTTGGTTTTTTTTTTTGAGAATCCACTTAAGGAAAAACAGCGGCACTGGTCTTTTGTTGCCTAACTAAATATAACCTAACCTGGACTCTTTCTTCCCTTCCCTATTTTATTCCTGCTAGCCCTCATTGCTCTTCTTGCTGATAAATTGGAGAGATGGTTACCTTTCTGGCAGCAAATGAGCCTGCCAGTTGGCTGAAAACAATTTGAGAAATGCCTTCTTATCAACGAATGAGTCCAGCTGTCATAACATGTACTCTCCCAACCAAGAATATGAATTTTGATTAGGCAGGAAAAGCCCACTGACTTAGTTTCAGATGATTTTGTAATCGCTCTTTGACATAATGATTGAACTAGCAGCGTCGGCACCGTGGCTGGCAGATCTCCACTCATAGCTGCTTATAAAGATCTGTCTGGGTTATAAAAACCTCCCTAATCTGTTCAGGTGTGTGTTTCGAGACAAGAACCGATTGTTTCTTTTAAAAGGCCTGTGCTGTGTGTGCTTTTAAAGATCAATTTGGCAGTGGACCTGTCTCTGACAGCTGATACAATCGAGGGGTTTGTTGGTTTATGTAGGGCTGAGGTCCTGGCTCAGCCTCGCAGCTGGCTGGGCCGGCCGTTGTCTCCCAGTGCGGTGGTCCCGGTCACAGTGTGTCCCGACAGTCCCACGCTGACCCTCTGAAATGCCTGGCGGAGACAGGCCTGCCCTGGCATGTTACCGAAGGCTCACTGGTTTTGGGGGGTGCTTGCAGCTTTGGCGTCTCAGGGAATTTGGCAGCCCGGTGGCCCTGCCCTCCCCCTGTCAGCAGGCCCCTCCGGAGAGAGGGCAGCAGACAGTGCCGTAGGCATTCTTCTGAGGAAGCGTGGGAGAACAGGAGCTATATTCACTTGCGAAGGCCTCTCTGAAGGTGGAGAACATTACTCCAGCCTTGGCTGCCATCTCGGCTCCCCCTTCGTGGAGTTGCTGCCTGGGGATTCAGTGGCCAAAGGTCCCTCCTTGGAGTCCCTTCGTGACCCCAGGCGCCTCGCTGGAGAATTTGAGCCTCCGTTTCTCTTCGTTATTGCTGGTTATCATGTGGGCTCTGCTATGCGTTTCCTGAAGTAAAAGAAAAATTGCAGTTATTTCAGAAAAGGTAGCGAGCTTGATTGCCAGAATGGTTTGCTGGTTGGGGACTTTGATCAGAGGTCCCTTTGGAATTGTCACTTCTGATCAGCAGCAGTGGTCCTTGCCTCAGCTTTTCATGCAAACCCCCTTTTCAGTTTGTGCTAAGGCAGAATTGCGCAACGTCTCAAGCCTATTCGCTCTTGGTAGCACTGTACTGTGTCAAACTCCAACACTGGAAATAAACTGTATCCCAGTTCTCAGGCTCGGTGAGCCTTGTTTTTGTGGGCTGTCTGTGACTTAAATTCCCAGGGTTCTGATGATTCAGACAACTAGCAATGTATTATTAATAAATTATGTGCTATTAAAATCCTAACAATGATGTTACAGTTTCCATTTATTTCCATGGTTAGATTCTGTTGTGATTAATTTTTTAATGCTTAATTTTCTTTAGAAACTAGATGCCAAATCACTTATAAAGCTGAATTTTGCTAAAAACAGTGAAGGTAAGTGCAGTAATTTTCTGTGTGGTTTTTTTTTTTTCTTGAATGCTTTAATAAATCCTGGTTTGTCTTACTCATGCTAAAGTTACGTAGTTTGTGTTTTCTATCATGGTTTTTACTTTCTGAGTAGAATAACTGCTTCTTGTGAGTGACATGTTTGCCTTTAAAGTTCCGTTTCTGTTTTTCTTTACACTGGGGAGCTGTAAATTATTCACCCATTTCACTTTACTGTAGCTACTACTGCAGTAAGGTGCTACTTACTTTAGGAAAAATTTTCAGAAAAGGCTAAACTTCTGTAGTATGTTACCTTTTTTCTAACTTGCCTATGACATTATTTGCTATTCACTTGGTTTTGAGCAACTTCTTGTTTATAAAATGAATTAGACTTAAATGAACACATGGGATTTTATGAATAGCAGCACACAAGAAAGCAGCCTTGAGTTTTATTTCTGCAGGGTTAAAGGCATAAAATCTGCCATCTAAGAGAGGATGCTAGGAATAAAAGAGAAGAGTGGAGATGAATTCATCTTTTACAAGGCAGATAATGATTTCTTTGAAACAAGAGTGGCAAGCATTAGGTGGGAATGAAATTCTGGAGTGTCTGTCTTACTATCTTACCAATAGTCCATAGACTACAAGGTCTTTTCTCTAGCTGATGGATTTCTTCTCCGTTTTGTGTTCCATCTGTCTCAAGAGCAGGGTGTTAAAAAATGGTCAATAGTCCCTGGGGCCAAGGTTTATGAAAGATATTGCGATATTGTGCTTTCCTTAGAGAAGGCCAGTTCATAGTGCTGGGGTGGAATGACAGCAGCCACGCAGTCTCACAAGCCTTTTTCTTAAAAAGGTGCATGCTGTGTCATCAACTGATCAAAGGAAAATGCAACAAAAGACAAAGAGTAAAATGTTGCATTTCTGTCTATCAGCAAACTTTTCTTTAAATCTTAACGTGTAGAATGGTTGATATATATGTGGGATCTTCTCTGTTCACACCTGTTCAGTAAAAAAGGTCATTGGATACTGCAGTTTTTTCCATTTAATGATCCCTCCTCAGCTGAGCACCTTCTATCTAGACCAACAAGCGCGTGCCCTCAGCAGCTCTGCTTTTGCTGGAAGTGAAAATGTGGTGATTTGCTCTCTTTGAAGCAGCTGAGCGAAGCCTCACGTTTTACCAGTGTGTTTCTGTGTCCATCAGTTGGGCCATACCCTGATGCCACTTCTAGAAATCCCTTTCTGAGCCTTTTCCTGAATTTCAGACCCTTGTGGGAATGGCTTCCCTTCAGCACTGGGGGCATGAACAGAACCAGTCCTTGGCTTTTCCTTGCAGCTGCGTGCTGGGGGTCCGAGTGCCTCCGCTGCCTGATCTGTTATCGGTAAATGCGCTGTGGGTGCTCGCCTCTCCTGTCTTTGCAGGTGCTGTGAGCAATCTCTGTCCTGGTCTCCCTGCTGGTTTTGCTTGTCAGATGGTAATTAGGAAAAAAAGAACCAAATAGGCCCAACCTGCTTCAAAAATCTCACCCAGACCCCCAGCTCTAGCAAACTGATCAAGTATTAATAACCTTCTTTTAATTGCTTTCTGCTGAGATCATCCATATATTTTTCTTTTTCCTTGTACATTGCCTTCCATCAGTTTGCTTGTTGTTGACATGCTTAATATTTATACTGACCCTCCTGGGAAAATTCACAGCTTGATTAGAGCAGAAGCTGGGTTCCTTATTGAATAACGTGTTCAAATTTAATGGCATTCTGCTTTCCACATTTGAATACAAAATGCTCTCCTCTCCTAAAAGCACAACAGCTGCTGTAAACTTTTTTGTTGGTTATAATCTAAACTTTTATTCCTGAGAACAACACTGCAAATAGAGCACTGGGCACCTTGCAAGGTACAGACTCATGCTATCAATAGAGCTTTGATTACAACAGTAACAATTATATTGTGGTACTTCATCGATATGAAGCAAGTTGGACAAAGTTCTGTGTTGGGGGATTGAAGGCAATAGATTTCAAACCTGCATTTTCATTGCTTGCTTTATAATTCTCTTCAGTGTTACTTTTTCTATTTGGCACTGAAGAATCAAAGCATAGTTAAAACACCATTAAATACCCACTAAAGTTGCACTTTATATTAAAAATTAATGTAAATATCCTTCAAAGAGATAATAGAAACTATCTATTTCAAAACAGTTGCAGGGACTTCATGCCAAATTTAAACTTTTTTCTCCTCTGTCAGGTAAATACCACTGTCCAGTGCTGTTTACTGTATTCACCAATAATTCCCATATTGTGGCCATCAAGACAACTGGAAATGTGTTTGCCTATGAGGTAGGTTCTCTGTTGCATTTCATTATTAATATTTTATACTTGATGTATTTCATTCAAGATCACAAAATGCTTTAGAAGGAGGTATGTTTTATTCTTGTTCTTGTTCTGCAGCCCAGGAAAGTTAAACTACAAGGAGATGAACTGACTTCACAAATTGCTGTCCAATTTTTGCCTTCAAAAATAGGAACAACCCTAGAATGTGATTTAAAAGATATTTTTAAAACCTTTTCCTAAGTTAATCTGTGGGCACTGAATCTCGTAGACCAAAATGAGTAGCATTTACATGCTCCTCAGCTGAATTAATAGATAAATCTTCTATTGTCATCTTTCTGATAGAGTCATCATCAAAACACAAATTATCTCATTTCTATTCATATCAATAAATAAAAAAAGAGTATTTTAACTGGAGCTGGGGAAAGAGCAGAGAGAATGCCTTAATGGACACTTGAACTGCATTTTTTATTTGTGTTTTGTGAGTGTTTGTGTGAACCCAGGTGGAATTTGTTATTAAAATAAACCGTATTTTCTGTTCCTTATAGAAGCATGATACTTTGATTGCTGTGGTTAAAAGACAAGAATGAGTTTAAGAGTAGTCTTTCTTAAATGCTTGTTGATATTGTAAAACTATTGCTCGGCTTGCTGCAATTTATAATATCAGGCTTCCTAAACAAGCTGTGCCAACAGGGTCTGTTTCTCGTATGGTATACCGCTTGGAGCAATAGCTTTTATTGGTTTGTTAAAAGCACAGAATTAATTTATGGACTTCTGGAGGTACTAGAAAAATACTATCACTTTCATCTGAGGAGAATAGAGGACATTTGGGTGAATAAGACATATTCAGTTTCTTTGCAGGTAGACCTCCATAGTCATCTCTCTGTGTGATGTAATTGTTCGTAACAACAAAGCATTTTATTCCACATTGATTCTCGCTTTGAAATAACATGCTGCTGCTTTATTGAACATCATTTAATTTTCTCAGGAACGGAAGTGTTGCTGCAGGCTAGGTGCAGCATTTGGGGTGGACAGAGTGTGGGGGGCTAATGCAACTCTGCTGTTGGGCGAGCTGGCCTGGGACAGGCACATCCCCCCAAGGGATGCAGATGGTGGGGGAGATATGAACACCTTGTTAAAGCTGCCTGTCTCATACCATCTGTAAAATATTTCACTTAGAAAACTGCAAGCAAGATTATTTTCTATTTTGGCAATATTTTTATGATGAATTTAGTTAAAATTGTATGCATAACTATGGAATGGAGACTGCAAGGTTCTTTTTTAAAAAAAGGAAAAACAAACCACACAAAACTGTGAAGTTTTGTAGGGATGAAAGACAAAAGCTTCTTGTCTGTTAAAGCACACGATGAAAATACTGCAGCTGCCAGTTGAGAATGAAGGGTGAAATTATTTTCTTTATCATTTGCACTTTAAGGCTTTATTGGTATCACATATTTACTGGTAATATTTATACATTAGAATCCAATTTTTAATATCTGTGCCTTTTGCCTGGCTGTTAGGCAGTTGAGCAGCTGAACATAAAACCAAAGAGCTACAAGGATCTTTTGACAGATGAGCCCTTCACTCGGCAAGACATTGTGACACTGCAGGTAAACTTTTCTCTCTGTTACATGTCTTATAACACAGCTTTTTTTGCAGAGGATGAAATGTTGCTACGTACACTATTATAGCAGGAATCTAGAATAATTGGACAGAGAAACATTGTTCGTCTGTGTGTGTTGAAGATGGGTAGAAGCAGAACTGCTGTATTTTCTTTGTTACCCAGATGAGCCACAAGGATGCCATATAACTTAGTTTGACACATCTGTAGAGTTATTATTGAGTGCCTTGTAGATAATCAGGTTATTCAACCTTGTAAATTGAAGGAGGAAAAAAAAAAAGGTGCACAGAAAAAGTCAGGGATGCCATGTAAAAATGTGGATTTTGACAAATGTATTTGCAGTTGCTCACTATTTCACTGTATCTGACTGAATATAAGATCTTGTGCATAATCGTAACTTTTAGATATGAAACTACACATAAGACTTTGCTGTTGGGTTTTTTGTTTTGGGTTTTTTTTCTATTAATCTTACCTGAAAAATTGCTGCAACACCTCTAATTTAATGTGAAACTTAACGGAAGTGCATTGGAAAAAGACTGGGTAGAGGAAAGGGAAAGATATGTCCAGAATCATCTTCAGCTCCAGGCAGCCAACAGTACGCGGTCTGTTTTCAAAAGAAATGTGTTTTAGAATGTAAAGGATATAAGCTTTTAGGAAGTTGACATGTTACATTAAGACTGAAGTTGATTGTCCATCTTACTCTTTTGAAGGTACCTAAAAGAGTCAAAGCTTTGGGAACTCATTTTTCATACAGTGTTTCTCTAAATGTAGAGTAAAATAAGCAGCAAACCAGGGGATTTTTCTTCAAGTGCTTGCTTAGAATTATTTTCTTCTGAATAGATTCCAATGTTGGTCTTTTACAGATTTTTACATAATTAAAACCTATGTTAAAGCAGCATTGTAAATTTCAGTGTAAAAGATACTTATTTACAGGTGAAGTTTAGTATCAAAAGATCTAAAACTTTTTTTTAAAAGTAGGCATTTTTAAGCTTGCGTGATTTCAAAATAGGGGAAAAAAGATTCAAGGATCATTATGATTGGAGTCATGAGTTTAGTATGCATCTCATGAACAGTTAATTGCCACTAACCAAGACTAATACTGTCTAATTTGAATAGAAAAATATTTTTCATTTATGTCTAAATTTAAATGAAATGTATCCCTTCTTCCCAACTCCCCAGTCCTGAAGAGCATGTTTATAAATATTTTTCCTCTATTCCTTTGGGCTTATGGCTGTTCAAGCTAATGTTACAAAGTAAAATGTTTTTAATCCAATGTAAGCAAAAAACATAGCTTTTTTAGAGTGAAAGCTCCCAGCAGAATGTTATTTGAATGTAACTGCATGGTTGCTAATGGATTTGGAACGGTGAAAAAAGACAACATGAGTGACTAAAAATGTTTCTGTGCGTCAGTATGGAAAAACTAATTATTTTTAACAAATAATTGAAATGTGCAATCATTTAAAAATATTTTGCTATGTTTTGTAGGTTTAGAATTGAACGTATGTATAAAGAGTGTATTCCGGTTGCATGCCTAGCTTTGATTTTTCATAAAAACAAACAGATGCCAGAGTTCCCTAAATCTCAAAATGCAAGAGATAGCAATTTAGATGTTCCCTGTGTGGGTTTTCATCAATAATTTTCACCTTCACTTTGTTCCTGACATAATTGGTTTCTATCTTGCTTGGAGGAATTTGTTCGTTAACAGAAGTAGGTGGTGGTAGTTGTCCAGTCAGTGGTACAGCCGTCCTGCCAGCTACGTGGAGGTCACAGCCATACGCGGCCTGTACCTCGCTCAGGTCGTTTAGGATGACGTTCATAATGCGTGAGCAGATTTGCTCTTCTTAAGTAAACAACTCATTATGGATTGGTGTTAACTGAACTTCTGTAGCGTATGATCTTGTGGTATATTCTTCTCAAATAAGTTTGGAAATAGCAAAGCCACCCCCATCTTGGGATTGCACGGGAAGAGACTTTGTCTGAATGCTGTTAGGCTCATGTTTGGCCATTCACCAAATTAGTTTATAAATTTTTTTTTTTTTTTTAAAAATGATTTTCAACCAACAGGCTAAAATGGCTTCGGGGTGTTGAATGAGAGGTACGAGCCATTCGATGCGCTGCGTCACACCCACAGCAAACTTGTGGGTATACCTTGATTTCTCCCGTTCAGAGGCTGCCCTACTCTGACCTACTCTGTTGAGGCCAGAATGCAACCTAAAGTGGTATGGCTAGCCTGGCTATTAAAATTACCTATGTATATGTGGTATAGGGAGCTGTTGTTATTTTCTTATGGTATTTTCTTCATGTAAATTGTTGAAGGACAGACCAGTGTCTCCTCCACAAGCTCTCTTGTTGACAGCACTGCAGGCAGCGTGGTGGCTTCACACTGCCAAGCTCTGCCACCTGTGGCTTTGTTTCTTAGCCAGCGTTCATGACTGCAATCTGTTGTGTTTCAGTTTGTGCCCCTAGAGCTCTATCCCAAATCCCACTTCTCTTAAAAACCTTTCAATTCTGTGTTGAAATTTGTCACTTTGTTGTTTTCCCATTCCCCCGTGTAAATTGAGTACTGTGGTATCTGAGAGAGCTGGAATCGAGAGTGAGTTGGTAACACTGACCCTGCTGTTTGGCAAAAAGGTAGATATAAAGGAAGTTGCTATAAAAAACATTCTTTGCTTTGCAAATAACAGCTGAATAGGACTGTCTGTAATAGCTGTGTTTATCAATAGAAAATAGCATTTCCAGAGTCTGACTGTGAGTGTCCTAGGAAGCAGATGGGGTACCTGTGTGTTTGGTAGTGAAATACAACATGATAAATGGAAAATTTGAATAATGTATGGTTACAGATTATTTGTATGTTCACATTTTTTCCTTATTGACACATGAAGGGCAATCCTACAGCTGCTAGGGATGTTCTTTTACCAGAATAGCAATTGACCTCAAATTTGACCTCTCTCTCCTAAATGTATATAATTAAAAACAAAATCAAAAAAATTTGCTCTTTCCAGAAGAGAGAGAAATGCATAAAATTCTTTATTCTGTTCTCAGTGCTAAATATTATTCAAACACTAATCATAATCCATCCCTGTTATCTTTTCTGGTGGGCACCATCTCAGCTGGTCGCTTTGATTTTAGTGACAGTTATTTGTGTCCTATTGCTATTAAGCTTACTTGTTAAAAAGGACAAATTATTTTGGATCTGGAACTAAAGAAAAGCAAAATCACAACACTGTCTTAGATCTATGATGTGCTGCTCTTTGTAAAGGCATCCACAGTGTTTCCTGCACTTACACATACAGAAATTGCTTTTTTCCCCTGTTGAAATGCAAATGTCCTGGGGTAGAGCATGGCAGTTTTTCGTCAACATATGGCGATATTATCCAGCCCCTCAGGGCAGGAGGTAAAGACTAATGCCATATCCTGGTGTGTAAGATACATTACCAAACTGGAATGTAGTTATTCAGGCAAAAGATGTCATGGATTTTGGCTTAGTGTCTTGGTGATAAAGACAGAAAGGCACATGACAATATTCCATATGAAACCCTACCTAGACATCATCAGTCGTAGTATGACTGGATTTTTTAGACTGTAGCTCTTTACCCCAAAGTTGAAATTTCCTTTTCTTATCTGTGTGATCCTGCCACAAACTTGAGTCAAGCTTTCCATCTTCTACAGTACAGGTGTTACTTTTTTCCCAGTTTCTCTCTCCGTACAGTTTATCATTATTTCAGATCATTTTTCTCTCAACTGTACTGGTTCGTATCTCATCTAAATGGAATATTGCCGTTGTATTTTGTCTGTGTTTCTCATAACTCTAAACCCACTTGTATTCTTTTATCTCAAAGTTGATCAGCTCAGCCTCACTTAGCATCCCTTGCAAATGTCGTGAAAGTGCTACCAGCTGACAGACAGCTCAAGTACTTCAAGATTTATTAGTTATACTTAAGGGATAAGGTATGATGTAAAGCACTTAGAGATCTGTGGGTACAGGGTTATCTGTAATAGCAAGGCTGGTATTGTTGAAGCTTGTTTGCAGTGTTTTTCCCTCCCTTTTCTGCTTCCCATTCTGCTGTTCATCATTTCCTGTTGCAATTGTTTTGAGGGTAGAACGCAGGATAGCTTTGGAAGAGTTTTGTCATAATAAGATTGCATTAGACTGCCATTCAGAACGAGGTGATTCTTTCAGTCTTATGTTTTACGGGTTTTCAGCTGTTTTTTAATCTAAGTGTTTAACCTAATTTGAAGTTATCTTCCAAGGAAATATTTTTGAGGCTGTAATTTAGTGTTAGATCTCAAGGTCTGCTGTCCACCATTTAATCTTCGTGACAAAATCTGGTCAACAGTCTGGTAGAAATTATCATTAATTAGTGTTACTGTGAATTCTGTGTGTGTTTCAATCTTATGTTTTGCAAATTATTCTTTGTGTAATGATGTGGAACTGAATAGCAAGCACATAAATAAGTGTAATCTGGATTCCCTCATATCAGGGTGGGCAGGCTGAAGCAAGCGCCTGCTCCAGCTGAAGATGCAGAGAGAGGAATAGGGTCAGGCTGTGTCTTGCTGGGCATGGTGGTGGGCTCTGACAGTCCTCTGGACTTCTTCCCATCACAGCAAGCGTGAGGGGTGCTGAGGAGAGCAAAGTAAGAAGGCTGCAATTCCCTGCTTTCACATCCCACTGGGTAGAAAGTGTTTGGAGGAACTAAGAACAATTTCCCCTTTAGCCCCCTGTCAATTCTTCATCCTCCACTGTGTCTTCATGCACAAACCAGAAACCACGGCTCCCCCATTTGTGAAGATACAGCAGAAATTATTCCTGCTCTGGAAACCCCTAGCAGCGCTTGCTGGGCTGTGTGCGGGCAGGGGAGAGGAGCTGGTGAGAAGCATGGCTCTGCTCAGTGGCAGTGCCAGCAGGTGGAGCAGAGCAGAGGTGTCTGTTCCTTTTCGCCCCAAGAATTACAATAAACCCTGAAGCCTCTTGTGCCAGTGGTCGTAGGCACAGTCTCGCGATCGCAGCCCTTCTTGGTAGACACGCACTGACAAATGCATCTGCTTTCATCACAGAAACGGAGGGGGTGTCCTGGGAGAAATAAATAGACCAAAAAAAAGTCTAGGTAGAACGCAGACAGGTTTGCTGCCATTAAAGGGAAAAAAGGCTCATACTGTAATGTGCTTCCTTATGGCAGTTTTATTGTTTCTGTTCAACTAATCAGCCGTGGACAAGACATGGTTCCCGACAAGCTGTTAACACCACTGGCACTGGTGTCAGAAAGCATAACTAATGAGCGAAGTTGGAGGTAGCCAAGCTGCGCACTGTTAATTGATATTTTGCTCCTCGGCTATTTCTCGTTCGCTCTTTGCACGACAGAAGGTCAGAGCAGATTTCCTGCTGGCTGTGGGTGAGCGCTCTTTGAGGGGGAATCCTGCGCCTACGCGCTGCAGAGCGGCTGGTGGCGCAGTGGCATGCTGGGCAGTGGCCGGCGTGTGAAGGGATGCAGCACAGCCGACCAAACGGTACGAGAGGACTCCAGCCTCAGAGAAATCACACCGTCTAACACTGCACTGTTTTTAACCTGCTCCTTGGGGGGTTGTGTGCATGGTGCTTAGGATTAATGGAGGTTAACCTGTTTCCCTAAGTAGCTGAAATAACAAAATTGGGGGGGGGGGGGGGGGGGAGTGGAATAAAACTTGAGATTAATTGTTTTCAGAGCTCAGCTTTCAGGAAGACATCAAATATGAGATTTTTTAATAGTTGTGATAGTTAGCAACCCTTTGAAGTCTGTTACCTGTGTTAGCAATTTGCTAAACTTTATGGTTTGTAACCTTAATAAGAAAGGCCCTGAGACTGCTACCCATGATAATTTGAATACATATTTTTAAACACGCTAAGACAAACAAAAATAGGCCAATTTACTCTTCGTGGTTCATCTTCCTTTCTTGTTTCTGTGTGCTTACACAGAACTTATTTCTTTAGGCCTTTGGGCTTTAGGCCTTGATCTTAACAGGAGTGGGAGCCCGGCCGTTCTCTGACCAGGAGTGGCCATTGACTCATTAGGGCTGAAGGATTTGACGACATGGGTATGTCCGTCTGCCTGTCCCTGCAGTGTCTGGGTCAGACTGCTGTGATTCTGTGCCCAGTAACTGTCACGGATGCAATGAGAGGAACTTGGCAGGCTGGTTGTTAATGTTTAGACAGTTTTCTTCCTGAAGTGATATATCTGAAGAACATGCACGCTTTTTTTAATTTACATAGACCTACCTTAAAAAAATGTGTATTTTGTGTTGTAGGACCCATTTCCATCAGTAAGGAAATGGTTCATGTCCTCTGCAGCAGAGTTTGGACTGGTTGGATGTGTTCCTGCTCTCCGGGATGGTAGAAGCGAATGGTCTCTTGTGTTTAAGTTAATATTCACTGCAGTACTGTCAGTATGCACGTTTGTCTAATTCTAATCAAACCAGTTCTAATCAAACATCTCCTAGTGTATCACCATGCTGTATTTGAGAGGCAGGAATCAATCAGTTGACTGCTTGTCCTAGGTGTCCTGTGTAAGGTGACACCCAAATTTCAACTTGGGGAACCATTTTTGAGGGTTTTTTCCACTGACAGAGGGAAACTGGTTTTGGAGTAGGGGTGTGGGTTGTCTGCCCTCTTGGCGCATGCTGAGACTTGAGATTCCTGCTTTGCAGAGTCAGGAACACAAGGGAAAACACTGTAAATCAAACCTTTGTCGAGGTTTCTGTTTGAATAAATGGCCCACCTGAATGGGGTGAAAGGCCTTGCGTGGAGGACCTTGGTCTCAGTTCTGGGGTTTGGGGTGGTCTGGAGTCTCTCAGAGAGCAGATGGGCGGCTGTGGTCTGTGAGGAGAGGGAGATGCCCTGTGGCCTCTGCTGCCCTTCGTACCATAATGGGTGCGTTGCCTGTGGGTAGGCTAGCAGCGATTTGGAGAAATCCCTTGCAGGGAAGGAGACTGCAAACATTTTCCCTGGAGATGCTCAAGGCCGGCAATTAGGCTCGTTAAGCCAGATAAACAAGTGAATGAACTATGGCTGTGGAACAGTTTGAACTGATCTGATTCACGGTACCCTGAGCACAAACCAGTTGGCTTCATAAGGCACTGGCAGTTGTGATGTCCCTTTTATTTTTAAACAATCAATAAATCAGAAAATCAAGAAGCTTTATTTAGAGGAATATAGTGAAGGTGTTTTCTGGTTCATCTTCACTGCTGTCTCCTGCCCTCCCTCCCTCTTGTCCATAAAAAGTCAGTTTCAGGAGTCAGTCTTGCCCTTCAGCTTTGCCGTGAACAGCAGACATGGGTTGCTGCAAATCCATTTGTCTCTATTAATATTAATACGCAGATTATTTTTTTTCTCTTCTGGAAAGGATAAGCAGTCTTACATCCTTCACCTTTTGAGGTGGTACATTTATGTGCAAGGCAATGATTTCTGTCTGGGAAAGCTGCAGCTCATGATTACTGAAGAGTATTTGGGAGGAGGCAGCCTGCATCTTCTGGAAACACACTGGGCCCTTTCTCCAGACTTTCTCCATGCGTATTGTTGGCTGTCAGAAAGCAAGGCTGAAATTATCTCTATTCATACATACATAAATATGTATGTGAGGTAATAAATAATAAATACACCTGAGTGCCAGTGTCAGATGATACAAAAATGGTTTAAAAAACAGGTCCAAGTTTCCTATTCCTTAGCATTTTTATTTAAAGATGATCTGTTTCTAACACAAGATCTTAAAGATAAAATAATTTTTTTTTTTTTTGGCAGTCCATGTCTTGATGAAGATCTGTCGGAGGCGTATAGTGGGGCAGGAAACAATAGAAAAGTATTACTTACATGGTGGTTGGGGAAGGGGACAGCAGAAAGCCAAGAGGTCATCCTTAGGGTGCAGAATCACACACCTTGATTTCATAAAAGTGTTTTGGTTTTACTGCCTGCAGTAAAACTAAAAACGCACTCTGTAGTGGAAGCATACTGTTTCAGGGATGACTGAAAGGCGTGATTAGATCATTTAATAACTGATGGAGTTACCAGCTCTGCTTGTATTAATCATTACTTTTAGCAGCAATGGAATTGTCGGAACTTCTTACCAACAGTGGTGATCTGAAGCTTTGTTAAATGTATTCGGGATTATACTATTCATGTCAGTATCGTAGTTCTTTGCATAATATGTTGCATTGTTTTTATTCTGAACTTGAAACTATTGCGTATTATTTTGATGTTTTGGTATTTTAGATTTTGAATTGTTTTCTGTAAGATAGAATTTGCAGAAATTACTGTGTGTCCTGGGCTGATGTTTTGACCTTTTTGTGCTGCAGAGGAGCTTGAGGAGAAAACCTTGAAGTCATTGTAAGAAGAGGAAAGGAAGAAGGACTGTTTAATAACAGTATAATGTAACCTAGATCACCAGTAGGCATTCCTTGTCTTACTCTCTCTAACAAAAGGTCAAAGTTATGCAGAAAGTTGCCTAGAGATAGTATAAAGACTCACAGTTAATGGACTATGTATTTTTGCTGTTTTCCTTGAGTGGTCACTCAGTAGAGTTTTCATAATACAACTTTTTGTTGTCTTTTTATTATTATTTTTTATTTTTAAATGTGATTCTGTAAGCACAGATTTATTAAAAAGAAAACCCAATCAAAACAGTTCTGACTGCAAAGACTCGTGATGAAGTTTATTTGTATTTTGAAGTGCATTTCAAAAGTTGAGAGTGCATGTGCAAATCAGGCACACTGTTATAAACAGGAGGAGATGGCTAATGTGGATTTGCATAGATTAAGCATAGACCAAACCACAGAACAAAGGAAAGAATCAAGGGATTGCAGCTCCTCATTCTTCCTTCTCACTAGGATAGGGTGGACTCAGCTGAGTTCTGTTAGTAACTTCTGTAGGCAAAATATGTGCAGTATTACGTTTGGGACTAAATTCCAGATCCCGAAGGAGCGGATGTTGGTTGGAGTTGATTGCTTTATATTTTTGCCATCTCTGTGTGGTTTGGGGAGTATGGAAGTTATTCTGTCTCTCCCTATTCGTTTATCATGGTGGTGTCTGCCCTTCAAACTAGTCTGTCGCATGGAATGGGTGCCTACCAAGCTCTCTGTAATTTGTTTTTTTTAATTATTATTTTCAGGATCCAACAAACCTGGATAAGTTCAATGTCTCGAACTTCTTTCATGTTAAGAACAACATAAAAGTAATTGATCCAGGTAAGGATGAATTGCAGGTAGGCTGAGAAAACAGCAACCCAACTATGCAAAGTAAAGACGACATTATGGAATTGACACTTTTCTGGACAGCATCACTCAGTGGCTAGTGGTAGCTTTGAAAGCTTCTTGGAAACATGAAAAACTTGTTGAAACTGTCCCTTTCACATCAAAAGGTGTTAACAGATTTTGAAGCAAAGACATGATTCTTTGAGAAATCATTAACTGTCTCTATTGAGTGCTGTGCAAACACAGAAAGCTTTCCATATCCTTTAGGAGTAGGCAGATGAGAGACAAGTGAGAAGAGGAGGAACAATAATTTGCCAAGAGGTCCATTAGCCTTGTACCAGAACCAAGACAGGGAAACTTACATCTTCTCATACCTGTCTGTTAGGCTGTCTTTCGTGTGTATCAGCAACGTATTGCCTGTCCTTCTGTCTGGATAACAATGGACATCTTCCCAGTTATAGATTGATAATAATTTTTTCTAAAATAATCCCCAAATTATTTCAATAATAAAAAATAAAATGCCTCTTTTTTCTTTCTAGGTATCAAAACTTAGAAATTTGCTTCTCAATTCTTTTGTGATTTTTTTGATAGCTAAATGCTTAGCAATACCCGCTAATATTAAATTGCTGAAGGAAAAAAATTCTCTCTTTTGCCCTTCCGGTTTCCTTTAGAACTGTTTCTAATGAGGTCTAATTGCTGATTCTAAGTATGGTGTGTTTTTCTGGGTCTTATTATGCTTATGTATATTTTTTTTAAAGCTACTAGTTGTGCAAGCAAGCATCTCATTTTATTTACTTGCTAAAAATAAGTGGGTATTATCTCAGAGATGGAATATTTAATATCCAGCAAATGGTAGGCATAACAAGACAGAGAACAAGTGAAACTTGTAAAACTAAACTAAAATAAAATAAAATAAAAAAATCTACAGTGCAGTTCACCAGCCTCCTCTCCCTGGTATCACGTTAAGGTTCTGATCTTGGGATTTTTGCGTCACAGGCCTGGCCATTCAGTGAGGAAACAAAGGACAGAAGTTTATATTGTACCCAACTGTATCTTGTCTTTATTGTTCTGTAAAAATTTTATAAGACTTGCATGAAACTAGATAATTTCTAGTGATTTCAAAGAAATTTTTGCTGTAGGTGATTTGTAGTTGTTTTTTGCTGTTGTTATGCTTCATCATATTGGTATTTATAGTGCTATATGTCAAGTTGTACTGTCATTAGTGTTATCCATTGCTATTTGTTACTGTTTCTGCAGGAATAAATATAGTTACTAGACTTTTTTATTTTAAAAAAATGTAGAAAAAAATCTGAAATATTTTTGTGTAACTACATAGGTAATAAACTGAAGAACAGCATAGAAGTTTTCTTTTAACTCTGAATGATTTGGCTTTGTCTTATCTAGATGAAGAAAAAGCAAAATTAGATCCATCGTACTATTTGAAAAATACAAATACAGAGACCCGAGAGACTTTACTGGAGCTTTATAAGGAATTCAAAGGCGATGATATTCTAGCAGCTACTATGAAGGCTCCTGAGAAGAAGAAAGTGGATAAGCTGAATGCAGTAAGTTGACTTAATTTGTAGTTTGGCACTGATTGACTTCTTAAAGAATGGTAATAGATGTTTTTCAACTTAGAGGCCCATATTGCAGTATAAACAGATACTATTCCTTATGTTTTCTGTTACATGGAAATTTGTCATAGATGAGAATATGAGAATCATATTGGGACTCCTTAGAAATACATTGTACTGTGTCAGTGAGTTCATCTTTGTTAAATCATTGTAAATGAACCTAAACATTCTAGAAATGGAGCACAATAAGAAGATGAAATCTTTATGATGTGGTTATGATGTATATTTGGCAGAACCTTTTTTCCCAGGTTGTAATCTCTTGCTTTGAATTTGTTTATCATTGCTTCCTGCAGTTATTGGCAGAGAACACCCCTTAAGGGCAGTGCAAGCAAATAATTTCTGGTGTGGGCAAATATATAAATGATCCACAGCTGCTTCTCCATTTATTTCCACTGGAATGCAGGACTTTTAGTGGAATATTTTAAAGGATGTTCTTCCAGGTGCATGTTACTGTGTGTTCATGGTTGTCAAGAGAAACAATTCATCTGCATGTAGATTTCCTACATCAAAGGCTGTGATAAATGGGCAAGACAGATTAGTTTTCTTTCCTTTAATAATTCTGGGATGTACGTGTCTTCGTGCTTTGATTACACTTACAGAAAAATGAATAGCAAGGCATCATATGGCTTTTAATGAGGAGGCTTAGTGTCAGGTTAGGGAGTGCGTGTGACCAAGGAGTAGGATCACGTTTGCCCCTTTTTCAGGGCATCATACTAAGAAAACAAAAGATGTAGAGAGGGAAAAAGAGTTGAGAGGCAACGATGAGCTCTACATATGTTGGAGAGTCAGATTGTCAGCTCCTCATGTGGATGAGCATAACTATAAACTTGCATAGGATGGAGTGTAACCTTATGGACAGAGCATTGGCCTGACCTGTATTCTTTACAGGCGTTGCCCCAGAGCCCCTAAACTTATCTCTGGATTTATTAGATCTTTGTCATTTACTACAAAATCCATGTGTAACATTCACATTTCATTTCTGCAGAATTGCAAAGCTCAAAATAGACATTGGGAACCATGGGACAGTGCCTCTGCCCACAGAAGGGCCGTGTGGGAGGGGGTGGTTTGCTTTCCTCCACACTATCTCTGTGCTTCATTGGATTTTCCTTCCACTTACTCAGCAGCATTGGAGAATTTTACAGATGTCTTGCCAGCGGTACTTGTTTCATATTTCCACCTGTGGACACACAAATAAATTCTGATGATAGAATCTTTGCATACCAATGTATTAAACTGTTGTGGAAGCAATAAACCGCTTCAGCTGAGCGCATGGGCAGCCTTAACTGGCGTTTCATCAGAGCTGATGTTATGGGTAACAGATGGAGAATTATCGCTGCATCGTGCACTTGTTTCTTTTTATAGGAGCTAGAGCAGAAAGTCTGCCTTCAGAAGGAAGACATTTGTGTGTTTATAGGGCTTATATAGTATCTTTAGTAGATAAATTCTGAGATCTGATGTATTTTTCTCTTGCCTTTCCTCCATGAACAGGCTCATTATTCCACTGGAGCAGTAAGCGCTTCCTTCACCTCCACTGCAATGGTGCCTGAAACTACCCATGAAGCAGGTACCAGAACTGCCTCACTACAAGCTGTTTATTTACTTTCCAGTTTTAGAGCATGCTCCCTAGCACACGTACATATATGGGGACTGAAGAGATGCATTGATAATTGGTCAGTAATGATGCCTTGGAAATGTATTCCCTGGGCAGACATAGCCATACTTTCCAGTGAGCTCATTCTGAAAATAATGGAGTAATTACAAATTAGCTTTGGCTTTGAATGGCAGTTACTTATGTTGAACTGAAGTTAATGAGGTATTTTCTATGCCTGGGAACCACAAAATGGGATATCCACTTACATAAGATAGGAATGAAGTCTAATCTCTCCTCAAATAGCATACAAAATCTTTACCATCTTTTTGGCCTGACCTGGTATTGGTTAGAGTGACAGCAGATTTTGTGCATTTTAGTACAATAAAGTTTTCCTTTTATTCTCCAGCCTAAACACAAATGTATAGAATTTATTTGATTTCAGTATTGATTAAGTAGCTGAGTGATTATTATTCCCAGTTGAAGAGAAAGGTCTGGCTTTTGGCATTAAAATTTAGAAGTATGTCACACACTTATGCAGAGATTGAATACTCTGCTAAAACTGCATTTGCCAAGTTCAATTCCTTTACTCGGTGGATTACAGTGATTTGCCGGTGGATCTATGAGCGTTGAAAATATCTGACTAACTGGACATTTTGACAAAATGGAAGTGGAAACATCCGAGATTGATCCTTTGGTTTGACTTTCCAGTAATGTTTCCAGTAACTTAGCTTCATTTGTTTTCAGAACTGGGTAGGTCCTCGTATGTCAGCAATTTGTGGTTGACTGATGACTACCTGCTTGGCTTCCATGTTCAACAAGAAACAATTTGGTTTCAAAGTAACGTTTGTGATTGGTAGACATTACTTGAGAATTATAGTTTGTAATGTTGAATGCTTCTGTGACTTAAAAATATAGATGATATTGTTGGCTCTCGAGGAGTTGGTGGTTTTCTATAACGGAAGGTGTTTAGTGCTGAGATTAATGTGAGGTTATCATAGATGAATTGCAGAGTATAGTCCCTGAAGACCCGGGGCCCCAGGGGAAGAGGGCACACAGAAGAATCTAGCAATTTGTTTTCTGGTGATTTCTAAAGATCAATGAGTAAGCTTTCAGAGAGCTAATTATTGTCTTTGCTTCCATACAGCTGCTATTGAAGAAGATGTCGTGAGATACAAATATGTGAAGAAGAAGGGCTATGTGCGACTTCACACTAACAAAGGAGACCTAAACTTGGAGCTGCACTGTGATATGGTACTGTGTGCCTCATAAGATGAATCTTTCTAGATAACAAACTGAATAGGAGCTGGTAACGGAAATATCCACAGAAAGGAAAACTGTGTGGTTGTAGTAGATACAGAAAATAACTAGCTTTCAGTTGGTTTGGTGTGTTTTTATACATACACAAAACTCCATTGTAAAATGTACATGTATTATTTTATATATTATACTATTATATGTACAAATACTCTGTGTGAGTAGTCCCACATATTTTATTGGACTACTTACAACATGTCCAGGTGCATGTTTAGAGCTTCACAGGGTCAGGATTATAGTGACCCAAACAACGACAAGGAAGACGGAGAGAAAAAAGAAGGAAGAGCACAGAGAAGAGAGAATAACCCAAGGTCACATAGTAGGTTACCGGCAGAACCAGGAAAAGAACCTCAGTGAACCTGAGGGCAGTCTGTCAGCCTGAGTACGTGTAGTTAAGATCCCCAGAAATGGTTGGATTTGCTTCTAAATCCTATACTTTACAGAACAAACCTAAATGAAAACCTTAGAATATGTTTTTTACTTCTTGCTGTCTTAGTTTTTAAGGTTCAAGTTTTCAAACATCTTCCTTTTGCCATTAAGAGGTAGACATTCATTTTAAAAAACCAACAGACTAGAGGGTGTTTTTTTTTAATAGCAATACAGCCTAATTCTGGGGGAAATCTGTGGCACTTAAAAGAACAAACATAGCAAGACTTAGGACAGACAAATGAGTTGTGGTGACACTGATGTCTCAGACGTCACTGCTTGCCAGTGTGCTTGCTTATTTATTTGTACAACCACATCTATAAAAGGAAAAGAGTTTTCAATGTAAAAAGCCCAAACCTTCTGTTGTTTACTGAGATTTTTATCTCAGGAGATTATAGGCCTGAATGTAGATGGTTTAGGAAGTTGAAGGATGTGAATAGGAGTTAAAATGGTAAAACTTCTGCTTCTTGTGAACCTCACAGAATTTAAGGACAGCGGACTGGAAGAATATATTCTTTTTTGCCTGGGAGAAAGAAAAAGGAGCAAACAGGACAAGCCTGCTAGCTTTCCCTTCTCTTCCTTTCTCTCGCACGAGTAAGGAACAAGACATGCATGAAGATCTCAGGCTGATCTATGGAAACAGTATGGGAATCTCCACAGCAGCGTATCATGCTAATAATTCTGTAGGTCCCTGTCATCCCTACAGGTGTTTTCCATGCTCTGAAATAGTAACACTATGTAATAAGGCAAAAAGCAGAGGATGTTAGTACAGCAATATTTGGGGGAAGCAGCAGAATGAGCAGATTGCATTGAATCATTTGTTTTGCCATATGTTCTCCAAGTGGCTCCTGGCTAGCGCAGGCTGACTGCAGCTATTCTTACCAGCGTGGGTTTTTTGGCCACGTGTGTGACCAGTGTCACCCAGTCCTGAGGACCCAGTCTCGATTGCCCATTATAAACTTCCTGTATGATATGCACTGTGTTTCCTATTTTCCAGATGGATCCCTCTTCACCTCCCTTTCACACGCACCGCTTCCTCATGTACACATTGGAAGTGTGCACTGTTTTACACGACCAGACCAGCTTGAACACTGGCCTCTCGCCATCTGTTTCTTTCATTTCTTTGTGTCGATTAAATCTGTGTGAATTGAGCAGACCTTTGGCACTGCAGCAGGGAAAAAGATATATATTTAGAATAAGTAGGAAAAACTTGCTGCTTTAAGGAGGTTTTCACAACATCCACTTTAGGTCATCATCCTGGCTCTATTAAATCAGTTCTTCCGGGAGGCACTTGTTTTTCTCCCTTTACTATATAAGGAGTTTGTGCTTCTAACTTTGGTTTTCCTGAATTACACTGAGGTTAGGCACATAAGGTAACTCAGTGCAGGCGAGAGCAAACATCTTGCAAACATATACCAACTATGTAGGTCACAAACATATACATAGATCAGCGACAATGGATCTATTGAGATTGCAAAGACAGACATAGAAAATGGGGAAATGCCAAAATCAAGCCTTTCTAAACACATCCAGTTCACCCTTCTTGGGAATATGCATGGTAATAGTCTTAATTAATTTTATGCAGAGTTTTTTATCAGCTCTTCTGGCTTATTCTGTGCACAGGCTGAACCAGTTCTGGGAGCTGTTCGGAACTGTGTAGTGAAATGGTTTATGTGCAGGATTTGGTTTTCCTGAAAAAGTGTAGAAGGTGGGTAAGGCCCTTGAATGCAGTCAGGGGGAACTGGACTGTATTGTAATGCTCGCCCAAATTACTGTTTCACAGGCATTTTGCTGCCTGACTTTTCAGCCTTCATGATTTTTTAATGTGGTTGGCATGGGTAGTACCCTGGCTTTTCAGAAAGAAATAGAGAAACAAATTTCAGCCCAAAGCACTATTGATACACACTGAGATCACCAGCAGATTTGGGACCCCTGGGTTCAGCACACAGATCTGCGCGACTTAAATGAATGAGAGAGCTGCTAGACGTATTGCGTTGCCATTGCTGTTTGAATTCGGGTGAAATGTGTGTGATTTGGGGAATTCATAATCTACTTCTGAAAGAAGGTTGTGGCGAGATGGGGGTCAGTCTCTTTTCCCAAACAACAGGCAATTGAACAAGAGGAAACAGCCTCACGTTGTGCCGGGGGAGGTTTATATTGGATATTAGGAAAATTTCTTCACCGAAAGGGTTGTCAAGCACTGGAACAGGCTGCCCAGGGAAGTGGTGTAATCACAGTCCCTGGAGGTACTTAAAAGATAGGTAGACATGGTGCTGAGAGACATGGTTTAGTGGTAACTTGGCAGTGTTAGGTTAGTGGTTGGACTTGATGATCTTAAAGGTCTCGTCCAACCAAAACAATTCTATGATTCTACTCTCTCAAGCAGTGCAACTGCAGGAGCAAGTATTTGGTTTATAAGCCATACTACAGTAGTGCTTAGCTTCTCTTTTTAAAGAGTGAACGCTGCCTGCCTGGTTGTTGTCTTGACCTGACCAGAGGCTCCTTTTTTTAATTGCTGAGCGGTATCTTGCGCTCTGGTTATGGTGGAAGCCACCCTAGCAGTGGTTGTATTTGCACAGTACTGCAAAAACACGATTGCGAAATGCTTTAGGAAGCCTGAGGATGAAGTTGCTATATAAATATGACAAATGAATACCTGTGTCCGGGGGCAGGACTTGCAACATTCAAATTACATTTTAAAATCGTCTTACGGGTTAGATTTCAATATACGCTTTCAGGTGAATTCTTCATGCTGAAATAGAGAACAGCAAGTGACACACTTGCTGTCTTAAGAGCGTATGTCTACTGAGCCTTCAGTTGTGTTTTCAGGCCTGTGGGTTGTATTTAAGCAAAATATTCTTGCAGTTGTGCTCTGAGCAGCCTGCACTGCTTCTGAAGCCTACCCGCTATCTCTTTGGCTTCAGTACCCCCCTTGGGTTCTTACTCCTCTCCCTTCACAGCTCTTCTGTCTCCTGTTCTTACTTTCCCCTGTTTTTTGTGAGCTATCTGACAGTTTGGATTGTTTGGAGTTCAGTCTATATGTATGCATGGAAACTTTTGTTTAAAAATAAATCTGGGGATCTTCATATACTAGTACTTTAAGGTGCAAATCAATAAGACTGATGGTGATGAGATTCTTCCTAGCACCAAAAACCTAATCAAGAAATGGTTTGTATTGATCCAGGGGAGGAAATCAGTGCTGCAGTGTGATTGAAGTCATCAGTTACTTTGTGACAGGATTCAGAAAGAGAGCATGAAATAGGGCTAGAATCCAGATATTTCCTGTGTTTGAGATCACTTGTTCAGAGCACCACAGAACTTCACTTAGGTTCCAGAAAGATGATGTGTGGTGTAAGTCATTGACCTGAGAAAAGGCAGTAAAAAGACTTTGGAAGATAAGCTGGATTTTTTTCTACTCTTTTGAATTTGTGCCTCAAATGAGCAAAGGTACACTACTGTTCTCTCTTTGCATCGTAGCGGTGCGCCTACTGCTCTTCGTTGCCATTTATTTTTCTGCCAGTATTCTTATTCAGACACAGCATGTTCCTCCTGATGGGGACTAATCAGATGGCCGTTTGTTGGGGACATTTTCCAGGAAGCTGAGTTCAGCTGGGCATAAGCAACATTTGTTGTATATACTAATTGGAAACAAATTTACAAAAATTCTACTTGCCAGAAGTAATTCTGGCGAGTACAGAAGATTTAACAACATCCAACAAGTGTTATTCTTTCAGTTCTACTCTAATGCATTGCCAAACAAATAAATTATGAAAAAATAACTGATGAAAGTCAATGAATGTCACTGGATTTCTTGTATTTTATTTACTGTGATTTTTCTAGTTTCCTCAAGTTCTTTCAGCTGCTTTAATCAGGATGCTGCTGGGAACAACTGTCTGTGTCATCTGTGTGTATTCTGCTGTATTAGTGACTGTAGCGGTAAAGTTATACCTTGTAGGTGGTGGAGCAGCCTCTTAAGGCAGGGTGGAGGCTTTACCCTGTGCAACAAGTTAAATTGACTTGGATGTGGAGGTCGAAAAGCAGTCTGGTGTAATGGATAGAGTGGAGAACGAGGAGCTGGTAAACCCTAAGTTCTGTGCCTTTGCCATGGACTTGCTGTATGATGTGGCTATGTCATTTGGTTATGGATGGTTTTATAAATCAGTGGCATCCCATTTTTTGTTTCGCAATGAGCAATAAATACGGGCGTAATTTTGAATTCCCAGGCAGTAACATGTGTCATAGATGCCTGATTGCTGGAGTGCATCTGTGCAAATAACCTAGGCTGCCTGTTGGAATCAGCAGCCCTGAGTAAGACTAGACAGAGTTGCGTATTCTTCTTCTCTACACCTGTAAAAGGGAATAAAAATTCCTGCTTTTGCCTCTAGGTTGCTTTGAGGCTTTCGTATTTAGTGCTTGCACTTTTTTATTTTCGTTGTGCCATGGAAATATATGTAAAAATTTAACGCTCCAAAAGACCCTGTCAAAATGATGAACAGGGGGTTTGGTGTGCTATCTCCTTTCTCTCCTTTGTGAGTCCTCCTCATATAAGTGGTCACTGTGGAGTAATGATCTGGTGGTTAAACACATGCCGATAGCGGTAATTGAATACTAATCCGTAACTGCCATGGCAGTTTTTGTAAGTTCGCCTGTCTCTTTCAGGCTTAATACTTTAAGGTTTAAGGGCAAGTTGGCATAACAAAGAAGAATGTGAGATGGATTTCAAAGCTCCATCCAGCACTCCACAAATGCTTTTTGAGGTTTTAGGACCTGGCAAACTCTGCTTAACGATGATGACTTGGCATAACTATCTGAAGAAGCCATTATTCTACAAACACTGATGTTTTAATCTTTTGAGGCCCTCTGACCTGTTAAATATGCCTGTGATCTATAAATGTGTAATCCAGCCCCTGGTCTTTGAAATCATCTCTCCTTTTGTGTGAGGGACTGTTCTGAAGATCAGAAGCCTGTAAACTTCTTATCCATTTCCAGTGGGAAAGAAGTGAGTTGCTGCAAAAATCCTTTGACCTCCTGGCATGATGAGGTTCCCCAGTCTTCCCGAATCTCCCGTTTTCTTTTTGATTTACACGTCCATTCTACTTACTTTCTTTCAGCGTTACTGGGGCACTATCCGACAAATAACTGGCTGATGATTTACCAGTGTCTTGTTCACTCAGTAGTATGGTTGTAGGGATGAAGTCCAGTGGTCTTGGCATTGTTACAAATGGCTTATTTTGTATTTTTTTCATCAAACTAGGTCATTGTAGGAAGAGCTGCAACTTTCAACTTTAAAAGTTCTCGTCAACAGAAACTAAAAACAAACGAACGAAACTGTCCTTTTCCAGTAAAACAGCTGGACGAAAGTGTTTGTTGTTCCTGGTATGTTTTTTATCTCAAAGTGGCAGACAGATCTATCGCTCTTCTTTGTGGCTGGGAGTGGAATGGCTCTGTGCAGCTGTACTGATAAACAGGTTGCTGCTCTTAAGTGACTAGAAGCTAATATTTAAACTGTCTTTAAATTTGGGGGCATAGCACCCGTGCTTGAGAGAGGAGACACATTTCCATGCGAGATGTTAGTAGGAGACGCTTTAAGTGGATGCTGCCATCGCATGCTTGTCCTCAGCGCCATTGTGCGGCAGTGATGGGGCAGTGGGAGTCCCCGCTGTCCCTGCTGCCCATGCCTGGGTGGGACATGCAGTGCGGGGTTGGGAGAGGTGCTCAGCCATCTCCCCGTGAAGCTCTGCCTGTGCCGCGGCCTCACTGCCCTGGCTGGCTCTGCAGTTTCCTGGCAGCCCTTGGCCTTGGGTGGCCAGGGAAGGCACTCTGCATATTTGGGCCTTTCCCCTTCCCCAGCTCCCCTGACAAGCTGGATCTGGGGAGGGAATCGGTTGTTACTGGATTGTGTTGCTTGGGTTTTGACATTTGGCAGTGCAGGCATCCCATACCAGCTGCGTCTGCCACTTAGCCGTCCCCAGGACGAGTGGGCGGTTTGGAGTCACACAGCTGCTGCTCTTCATCTTCCTCTGACACGCTTCTTGTCTGTCCCTTGGCTCCTCTGATGAGAGCGGGGTGACCTTGGGAGGCTGACAGCGACCAGAGCTTCGCTCTTTGGTGTAGAAGCACTTACAGGTTGCGTCTTGGGAAGAGGTGGAGTTGATGTGCCAGTTGCAGATGACCAAGATGCCAGGGAGCCATCGCGGGACCCGCCATGGGACCTGCCGTGCCTGGGCTTTATGGCTGCTGGAGCTGGTTCCAGTAGTTCAAGCTGTATCTTCATGTAGACTGTACCCAGCGGTGCTGGGTGTGCTCCTCGGCACCCGACCCTGCTCCGCACGGTCTGACAGGCTCCTCGGCCCCGTGTGAGCGACACATTGCGGGGAGGGAGAGGGTTGTTTTCTTTCCTACCACTGCAATAAATAAAAGTTGGAGGAAAAGTAATGACTGCAGCTAGGGATGATGACTCTGCCTCAGGAGAGCTAGTAGTTAACATTGACAGATTAAATGAGTGAATTTGGTGCCTTGTTTAACTTGAGTTATGCTCAGCTAAACTGATTGATTGGCCCCATATTTGCAAAAAAGTGAAAAATAAAACTGGAGTATGTCATTTTTTTATTGGCAGATTGTCTAAGCTGAGCATCTTGCTTAGACTTTTAAAAAGTTTTTGATAGCATCATTAATGTCAGTACTGTGGAAGAAATGCCTTTGAAAAGTGAAATTTAGCTATCTGCTGGAATCTCTGCTAAATAGCTTATTAAATTATAGTGGGTTTCTGTGTAATGAGAATGCAATAATTCTGCTCTTTGTTCTAAGCAAACTTTGAGGCTTTGAGCTAGCAAAATAGGCAAATGTTTGCTATCAAGTCAGCAATCTATTACCTGAGGCATAGTTTGCTTGTTCTGATTCTTTTTTAATATCAGTAAGAGTCTGGCCAAGTCTTTTACCCCACGGTGCCCTGATGCTTTCATCTCTCCCAGCGCTCTCTCGCTGGAGCTGTGCTCTTTTGATCACAGATCACAACCTGACCTGAACGCAATTGCTGACGGTATGACCAGACTGAGAATGGTGTCCCCCATATGAACTGTGTCTTTTTTGAACAGAACCCTAGGCGGCTGCTGTTTACCACCATAACCTGGCACCGGCTTTGCCCCTCTCGCACGCAGGGGAACCGTTAGCAGGACAGTGGAGCTGGCAGGGGGGATGTTCGGGTCTACAGTAAACATTTCTCCTGCAAGAAATGTCACGGGCTTCCCGCAGTGAAATCCTTCCCATGCTTTGCAGTGGTCTTTGTGGAGTTTTGGATTTCTTGTCCCTCCTGCTCTGAAACAAGTGGAGGATGCTCCTGGTCCAATGGTGCAAAGTGAAGTAGGGCAGGTTAAATTGCCCTCCAGTACAGTATTATGCATTGAAATGCACTAGAAGCATTTGTATGTCCAGTTTCTTTCCATGACTTATTGGAGAGAACAGACGTTTGCACCTGGTAGATGGTGATTCCTGAAACTGCTCCATTACGTTTGCCTCTGACTAAGCCCTAAATGAAGCCAAGCTTTTATTAGGGCGAGTTCTTTCCTGTGGGATGGGTAGGCTACAAGGATTGCAGATTGACAGGGATAGGGTGAACTGGACTTAAACCTTGCCAAATCACTTCTTTATGGGCTCACACATTACAAGAGTTGCTAGAATGAACAATTACAAGAGTGAAAATGCTCTGTGTTTAAAAAACAAAAACAAAACCAAAAACAAACCCAAAACAAACAAACAAACAAACAAAATGCACCTTGCATTGTAAAGGAGATCTATGTTAAACAAATTGCAGGCTTCAGTTGAAGCTTCAGAAATTTCCATCACTAGTTCATGCCTCTTAGTAGCGGGATTCTGACATTTGTGTGATAAGATGAAGGCTGTAGAATGCAATTTTAATGTGCGAGGAACAAACTTTTCATTATTTCAGATTATTTCGGCTTTAAAACATAGGGTTAATCAGCATATATCAAGGCTCTGTAGTTTAGTGCAACTACTACAGTTCATCCAATTTAGAGAGACAAAAAGAAATAAAAGGGAAGTGGAATTAGCACAAGGAAATTATACAGATGCGTGAATGACAGCTTCTGAATGCTTAGTGTGAAATTTCTCTTCAAGGTTCATGCAGATCCTCAAGGGATGGAGCATTTTGAAATGATTAGCTCTTCACATAGTAAAGCCTTCTTCCTTGCAGTCATGGCAACAACTCAGAAACTCCTCTCCTTTCCCATCTCCTGCACCTTGGCAACAGGAGTGCCACAGGTTTTTAATCTACTTCTGGTTAGCTCTTCAGCTGCTCTTCAGCTGCACAATACAAATTCTGAGTTAAGGTAACTTTTACAAATGTGATGACCCATTTTAACTGATGAGAAAGGAGAGCTGCAAGCTGAGAAAGCACACAGCGACCTGGCTTGGTTAGTATTACCCCGCAGGTCTCAGGATGCCACAAGAGAGATTAATTTTGCCTGGTTTGGAGCCACCCTTGCTGACAAAAAGGAAACTAAAGTTGGCTCAGTTAATACTTAAAAGCGGAACAAGATAAAATCTGCATTTCTTCTAGAGCTTTATAGTATGGACTCAGGGTTGGGTTTTTTTCTGATTTGCTTTGGGGTTTTTTAATTTTATATTCCTTTCTTTAGTGTTTTCCCAGTATCCGTGACTTCACAATCAGCCTCTTGTCTTGTTTGCATGGTCATAGTAGCAATCTCTTTTCAATTCTGAAATTTGGCCAGGCCTAGTAAATAGGCTGGTATTTCCATGTAGAATTACCTACTAAGTGTGTTAGCTAAAAGGAGACTTAAACATAATTAGAAAACCATTGGACTGTTTTCCCATTAAATATACATGTCTGTGAGCCAAGCAAAGCATTTGTGACATCTCCTGGGATAAATACTCTTCTGCTTTCCTGTCTCAAACCATTTATTAAAATTTTACCACTTGTCTTTGGTGTGAATTTTCAACAGTTGAAAGACAAGTTATCTGGCATCTGTAAAGTAAACGGGGAGCATACTTGGAGCAGGAAACTCATTTTGATATAAATAAGGGGTATTTTTCTTACTGTTTGTCATTCAGAGAGGGACGTGTCTTTAAATTGAAGGACATGATACACACACACGATATTCACTTACGTGGTCCCAACTTGACCAAAGCAGAGGAGGATTTCTCAGGGTTGTCCTACCACACTTGGGAGAGAAAAGCCTTCCACAGTTTTTAAGTTGGACTTCTTAGGATTATCACTGCATCCTTCTCAGAAGATATTGCGGTAGATTTAAAACATAACCTTATCTTGGTCAGTGGCTTTCAGATCAACAGGTTAACAAATTAAGGTGGCATTTCACTTTCTTATATATATGTCTAAGTCATACTCAGCAGATGAAAATAATTGAAATCCTTTCCTGCTTAATGTAAAAGGAATAAAGAGGGAAAAGTTATCTGCTGCTGTTGAGGTCTGTTTGAGTCAAGAACAGCTGGAAGTACAAAGAGAGCTTGGAGTCCATTGTCAGTGATGAGGCAACAAGAAATCGGCATTGCATCTTGCACTTTTGCATTTCCAGGTGCCTTGACCATCCCTTCCTCCTTCAGAAACAGTGCAAGGCAAGTGGTGTGGAGGAAGTTTCTGACGAAGTAGACAGTTTTGCATTCCAAGACTGCCAGTCTGACACCTTGCACAGGATCTTACACTTAAATAACACAGTCAGATTTGTTTATATGTATTTCTCATCAGTCTTTGTAGTTGGAACAAAGACTTCAAAGACTGGCTGTGTTTGTACGGGCAGTGCAGAATTTAACTTCATTACTTAGGACCTACACTTTCCCTGTAAACCTCAAGCCTTTTTCTCCTGTTTTGGACAGGATGCTGCTTTAAAAAGTCCCTGAAATGTGCTTGGCAGCGTGAGATTTGGCAAGAACATTAACTGCTTTGAATAAATCAGATAATCTGAGCCAGATATTCTAGATCGACTGCATGACTGAAACTGGGGTTTATTACTGATAAAATGCAAACCTTTTTATTTGTGTCTACTAAAAAGCACTGTAAAAGGTAATGGTAATGTTGCTAAGGAACTATTTACCTGCCAAATGTGTCTGTATGATGCATGAGGTGACCATGGGAACCAATTTGGTGGCAATTATTTAAAGAAAACTTTGCAGTGAAATGATTATTGGATGTATACTAAATATTTCTGCAGATGCATTTGAAAAGCTTTTTACTAGGAAAAGATATAATAACTAGAAATCCATTTGGAGAGAAGGGTCAGCATAGGTCCTAGATAAAAAATACATTACTGGAGACGTTTTTTGATGTATATTTTACAAATAATGTTTTGAAAATAAATAGGAAATCTGCATTGGGTTATCAGCGTTGTGCAAATTTAAAACAGTTTGGTATCTATTCCTAGGGGACTCAGTCTTTCGACTGATTTCATTTTTCTTAAAAAATTAATTACAGGTTCCTGTATTCCCCCCAGAGAACTTATTAACTATGTCTCACTCTCCAAAGAGTGCTTGGTTCTCATGAGATAAAGTGCCTTAGGCTAAAAGCTGCTGATTCCATTTCTGATTCATAAAGAAAATTTTTAAACTTATTTTTATCCTTAGTGACATTTTCCGTGAGTGATAACCACTAGCACTATGTTAGGATCAAGGCTGTTAATGATATTGTCTTATAAAGGAAGTGTATGCTACAGAAACGATTCTTCAGGGGTTGAATTTTACTTGAAAGGTTACGTACAAAGATTATTTTCAAGCATATATGACCATTTCCAAGAAGAATTTTCAAATTTTCTATAAACACTGAAACTGTAGGAAAACCTGCTATTGCTTGAAATAATTTTCATGGAAGGTATTTACTTATGAGTTGCTCTGAGGATGCTACCAAAATACACATCCTAGTGGCATTCTACCGTAAACCCATTATGGTACCATTACCGTTTTAACCCAGCAATGAATTATATAGGAAATCTGAGATAGTACCTGGTGTAAGATTGCATTAAAATTTGTTTATTTTTCCAATTATGGCCCTGCCGACAACTGTCATCTGTATCTGTGTAGAGTAATTAAGAAGGAATCATTATAAAGAATTTATAATTGCAGGTAGACTTTGTTGGGATACTGTAAGAGACATTTCAGTGTCAATAAAGAGAGGTGAGAATGATTGTGTTTCAGATGAGAAAATACAGGCAACTGAAGTTCTGTATGGTTCCAGCTGAATACTTGTATGGATCTGCTTTTAAAAAGATGGAGATTATTTCATCCTTAAACGATTGCAATTGGGCTTGCCTTATTTTTTTGGTTTTAAGTCACTTCAGGTTGCACAGCTCAGTCTCACTCTGTCTCTGTGCAGCTCTCAGACCAGGAATGATGTCAGGCCAACGCAAAGTGAATCACTGTCTTTGAAAGAAGCTTCAAGTCTTGTGTGTGTTCATTTACAGACACTGCGACTCATGCTGGTGCTTTCCTTGCAGGCACATACAACAATAAGGATATTTTCAAGGCCTGTAACAACTCAGATTAGTTGGACGTATTCTTTTGTAAAACTGGAACATATTTATGTACATAATCCGCAGTGGGGCTGGAAAACATGTCCAAGTATAGAAAACAGGCTGTTTCTGTACTTGTATTTGTACATGTGAAGGTATTTTAGTATTGCAGAGAAGAGAACACATATAATTAGAGTGGAAGGATAATTGGGTAGACAGTAAAGTGTTTCAGAAGGTACTGTTTGAATGCTAGAGCTCATAAATTCAAATAAATAGCTTTAATTTGCACTGTAAAAGCAAATTAGAAGTTGGCAATATACTTAGCTTTTTTTTTTTTTTAGATTTTTGAAAACAAGTTATCTTTTTTTTTTTTCCTGTGGTCTGGTGACTTGTGGGATCAGTCCTGTTTTGAGTTCCAAGTGGTGAAGAGGACAAAATGCTTCTCTCCCAGTTACCTTCAATGTGCTCACTTTGAAATAGTGGAGCAGAGAAGTCAGGTTCTTTCTTACTCTAGGAAATTAACTTTTTTCAGTACTAGAAGTCCCCCCTTTGGAACAGGATTATGATACACTGCTGGAACTAAGTTACTTGAAAGTCTCTGAGCTTACCTGCTTTCACCATCACTACGTCTCCTGGGAGCTCATGTTATCTGAGCTAGTGTTCAACACTTCTTTGTGCTAATTGGAAGGTCTGGGTTTAATTTATTTAACACAGTGTGTGTCTCTGCAATGTACTTTAAAGGAGCATATATTATGTCTTTTTTCTGTAGACAGAGACTCCTTCCTCTTCAAGAGTCCTGTATGATTGTTTCTTTGCAAGACACAAATGAGAAGTGATTCTTGTAAACAGTGTAGTGACCAATTTGATTGTCTTAAGCTATTGCTTAATTAAAACTTCCGTTTGTCTTTCAGACACCCCGAACATGTGAAAACTTTATCAAATTGTGCAAGAAGAACTATTATGATGGAACAATTTTTCACAGATCAATTCGTAATTTTGTGGTGGGTATTGAACAAATCCTGTGTAATGCACAATATGTGATGTCCTCAAAATATTTATTTGTCTTAATTTAGTTTTAGTTTCTTCCATGCATGGCAACTCGCAATAGATGTTTATTAAATATACCATCAGCACTAGGATTGCCCTGACTTACTAAATTTGTGCTTACTAGTCTTACCAACAACTGCTTCTGACTAATATTGTCCCTTGGAGCATCACTGCAGTTAGTAGTGCTTTTGCTGGCATTCCAGACAAAGCCTCTGAGAGTCATTGCCTTGGCAAGGCTCTTGTTATCTTCCCTAAGCTGTGGGTGGGTGGTTAATGAACAGAAGGAGAGAGAGAGAGAGAAAGAGAGAGAGAGAGAGAGGGGAATGCTAATTTAGATAAGTGATACTGTGTCCTGTTGAAATCCCATTCAGATGAAACTTTAGAAAGCAGCTGATTTTTGTTTCAGGTTGTGGTAGTTGGATACTGTCAGGTCCTCCTTTCCTGAGCGTGCTCCAGGGCCGGGTGCCCAGGCTTTCTTTGTGAAGGAGTTAGAGCACCTCGTCAACCTTAAAGTTGACTTTGGTAGTCAAAGATCTTTATTTATGTGGGTACAGTCCAGGCAGCTTAGGATATTGTAGCTGTCCTCTAATTTCCTTTCAGAAGAATTAACAACCTGATCCTGAAGGCAGTGCATATCTTTCAGGGGACATCACTGAATTTACATTCCATCCTGTCATCCTAAAAAAAACTTTTTTTCTTTTGACAGCACTGTATATCTCAGTTCATATTTAAACTCACAATTAAAATTGTGCTTTTGTGCTATTACTGTGAAGCTAGTCATGGCACAGTCCCTCTACTGGCATTACAATACAGAATATTATTTCTGTAGATCCTGCATATATATAAATATAGTGATTAATTATGTTGCTGAAAGATTGGTTTCACATGGGGATTTTTCCTCCTGCAGATAGTGAGGGGGATACTGGGAAATACAGATTCAGATACAGAAAATATTCCATATTCCCTCATTTCTTGCTTTCCCATCATGTGGAGGATTGGTAGCACAATATAAAGCCTTTTCATTTCTAAAAGCAATGCATCATCAGGTAAAAAGCAGGTTATAACCCAGCACATAATAGAAAGGATGATCTGGTTAACCCATTTGAGACTGTTTATTTTCCCTATTTACCCACAAGAGACCTATTATTTTTATAAAACTGTCATTCTGCTCTTGGATAAGTAATGTAGGAGGTGACAGCCAGCTGATAAAAGAAGCTCCAAATAAGTAGTAATGGTTTCCTTGTTGCTAACTTGTCAACATGACACAGTATGGAAGGAAGAAAATTGTGCAGAATTGGCTTTTATGGCTTGTATTTAATGTCTTTCACGCAGATATATGTATAACCTATTGATTTTATTTAAATTCTGCAGATTCAAGGAGGTGATCCAACTGGAACAGGAACAGGTAAAGTTGAGTTTGAATCAAGTAAACTATTTTCACTTCATGCGCTGTGTTGTTACATGTATTTCCAAACACCTTGTAGATTGAATTTCTTTAAATGATGATATGTGGTACACTGTATTTCTACTTTAAGGCAGAGGTTTTTTCGCTGTAATTTTATGATTTTAACTATGCTGTGGTATATTCTCAGTCTAAAACTTGGGCACTCTTCCACATAGAATTCTTGTTGGGTCTTTGCTTCCTTTTTCTTCCAGAAAATAAATAAATAAAATTATAATGATTTTACAGCTGGCCTTCCAGGGCAAAGAACAAAGGAAGAAACACATTCATGCAAAGTTCGTTTCACATTTGGTGTTAATGAAATACTTGAGACCTGCCTCAGAATTGGTGAATGGCCAGATACCATCTGTTCTCCCAGCTAGTTGCCTTATAAAGCCCAAGCTGCTCTTTTTCTAACTTTTAAGGATCACTGTTGCTAAATTCTTCTGCCTGTTCTTTCTCCCTTAGTTGGAGATCTGCGTAATATTTGTATCAGAAATGATCAGGGGACATAGCAGCTGAAGGGTCCTCAGAGCATTGCCCACCACAGTAGATATGTCTTGTAATATCTCTAGTTGCTGCTGTAAATTTGCTCATTTTCCACCTGCGCTTTTTATCTACCCACTTGCATATGTCACCAGCCTCCACAGCTCCTTCTTGCCTGGTCCTGTGGGGTTCTGTGCATTTTTATTCTAGTTCATACGTGTGTCACTTGCATGTGCAAGCACTATATTCTTCTGTGTGTGCTCACGGGTCATCCAAAAAAGATGTCTTTGTAGTTGTTAGATACTTTAGTTCTATTTACTTTCTAAATAATGTTCATGTGAGTTGCCCAACAGCTTTTCTTCTACTGCATGCAGCAGTCAACAGCTGCATACTCTTAAGATTTGGGACTAGTTAAAGGTTCTGTGTTTTGATGGCAAAATCCCATTAACAAGATTTGTTACTGTGTATGCTTGGATTGTCAAAAGAAATGTGATTTGATTTTGTTATAAGGAAAGTTTCGGTTTGAATCCCAAAAGACATAATTAGGAACATCTTTTAAAATGAGAAATTAAAGAGGTGTCAGGAGATGGGAGAAATTTAATGGGTTGCCTCAGACACCTTTCACCTTTGTAGGGTGGAGTTCAGATCCTGCTGTGGAATGAAAATTAACTTGCTGGTGTCGTTCTTGGCTCTGTTTGTGCAAATGGTAAAAGTATTGTAAGACAGCACAATTAACAGTTGGCAGAGAACTGGCAGTGCAGCTGCATTGAAGGTCAAGACTCGGCTCTACTGGCAAAGCAAGTAGGAAGTAAAATGCAAATAAGCCCATAGGAGAAAAAAACTCCGATGTATAGTCTTTCATTTAAAAAAAAGGAGTCTAATGACCTCTGGTCTTTTCCGTCTTTTCCGTCTTTTCCTTCTTGTCATTCTTAATTAAATATGAATATATGGCAGGAGAGATGTCTTGCAAACATCTGTCAAGACTATTGAAGTTTTAATAAAATGGAACGTGTACACTCAAACAGATATGAGCACTGCAGATATTTAGAGACTGTTTACAACTATTGTAGAGTCCAAACAATGCAGCTATCTTCTTTGCAACTGAAGAGGTTTTATTTTTTGAAGACAGCTGAATTTTAGATATCCTCACTTAATCACTTATTGAATATGATAATATCGCAAGAAATGGACAGCCTGATGGGCTGATAGATTTCTCTTGAACTGTCATGCCTGTGTGTTTAATACTTACTTAAATGAAGCTGCTTAGATGGTTTAGAGAGTGTAAGTAGTCTGTGAGGATTTGTTCCTGACTACCTGATAGATCCTGGGCACTTGAATGTGAGGCAGAAATTTCCCTTGCGTATCTCAAGCCACATGGTGTAAGAAGGTGGCCAGACCTCAGGTGCCCATCTGGCTTTATCTTCTGTCAGCAGCAGCGCAGCCAGAGACCAGGTACAGCACAGCAGCCGTGTAGGAACGTGGCAAACATAGTGATGCTTTCCCAGGCTCCCGTAGTGTAAACAGTTTGGTCTGTTGGTTTGCATGTTATTAATGTGATCACAAGCATTCATGTTAGGAAAGCTTTGGAGTAAAGCACTGGGATTCAGTAGTTTGTACCTTTTTTACCTGGATCTTGTATGTTATTTGCAGTATAAATTCTCGTTTTTATTTCTTCTGGCAGCTGTATTTCTTTGACTCACTGCTTCTTAGGAAAAAAAACCAGAGATGAATCTTTGAAAGCTAAAAAGTCCATAAAACTTAATGGTCTTTAGAGGTTTTCTGGGGGAGTAAATAACTTGACTTCTGTAATATCAGAGAAGCATATGAGAGTAGAACAGGGCTTTCTTCCCAGGTATTTCATCTGGCAATAGGGAAGACTATTTGGAGGTTTCCTTTTAAACATCAGTATTTTAAACTGCCAGACTTGTTTCTGTTAGAGCCTTTTGTAGGGAGACTTCAGAAAAAAAGAACATCCTTTGTTTCCTTTTCCACATAGAAACTTACGCTTTAACTAAAATTTTATGGCTAAGAGGCTTGGGATGTTTTTTTGTTTGTTTAAAAAAACCAACACCTTTTCCATTCTGGTAGGTGGAAGGTGCAATAAGCCTGCATATAGTTCTGTTTTGTTATGTTTATTTAGTTATTCCTGTTCATCAGCTCAGGAACTAGAACAGACTTGTTCAAAAATCTTCCCACGATTTGGTTTCTGCCATCTGACATTCATCCCGTGTTCAGCAACAGGTGTCAGGTTTATGGTTGCAACTCCCAAATGCTTAGATGATCACCCGCTCCACTGCTAACTAAGCCCAGGACTGTTCAGCTTATGGGTAGATTTGGGCACATTTAGTACAACACAATGTAAGGTTACGTGTCATACATACATAGACTGCAACTGTGCTCTCGGCTCACCTAGATAAGTGTGCTTGTGTTCTGGAAACATTTCACAGGTGTAAAATGCCAAGCTGGTTGTCACCGACTGTCCACTTCCATGGCTGAACAGTCCTATCAGCAGCACTGATCCTTATTTCTTTTTTATTCGCTATGCAGCACCCCAGTGTGTCCCTTATGAGTCTCTTGTTAGGCTGTCATGAAAGTAATTGTGACCCAGCAGACATGTGAAGGACAACTGGTTTCTGGTACTCAGTTAACCTTGAGGTGGAGGAGGGTGGAAATCTACAAGTTGAGATACCATACTGGGCAAAGAATGGGGAATTGAGTTTTACCTTGGCTTAGCTGGCAGACCTGCATTGCCAAAGCAGTTAGATATACGGTCCTGTAAGGCTGACACTGATTTAGAGGACCAAACTCATTTTCTACAGCCTTCAACTTAATGTTCTGCAAGACCACTGCGAGAAATTTTATTGTGCTGCAGCAGCTTATTTCTTTTCTAACAAAATAACCACCCATAGAGGCAGTATTCAGAGCAATAAGCTGAGTCATGGTCATTCTTTGTAATGATTAATTATTTGAAAATGAATTTTAGATTTGTGATGTATCTCTTTTCCTGCTGTTCATAACAACTAAGTGGTTGAACATTGTGAGTAATTCTGGCTAACTCATGCTAATGCAAGTGGAGCAGCTGCTCTGTATTTTCAGTGTTCCAAATAATATAAGAAAATTTGCATGTAGGAAAAATCGGTTTAATATCCTAACCCTTTTGTATGAAAAAGGGAAAACTATACACAAAGGATTACATTTTCAAAGTGGCACAAGCATTGTTCAGCTACTCTTACTTGCTACCTGTTGAAAGGTCTCAAATCAGGTTGTATATCCCTCTGTCCATTTATGAATCCAGGAGGACACAAAGGAGGCATATAATTGCTGTAAAAGTCCAAGATAAAATACCACTGGTAGATGGAAACTGCATTTTGGTTGGCAATGAGCAGAGCTCCTCTGAACTGTCAATAGCAAAGGACTGTGGACAAACTTGGTCAGTTCTGCAATGCCATTTCCTAACAAGGCAAGTTCCTAAAACGTAGCCAGTTTTAGAGCCCCTTTTCTTGCATGATTGAAGCTCAGCAAAAGGACAAAAGCAAGACCGTTTTATCTAGCAATATACTCTTTTTAGATTGCAGCCCCTCTGAAAATCCAGCCACTGGTATGTGGGGTTAAAAGTACCGTGCCCTCTCATCTGGAAGGGGAGAAGCACTTACTGGCTGAGCTAAGGCGTTCATATTTGCAAAATGATTCAAGAATCTCACTAGGAAAGCTCAATAGAAGTGTCAGATGTTATTATGTACCTCGTCATTCCACATGACAAGAAGAAAATTACAGAAAGTAAGCCATCATTTTTGTGAATCAGAGCCCTCCCACTTCCTTACCACTGCTTAGCAATTTTTATGCCAGAAAAAGGAAGGATTTATTTAAAATCACAACTGTCATGAATGATGATTCCCAGCCCACACCTGGCTTTTGGAGTGCTACATTTCTGAAGCTTTAGGTGCATCTCTCAGCTCTTTGCAAAAAAGTTGTACAACTTCTGTAATTTCGCCCCAAAAATTACTTTCTGGAAAAAATGCCTTTAGAGGGAACAAAGACTACCGAAGAGTAAGCTGGTTTAGTTCGAAAGACAATCTGAAAACGTGGCTTTTTTCTGTATAGTTGCTAATGTGTGGTTGCTTCAGATGTCACTTTAGATCTATTCACCTTTTCACTATCAGCACAAGATGCAGATACGAGACTGAGTAACTAACTATGCTTCAGTTACAAGCTAAATATATCTTCCCACTCTGGATAGCCATGGAAATAATGAATACAGTCTATTTTTTTCTATGAGCTGTGTGGTCTCTTTGGTTTCGTCTCTGTGTGAGAATTAGGTAAACACCTCTTTAATGTAAGAGAAATTTTCTCTTTTATTAAAAATGTGAGGAAGTGGCTCCCAGCTGCTTTCAGCTTTGAATCGTGGGTATCTGGATAGGCACGTGATTTTTATTTTACAGAATTGTGTAAAACCCCCTTCCGGCTCCTGACGGCTTTGACCTTGCACAGAATTGATGCTGCTGTTAGAAGGCGGCCAGTGTATTTCCCTGGCTGATGCCAAGTACATTTCCACCTTTGTCAAACAGGAGGCTCCGGTGTGCGGGGTTCCCAGTCCTGCTCCCTCTCGCGCTCCCTCACCAGTCCAGCACCATCTCTGCTGCCGTGTGAACCCCTCTGATTTTTTTAGCACAGAAGCCCCCAGCATTTTTTTCCCAGCACTTTTTGTAATAGGATCTCTGAAACATTTGCAAGTCCAGTAGGCACACAGCTCCCTGTGACAGGAGATAACCTTATCAGGGAGTAAGCTGAGAGGAAGGTGAGGTGGCAGGCAGTGCTGCCCGCGGCGAGTCTAACACCCAGAGGTAGCTCTTGTTTTCCATGGGCTTTGCTTGTGGGCTGGCACGTCAGCTTCTGGGTGAGGTTTTTGCATCATCGTGACTCCATATATAGTCAGCGGTGATCTGTGCGCTCTCAGAGGAAGGTTTGGGGAATATAAGGAGGAGCCTTCTCTCTTTATGGCATCTACCGGGAGTGCAACATGCGGGCTAGAGCTAGACTGTGCGATGGTCCCACCTCCCCTCTCTGCGGCTGTTCTGCTCTCAGAAAATGAGGAGCATGATGCACACAGTAAAATCTGCTAGATACTTTGGAGTGCCTCATAATTATTAGTAGTAGGTTTGGAGCCTGTGAGTTGTTTTTCCAAGTTTACATTGTGCTCTACATTGTGCTCTACCATACTTTTTTTAATGGAAGGATCTGAAATCCCCATTCCAGACTGCCCTGGCTGAGCATTAGGCACTGTGCTGCCATGGCAGTAGACTAACGAGGGATCTGTACTTAATCTTCGGCGAGAAAGTGATTCTGGGTTTCAGCAATTAAAAAAATGTATACATTTAACTCGCCATCTTCTGGCTTGCTCTGTCTGGGCCTGCTTCAAGCAGATACTTGAAGCCTGGAATGATTCCAGAGGTTAGCAGGAGTTTGACAAACAACACATTCAGGCTGTTTTTAACTTAAGGAGAATATATTTGGGTTTTTCTTTTTCTTTTTTTTTTTTTTTTTTTTAAAGTATTCTTAAATTAAAACTGTGGGGTTTTTCTTTAAAAAGAAAAACACCAGCAACCCCCCCCCAACTGTTCCTGTGCCGCTATCTTGCTGCCTTTGCAGCATCCCCACCGCCCCTGGCCAGTCGATGCTGCCGGGGCTCCACAGACACTTCAGCTCTGTCCTTTGCAGGGTGCCTGGCTGTTAGGCGAGCACTGCCCAGGCCATTCCCTGTTCTTGCCTGCACCTCCCGGGCAGACGGCATGAGCCTTGGAACAGCTGTACGGCAGACAGAGAGGGAGGCAGGGACTGGGTCTCATCCTGTAACTATCTACCAAAATATTAGCACTTATTTCCAGGGAAGTGGAATGAACCAAAGTTAGCCTTTGTACATATGAGATTAATTCTGACCTGCAGTGTATGGTCTGAAATGAAATCATACAAAAATAAATACTCCAAAACCTAAAGGTTGTGGCTCATTGTTCCTGTCTGCAAGCTCTTGGGTCTGGGTGCTTGTTGTGCCAGAAAGAGAGAGTCTCTCTGTCAGTCACAATTTTCTTCTTCCCTTTTGAATTATTTTTCTGCCCGATGAAGGCTTCAGGGTTGATTCCAGTCTCTTTCAGCAGCTAGGCAGCACTGTGATTCCAGCACCAACTGAAAGCACGCAAAGGGTATAACAGACCCAAGAGTTTGGCCACTTGCTGCTGTGTACCATCCCAATGGATTGTGTTCATGTTTGTGTATCATCTGAAAATTTCTAGACAGCAAACACTCCCATAGGTTAAGACTCATAGCAAGTGACGTTGTGGCTGCCCCATCCCTGGAGGTGTTCGAGGCCAGGTTGGATGGGGCTGTGAGCTACCTGGTCTAGTGGAAGGTGTCCCTGCCCATGGCAGGGGGGTTGGAACTTGATGATCTTTAAGGTCCCTTCCGACTCAAACCTGTCTATGATTCTAAGTGCATCTGCTTTACAAATAGTAAGGAGTTCCTTCAAGAGGTCCTTTGAAACAAAACGATGTATTTCTCTAAGGAAGGTCCAAGTGAGGTTTGTTACTGGGGCCATGGCAGGGAACAGACATGCAGGTCCTGCAGCAGTGGCACCGCAGGACCAAGCGAAGCGGAATGGCGAAAAGTGTTCGAGGCCAGGTTGGATGGGGCTGTGAGCTACCTGGTCTAGTGGAAGGTGTCCCTGCCCATGGCAGGGGGGTTGGAACTTGATGATCTTTAAGGTCCCTTCCGACTCAAACCTGTCTATGATTCTAAGTGCATCTGCTTTACAAATAGTAAGGAGTTCCTTCAAGAGGTCCTTTGAAGCAAAACGATGTATTTCTCTAAGGAAGGTCCAAGTGAGGTTTGTTACTGGGGCCGTGGCAGGGAACAGACATGCAGGTCTTGCAGCAGCGGCACCGCAGGACCAAGCGAAGCGGAATGGCGAAAACTGGGAAAGAGGGAAATGGCAGCAGT
>NW_009649062.1:3932073-3956150 GCF_000708025.1 Charadrius vociferus
AGTGCGCAGAACATGGTGCTGTCGATGGGCTGCAGGCTTTGCAGGTGTGTTTCTGGCTTTGGGCAGCACCTGATGGCGTGCAGCCTCACCGTATTCTGAGGGTAACTTGTGTATTTACTAGCCTACAAGAATTTGGTTTTCTGAACGAGGTGGGTAACTAAGGCACTGCACAAGTAACCTCTCATAGCAAACAGGAACACACAGGGAGGTTCATTAGCGAAGAAAATTACCGGCTTCTGGTAAGGCATTTTCTAATGGATTGAACACTTTGGATTTGGCTAGAATAGCTGGGGTTTGGATCCATCTTTGTCAAGACAGTAGAGCTGGCTGCAGTTGTACCATACCCAGTACTGGAAGAGATTGGCATATGGGATCAACCTGATGTAATTTAGCTGATCTTAAAATATTCAATAGCCAAAGATTGCTGAAGTAATCACTTTTCCTCTACTCTTGATTACAGAAAATCCCTACAGGGTTTGTCCCCTTTTGATGCCTCTAGTCAAATTGCAGAGCAGGCAACAATCAACTCTATTAATAGCTCTTTTGAACATGATTAATTGGGTTTTTAAGTGGGTCAGTTTCTTCCAAAATTTCTTGCTTACTTAGTTCCATTTGCACTTGCAGCTGTCCATCTGCGATGCTTTGTTTTCATGGTATCACCTGAAACTCTCCTCTGATGCACTCTTGTGATTTTCTGCATCAGGTTTTTAGAAGTCTGGTTTATTCCTCAGTTTTACTTGCTGCTTGCCTGTGCAGCCGTGTCATCAAATTGCTGTTCTGTATTGCATGTGCAAATAGCCGTCGAGCACTACAGATCCTTTACTGACCTCCTGCTTCACCAGGGATACAGTTCCTCTAGAGGATTCTCGAGCCAGTTCTGCAGATGGACCAGGCTTGCTGCCTGTTTGGATAGTTTTGTTTGCTTTATTTTTAATACTATCCTAAGGTGAAATATTTTTTCATGGTTTGTCAAACAAGATTATGGATTTGACTGTAAAACTATGACTCATCTCAGCCTTCGTTTTTCTTATTAAGAGTGATCCTGGAGGAAAGTGCAAATGAAAATGTCAGATCTGTCATAAATAATGTAAAAATGACAGCCAGGAGGAGAGGTCTCCCAGACCCTCTTTCTATCCACAGACATAGGAAAGAAATCAGTTTTGGAGGGCTAGGTCTGTGGTTTGTACAAAGTTTTATCATCCTTTTGACTTCATTGCATTTAAGTATTTACATCATCCATGTATCTAAGCCAAATATCTAATTTTTACCTTTTATTTTGGAATATATACTGTCATTCTTCATTGTTTAGCCAGGAATTAAGCATTTGAGCTTATAGCTCTTATTCTTAGTTGATTCTATGAACGTCTTTCATCTCCCTGATATTTTATTTCCAGAAGGAACGCTATATCCAGAGTGAGATTAAACTAGTAATCCTTTGCTCTATGATTTGTCAGGAAGCCACTTTTAAAGATTTAATGTCTCAAAAAAGAAAAATTATGGTGGGCCAGCAGTAAAAAATTAAATCCTTGACAGTTCTTCACCACATAATATATAATGCTGTTGATAAACAGCCTGGTCTATTGCAGTTGATAGTGTGGGGACACAGAATTGTGTTGCCGGTTACAAACATCTGATTTCAAGGGTCTGCTCAAATACTAGCCTAGTGATAGGGGTGAGGTAAGAATATATTATACATGTGGTGGTCAGAAGTGTCAGAAACCTTGAATTTAATGTCACAATGTTATAAAATGTAGTGGGAAACTAATGAAAACAAACATTTCTTCTATCATCTTTTCTCTTTTAAGGAGGAGAATCTTACTGGGGAAAACCTTTCAAAGATGAATTTAAGCCCAATTTGTCCCACACGGGACGTGGTGTTCTTAGTATGGCCAATTCGGGACCTAACACAAACAAATCACAGTTGTAAGTAGTCATTTGCTTTTTGTGTTTTATTGTTTCCCTCTAGACATTGTGTCTTACTCTGTTAGGAAAACAAATGACATTTTACAAGCTACTCTTTAAAGTTCAGTCAAGTGAAATAGTCTGTGGAGTGCTGCATATTGAAATCAGGATAGCTACAGCTGCTGTTACCCAATCTAAGTGCAAAGTGAAGCATGGCATGAAGACCTGTAGGTTTATAATACCATCATTAATATCTCTTTTCTGTGTTTATGATGTGAAGTTTTTATTCATTTTTGTCAGTGTCCCCCCACTGTTATCCCTGTAAGATCATTATACCTCTCTAATCTGTTTAAATTTAGTCCTGTATTGAACTGTTTGAAAGGGCTTAATGAAATGAAACATACTCTATGGAAACATTGCTTCTTTTTACTCACCTAATTTTAAAGAAATGAGAACAGTTCTGCACTATTGAAATGTGTAAAACCCAGACGTGGCAGTGTGCAGAGTCTGGGGCTGAGAATGACTCGGTTTTGAATGTACAAAAACAGAATGAAGAAAAAATTAATGAACAAATGAAATTTAAAAATATTGAAGTTGTAATAACCTCCTTTATGTGTAACATTAATACGGGTGTTTGCCTGCAGTCTTTTGAAAATGTTCTGTCGCTTTGAGCCAACTGTTTGTTGGTTGCTCTCTAAGGACTGCAATAGAACTGTGCCTTTATTGGGAGCCCCAGGAAAGAGAGTGAGCGCACGAGTGTGTGAACAGTAGTATGTCTTGAGACTGGGGAGGGAGAGAAGGGGTTCTTGGTGTTGGTCTTCGTGATATTAAGTATTATTATGGCTTGTGAACTATGCAGTAGTGTGGTTAGCTTTAATTAAACGCAAGTGCTTGTTTCAGGGCCTTTAATAGGCTTACTCACATACTTAAGGCTAAGCACATGTTGGGCAGTTTGCAGGATCGAGTTGCTGTAGAGCTTATTTTGGATCTGAATGTTATTGCCAGTGCTCAGGTGCTAAATTAGGGGAGAGTAGAGGCCCCCTTTCCCCCCCCCCCCTAAAAAAAAGGGATTTTAGAAACAGAAGTTATAAAGACAGTTCATGAGTGGTGTGCCATATTGAGTCACATCATCTGCTGCTGTAAATGTGGTCATATGTTTCCTTAAAATTTGCAAATGAAAAATGAAATTCCTTTATATGTGAAGTCCTTGAGAGACTCCAGCTGCCTGTATTTATAAAGCTTCCTAAGCAGTGGTCAGATGCTTTTGGCAACTGTTGTGACCTCAGGAACTGGGTGAATAGCTCTCCCCATACGTGGTAGGCACTGCAGTGCAGAGTGAGCTGGGTCCCCTGTGTAAGGAATGCTCAAATAATGCTCAGGGCTTCTCCTCTGGGATCATCCTGAGTTATGTTAATTCCATCGTCCTTAATTTATTTTGACTGCGGTGATGGAAGAGAAGCTTTCTCTATATGTTTGCTACTGCTTAGATTTATTTTTTTTTATTACAATGCTACATAACTGACGACTCGATCATCTTAAATATTGGATATCTGGGAATAAAGTGGTGCAAAGAGCCCATGCACAAGGCTAAGTCATAATGTTTGCCCTGTGTAGGAGTTCGCATTCTGCGCAGCCTCTCAAAGCTTTCCTGGGGCTAGTTACGTCTTAATAGATTATCTGGCAGATTGCAGCCCCTCCTATTTGCAATCATATAACTTCCTGAGGCAGTTGCTTATATGGAAAAGTGCTTTTGGAATGCTTATATATTTTTAGCTGTCTCTAATGTAGTGTAACAGATGGAGACAGGGAGGAGAGCCAGCACTGTGTGTCCAGCCAAGATGGGCCATCGTGGTCTGCAGACCAGTGTGGAAACCTCCGTTTCATACGCTTGTAGTCCAAGTCTTCCAAAGAAGCATTAAGATTTAGAGAAAAGTTTTAGTAGTAAAGGTTGCTTTGGATTTGGTCTTTTGGTTCCCCTGTTTAAGTTTAAAAATATAACCCCTGCAAATTAAAAGTCCAGTTAATTAAAAATTAAAAATCCAAGTTTCACAGGTTTTCATTATGTTTGGCACTTCGAAGTATTCTTCTGCCATGTTTGGATCTGAAGCACAAATTTGCTCTGTCCAGAGGAGAAATGGATCACCGACAGGCCAATTTAATGGAAGAGAAATGCAAAAAGTAAATATCCTAAAAGACAGAAGTTTACGCTGGCAGAGACTGTTGAGTTCTATAACTGTATTAGCAGGATACAAGCTCCCAATCGTGCACAAAAAATGTACTTCTCAAGCATGTTGCACATCTCCGTCCTGCGTGAGCTTCCCAGGGCCTGCCTGGCCAAGGAGGCAGATGCTCAGAATAATTTTGGACTTTGTGCAAGTCACTTTGCTTGGAGTACTGTTTAGGGATGTTAATAAGGTGTAAAAATGAGAAGTCAAAACTCCAGAAATCCAAGACGAAACCCACAAAACAGAGGACTTAAAGGAAGTTTGGCCAGTGGGCCTCCCAGAGAGGAGCCAGAGAGGGAGAGGGTCTTCTTGTCTTCTCTCAGACAGCTTTTGCATGCACTTTCTGTTTTTAAGCATTACTGGCTGTTGTTGAGTGTCAGTGAGCTAATAGGCTAACTGTTATGTCTCTATTCCTTCCAGCTTCATCACATTCCGCTCTTGTGCATATCTGGACAAGAAACATACAGTTTTTGGAAGGTAAGTGAAGGATATTATGAGCAGCAGTATAGCAGACATGCTCTCCTGTGTGTCTGAAGCCTAAAGAGAAGTATCTAGTGACTCTTGAAATGGAACTGGACCAAAATCTTAGCTCACAATCCCGTTTTCCTTGTCACGAGTAGGTGGCCAACCATCGAGTAGGTAGCCAACCATCAGTGCCAGTCATCAGGCTCTGCCTTTTTTTCTCCTTCCATCACTGTACGTTGCCTTACTTCCCTTCTGTGGGTGGCCCTCCAGGGAGTCATGAACAAACTAATCATCGTCCTGTAACCAACCATGTTAATATTTGTGCATGCTAATTGCTGGGACACAAGAGATTACCTCTTCAGTATTGCTTTCATCCTCTTATGAGCTGTCAACCAGGAAATTAGTCATGACAGGGCTGCTCTTCATCATGGCATAGAACATAGAGCTTCTGCATAGGTGAGGTCTTTTGGCCCCTTTTGTTCTTTTTTATTCCTGACAATTATCATCAGTATAAAATCTGCATGTTTGTGTGTATGTACACATACATACATGTTTATGTGTGTATATACAAAGATATTAACAATGCCAACACAGCAAGGGAACATCACTCTTTGAAAAGAAGTCTCTTCCAAAAGTCTTTGCCAGTCAAGCCCTCAGATGATAAAGATCAAGGTAGTTATTACAGAAGATATTACAAAATCTTTATGTTACAGTTTGTTCTTTGCTTCCTCTGCTGCAGGTACATGGTATTTACCAAGTCATGCATAGCCATTCTAACACATGCCTCAGTGCAAATGGCAAAAAGGGGAATTTTACTAGCCTCCTTCATTGGTAGTTCCCAAGGAATTTACAGTCTTTTTTAAGATTTGTTTTTTTATTCTTTTCATAGTTTTATCCGTTTGAAAGGCAGCAATGGAAAATAAATGCGTGTGCTGTTTGCTTTGACTGGATGCCACACAATAATGCTGTACAATGAAAGTGTATTTAAAATCTAATCCACGTTCTAATCCTGTGAGTTCTTGAGGCAGAAGCTGGCTTCATTTTAAACAATTATTTTAGTGCTGTTAGTTCTGATACTGATTCTGCTGTAATTGCACCCTTTGAAATATAATTCTTTTTCCTTTCTTAGGTCTGTCCTAGAAAAATGTAAAGCTCCCTTGTTGTTTGGTGAAAGCAAATAAATAAAGCAAATTCTAATACTGAAAGTTGAAAGCAAGTATTTTCTTGGAGGAGTTATGTTACCTGTATCTTACAACTATTTCTCTTAAGCTACAATTTGAGTCCTCCTTGCAAAGATCCCATTAAATCCCATACGGTAATGCTGTTAACTTGAGCTTGCCACCTCATCAAATAGTATTTGGGTTAGAACAGCTCAGCTGAAAATGCAACTGTTCTTCAGTTCTAGATGCAACCTGGCTTCAGTGAGCATCCTGTATAGTCCTCCAGTGTCTTTGCTATTTCCCCAGTGTGCTCCAGTTTTAGCATAATTCACCAGGAAAAAATTTGGAGAGTGGCTGAGCTTACTGTGGTGCAGGAAGTGTTCTCCCAGAAGCCTTCGCGCCATGCATGACATCTCAAAAATAGCTCAAATGGTGCTTCACACTGTGTGTTGCCCTTTAGAGAGGACTTACTTTAGTCCAGGTAACTCTGGTTAAGTCTATAGCAGAGATTTATGTAGTGGCAGTTTTAGGAAAAGCTGTCTTAACTTTTGAATTGTCCCTGCTACTACAGAAATCTGAACTTGGCTACCAGAGTAAAGAAGTGATGCTGCTTTCTGAGCACTGCAGATATTCTTAGGTGAAATACAAAGGAACAACTTCATTAAAAAATATTGGTTTAGAGTCGCATTTGGCTCCCTGCATGAAAACTGAGCAACATCTACAGCTGAACGTGCAGCAGGTGAATTTTATTCTGGATGTTCTTGCATGTAAATGAAGATTAATTTGAAGAATGTAAAAAATGAAGATGCTGGAATAGATGCATTCCAGTCACTCTGTATTTATGTACAAATTGAATACTTGAATAATTGAGTTTATTAACAAATTTAATATAAAAGGCTAATGTGTGCAGCTCTCAAGATCTATATTCTGTCATCAAAACCCTTCAGCTGTTTTCACCTGCATTTGTTTTTAAAAGCCAAAAGATTCAAGAGATTTTACCTCTAGTGAAACTCCAGCTTCAGTTCGCTATTTTAGATTCTGGGTGTTTCCAGGGTTTGCTGACTTTATCTGATCTTAGACTGTATGGTACAATAATATCTGGGAAGCATATCTAGGAATAATATCTAGGTGTAAGAATAGAATGAGCCCATGAAATAAGAATTCTTTGTTTCCATGAATGTTAAATTGTATTGTCTTAATTGGATGCTTACTGGCCTGTTGTGACTTATATAGATTTGAGGATTACTTATTTCAGTTAATATTAAAACCTAAATACTCTGATCTCATCTGTACCTTCAGCTATTTCGATGTGGCTCTGGTTCATGGTAATGAGCATCACATATGTATGTTTGAGAGCAGAACTTCACACATATAGAGCTTTTCAGCAGCCTCTCCGTATTTTGGGCACCAAAAAAGAGAAGAGGAGCAACCATTCACCACCCCACCCCTTTATTCTTTTTTAGTCCTGTGTGGGATGAACATTGTAAAGTTCCTTCTCTGGAGAGCTGCATCTTATTCATGTCCCCATAGGTGCAAAACACATTTTTTGCATAGCAGCAGCTATTAGGAGTTGGATGTCTGGCTGTTAAGTATGTTTGGAAAACACACCAGCTGCAGGCAGTGGGACTTTGACCAGGTGGCACGTGTCTGGCTTGGTGCACTGGAATTTTCAAGTCTCAGGAGAAGGCTGTGGCTGGAGAACAGGGAGGGCATCTTGTTGTGATTGTGCTGCCCACCGTGGCAATAATGAGGATGGATGTTACTGAAAATAAAGGAGATAATTTGGATGGGGAGCAAAAATAAAGGCAGAGAGTGAGAGAAGAATCATTCCCTTGGAGGTGTGTTGCAGGCTGCACGATTTCTTGCTCCAGCAGAGCTGCCTAGATTAAATTAGTAATTAACATTTCTAGTAATTACCGTTTCTCCTGACTTAGAGAATGCTGTAATGTGAAAACTAACTGGTGGCTTTTGTTGCCTTCTAGCTGGCTGGTAAGAGGTTTAATTTAGAAACTCAAGTAATGTAAACCAACTGACGTGCATTTGCTCTGCACAGAGTGGGTGAGAAGCATTTTCAGGGGACGGCTGCATGGGGAACGTCCCATCTGCTGCTGCCGTGGGCTGTGTGCGAGGGGCTCCCTCTTATCCACTCTGCCACTGGGAGTTCAACTGCCGCATGAGCTGCGTGAGCTGCAGGCATGTTACAGCCAAAACACCGGTATAGGCTCACGTTCCTGTCTGGCGTGCTTTAGGAAATTTAGGTGCAAGTGCATCCCATCCGTGTTGTTGTTATATTTTCTATTACTCCAATGATTCACAGCTCTGGTGGATCAGGGACCTGGTACATTTGCCCTTTAAAAGCAGAAATAGAAACACAATCTCTGTCCCAGAGAGCTGTGTAAGTAGAAAAGAGACTGCATATAGATACAGGGAAGTCACAATAGTGACCCCTTTCAGCCTGCCTTCCACTGACACTTTCCACTTTCTTCAGAACGAAGGAAGATAGAAGCCCCAGGAAGAAATGAAATGGCTTTGTGGGTATTTTGGGGGAGCCTGTTCCAAAGCTGAAGGGACACATCAAACAGCGTATGTTTAAAATAATAGTAGAAGGTGATCGAGCCATTCTGGTCAGCCAAAGGGGAGAAGCGCTCTCTGTGAATTTTGGGTGAGATTTAGGACAAGCAGAGCATGGTGGGCTTGAAAGTGAGGGCAGGTTGCAGATATGTGGTGGGATGAAAAGAAAGGCAACAGAGGGAGCAGAGGGAAAAATGTTGTGGTCAGAGTGGCAAAGCTGGAAATGATTTGTGCAGCAGTTCTGTCTGTTTGTTAGAGGATCACTTGTGTTCGTCAAGAATTGAGAATAGGATGTGGCAACTGAGACAGGAGATGAGTATACGGAGGTCAGTTTTCTCCTTTGTACGTGGCTGCACGTATCTGCTTACGCAGATCTTCTAACTGTCTCTTGAGGTTTCTGTTGCTCATTCTTCAATTCTCTTGTTCCCGGAAATAATGAACAAGGTGGTTTGGGAAACCTCAGACTTAGTCAAATTGGAGGCATCGTTCAGTAGCTGATGTGCACTCAGCTTATTCTTCTCTTTTCTTCCCTCCTCTCCTTCCCAGATGCTTTTGTGGAAGAAGGTTTTCTTTCCTTGGATAAGCATCGCTCTGTATTAAATATGCCTTAGCCTATTTAATGCTTTCTACTGCAATTCCATGGAATGGGACAATGAAAATAACTCTTTTCCTCTAAAGCGATTAGCTACGTAGAGTGACTACAAGGCATTATTCAGCTATCCGGGTACGGTTAAATAATGTACAGTATCTGTTTCCACTTAGAACATTCCCAGTAGGATTTGCATCCGTGAACCGTAATGGCTTCTAAGCTGGGAAACTCCTGTTCTCGTTGCTGTTCTGCTTTGGTACATTTGAAGAACGGAGAAATGGTGTGACAGAAGAAGAGCTGATTTTGTTATTTACTCCGTGTAGGGAGACTGGCCTAATTTTGCACTGCCGAGTCTGCTCCCCAGACAGCAGGAGAGGAGTGAAGGGCAAGGTGGGAAAATAAACCAGGCCTGCCTGTGGAAGCGTGGCCGTGGTGTCCTGTAGCGCATGAGGACTGGGCTGGAGCCCAGGAGCTGCACGAGGGCTGGTGGCGTTTCCACAACAGTTGTGTGATCTCTGAAGGGGGACCTGTGCCAAAGGGAAGAAGTCCTTATATGCCAGGTTCATCTGTTGAGTCTAGTTTCAAAATGCTTTTTTTTCCAAGTTGTTTTATTTTTTCAGCGCCCTTCATCACTGTGTCTCGCCTGCTAGATTAAGCCCTTATGAGAGACTGAGATGTTTCAACTGTGTCCTTGTTGCAGGTTTGCATTGCTCGCTCCATTTCAGATTGGGTGTATACATAGAAAACATTTTGTCCTGGGTGTACGTGTTTGTGCATGTATATATTGTTCTGTCTGTGTGTGTATATAAATGCATGTTCTCCTTTTCTTAAAAATAACCTTGAGGGCAGAATGTGTTTACAAGACAACAATGTTTCTTTCTGGTTTCTGTTTCTAGTTTAAAGCATTTTTTTTAAAAAGTCCAGACATTGTTCTTGTATCGTCTTCTGACCAGGAAACTCTATCATCTTGGACTGCTGCCATTCCCAGCATTGCATAAGGCTTAATTCCTATAATTCTTCTAAACAAAAATATGAAAAATAGGAAGTCCATGTGTGAATGTCTGTGAGACTGCTAGGGAACTGCAGTTTTCCTTGGGAGCAGCACTAACTATTGTAGCAGCGAGACTTTCATTGGCCTATTGCAAATGGATAGAGCTTGCTCCAGATGTTTCACTTACACTTCATGCAAAGACATTGGCAGTGGTTATGAAGCAAGGTTACTAGTTTGCATAAAGGAGCCTTAACAGGAAGTAAAATTTTAAATAACGTCTCTAAATTTGAAATGCAAAGATTTCCAGTGATAACATAGCTCAGTTTTCAAGAAAACAGAATTGCACGATTTAAGGGCACATTTTTGTTTTCATTACTATGTTAACAGGAAAAAACCTAAATGTACCTACCTTGTCGTCCATGCTTAAATGTAATGCAACATTTATCAAGCTCCTCTAAAAATACAACAAGCTGTCTCAGGGATGCGGAGCTAAATCTGTAGTTGAGATCATCGTTTCTCTGTTCAACATCTACTTGGAAGCACACAGCAAACCCTCGGTTTCACTGGTTCTTCTAACGTAAATGGTGTCTTGAAGGTATCACCCTTTTCACTGTAGGGTGTCATCTGAACATCTGTTTAAACCTCACTTGGTCAATTTAGGACAAAGCATGCGGGGCACCTCATAAAAGGAATAGAGCCAGAAACAGTGGAAAAGCTTAAACTTGCTTCTGCCCCTCTCCCTTCCCTTCCCTGCCGTGCTCCCAACTTAGCACGAGTGATGCCGAGTGAGAAAGGCTAACGTGGTGTGGCCTGTCGCCGTGTGTAACGCACGTACCATGTGCGAGGGGCATAAAGGCATATTTGTCAGAACTTCTGGCATTTGCATTTTGTTTCAGTGAAAATGCTGTACAGAGTTCTTTATGCTGACTCAGATTTATTCGTAGAACAGGTTTTATCATAGAATCATAGAATGGTTTAGGTTGGAAAGGACCTTGAAGATCATCGAGTTCCAGCCCCCCTGCCTATGGCTGGGACACCTCCCACTAAACCAGGTTGCCCAAGGCCATGTCCAGCCTGGCCTTGCACACCTCCAGAGATGGGGCCTCAACAACTTCTCTGGGCAACATGTTCCAGTGCCTCACCTCCCTCAAAGTGAAAAATTTCTTCCTAATGTTTAATCTAAACCTGCCCTCTTCCAGTTTAAAGCCATTCCACCTCGTCCTATAGGTACATGCCCTACTAAAAAGTCCTTCCCCAGCTCTCCTGTAGCGCCTTTAGGTGCTGGAAGGCTGCAATAAGATCTCCCCAGAGCCTTCTCTTCTCCAGGCTGAACAACCCCAACTCTTTCAGCCTCTCCTCATAGCAGAGGTGCTCCAGCCCTCGGATCATCCTCGTGGCCCTCCTCTGGACATGCTCCAGCAGGTCCATGTCCTTCTTATGTTGAGGATTCCAGAGCTGGATGTTTTTGACTTGTGTACCTTCAGGTTCCTCAGGTGATCTTGTACTTGATCTTCACCTACAGTGGGCAGTTCTTCATTTTCCCAATCCTCGCCTTTACATTCTGTGTCATGGGCAGTGTGGCTGCAGTCCTTGCCAGTGAAGACTAGGCAAAAAAGTCGTTGAGTACCTCAGCTCTGTCTCTGTCCCGGGTAACCAGCTCTTGCGTTAGTGGATATTAGAATAATATTAAGTAGTGGAGCTCTCTTTAGAGTTGGTTTTTTTTAATGCTTTAATGTACTGATCTGATGGTCTTTTCTACATGTAACTTGTATGGGCTTTTTTCTTGGCAATGTGTCTGTGAGCTTTTCTTCTTACACCCAGAATGTGTGTTGGGGGACAGGCAGAGAACCCCCAGAACTACTCTGGTGTGCGGATTTCCTCATTCTGTGAGGAGCAATTGCTGTAACAGATGCCAGTGCATGGGCTTGGACATGTTATAGCTCATGAAACTGATTTTAGTGCTGCAATGTACCATCGTGCAATCTCACAATAACAACATGTAATGTTTCGAGAGCCTGCACTTATGTTGTCTTTCTATGTAGACAAATCAGAGGAAAGTTTGCAAAATCCTGTATGGTTTTAGACCTTAAGTTGGAATATTCCATTTTTTTGCATCCAGCCATGACTGCCCTGATTAGTGTGTAGTTCGTATTTCACTGGATGGGTGTCGTTTGCAATCAGATCTTGTCCAATTTGGATTTTGATTTTTACTGATAAAACGCCAGCCTCAGCTGGGCCTCATCCTTGACAAAGCTTCCAAGTGCTCCCTGAACAAAAATTACTAGTAAATTATTTCCAGTTCCTCTGGTCAGAGATCTCTTCTGTGAGCTGGTGGTTTGCATTCAAATTCATTTTTATTTTTTATTGGTATTATGGCAATGTCTAAAAACATAAACCTATATTGAGAGCTCACTGTGCTGGCAGTGTAATATGCATAGAGATACTCTCTGTGCAAAATGTTAGAGAGTGCAGGGGTGAAAAGGAAAGCAATTTTCCATTTTAGAGACAAGCTAAGAAGAAAAGAGAATGCCATGCTCTGCAGGCATAACAACTTTGTCTTCTTCCCCCTTAGCCCTTTATAATCATGTCAAAATAGACTATTTAGGTCATTTACTGATGACTTGTGAATGCCATGTCTATCACAGCCTTTTAAAATGTGCAAGTGACAAAGTATTCCCAATAAAGTTTAATTAGCATAGCGACTGAAGATTCGTGAGCGTCGCCAAAATGCATTGGGGCTAATGTTGTGGGAGGTCTAGCTATGGGCTAAGGGATTACTCAGTTGAGATTGCCAGTGCATAGCTGATCTGGCTATTTCAAATTATCAGAACCTAATTAAATGAAAACATACGAGCAGATAATGAATGGAGCTGTTGGCTAGAAAATCCTCCAATATTAAATCAGAAGTTTCCTTTAGGGGTAATTAAAATACAGTGAATATATCTTAGGCTGTGTGTTAATCATCAGTATTATAAGTGAATCTGATATTGGCCTGGAGGAGGATTTTAAAATTGAGTTTTTGTTATGAACTTTCCAAAGTTCATGTGGGGTCTTCAAGCCCAGTGCCACTTCCCCCTGTACGCTATCTCCAGTTGCAAATGAATGAGACTGTTCTAGCATGCATACATGTTTTTTAATTGCTCTTAAAAGTCACAACCTCATTACAGAATATCAACAGGCCCTTGGGGAGTAATGGGGAGAAGATTGGAGTGGTGCAGCAGCAATGCAACGTCAGCAAGGATGGCTCTGCTCAAGGCAGGTGCTGAGCAGCATCTTGTCTCTCACTTGCGTAGTTTTATTTTCTGTGATGGAGTTTGTCTTTCAGGTGGCATTCAGTGCCCGTCCCAGCCCATGGGGCGGTACAGAGGGCAGTGGTGCTGCACTGAGCACGGGGGGGTTGAAGGAGGGGGACCCGCTTGCCTCTCAAACCACAGTGGTCAGCCTGATTCCTTTAGTTAACCTGTCTCTTGGAGGAGTGTGTCAGGTGGGTAAATAGCATGGTGTGGAGGGGTAGCAGAAGGTGTGTTTCTCTGTTAGATCAGCTGAGACCATTGCGGTGATGGCCAGGGTCCTCTCCTGGAGCTGGCCAGGCAGACTGCCATGCCCGGCCTGGAGAGGACTGCCTGCTGCAAAACACCTGCAAGAGTGAGATACCGTAGTAGAACTGTGTCAAATACCTGTGAATATGGTGTGTCTTTTGGTTGAAGTATGGCTCATTTCTCTGATATGAAAGAAGAGTTAGGTGATAAAACACTCCGCATACTCCACCGTTTGATTTTTATTTCCCCACCACCACCGGTTTCATTTAATTTGATTTTCTTCCATTTCATCTGCCCAGCCCTTGACAGCCGACCTGTGCGAGTACCGGAGTCCCAGTAATCCCAGCAATCAGGTTTCAAAGCAGTTGCCACCCCACGATGGATGGAGGATTGCTGGCTTGCAGGTTTGCAGCCCTGGGCTCCTTGATGGCCAGGTCCTGCCCCGCTGCCGAGCTCCCGGCCCCAGACTCCTCTGGCTCCAGGAGCAGTGCTTTTGAGAATTACGGCTGCTTCGCATTGTCCCACAGCCATTAATATGGGCTGTATTTTTGGTTCCTGGCCATGTGGCTTGGCTCTATTAAAACAGATGTTGTCCAGCTACAGTCTGCTTTTCTAAGGGATCTGGATTGCTCAGCATCAACGGCCTGTCTTCATCTTTATTTACTGCTCATCTAAGTATAGCTGTTTTCAAATTTAATTGGGGATGATGATGTGGATAAAAGTGTTAAATACCCTGGGACCAAGATCTGATCGCAGCAGGACGCCTCTGGAAACATACTGACTCAGTGGTTTCTATTTAAAATTAGATTTTGACACCTGTCAGCCAATTTTTTATTTAACGTGTGCTGTGTTCACTTCATATTGTTCTGGTTTCTCAATCAAAATATCAGCCGCCTTCCAGAAGCGTGTTCCACGGACACTGTTATCCCTGTTAACCACATCTGTTGTCTCAAAGATAGAAGGTTGTTTGACAGACCCTGTTTTCCACAAAACCTTGTTGATTGCCGTTACTTATTTCCTTTCTTTCTTAATCATGTCCTGTCTCCGCTATTCCATTATTTTGCTGGGATAGATGCCAGGATGACAGGCTTGTAATTATCTGGGTCACCCCATTTATCCTTTCTAAATATCCTTTTCTGGAACTTTCCCATTGTTCCACACTTTTTTTGAAAATGAACATACAGCAGTCCAGAAAGTCGTCGGCCTTTCTAATGTTTTGAAGAAAGTATTTGGGTATGTTGCCCTGAAGAATGAGAGGCCAGGGATCTAACATCCTCCTAAATAGAAACTGTGGTGAAAAGTGTCCCAGCGTTATCTTGTGGCTGTGACTCGATGCTCTGCTGCTTTCCCAGAACCCTCACGAGCTCACAGTCATGATGTGCTTGAGGAGCGGTCCTGCACTCTCTGCGTTACTGGTGTTATTACGGACAATTGTAAAAATTCAGAAGTTAATGAAAACATTTGCTTTCTTGAGCAAATCTGTTGGGTTTTTTTAAAGCTCATGGGAGTAACAAATGAGCTCCAAATTTATGGATGTAGCATTAGCAAGTGAACCAATTTTTAAATAGGTTTGTGTCTTCTTGCACAGCCAGTTGTCCACAGTCACTCATTCTCCATCTTGCTGGTTTGTGTGGCTACCAGCTTTTTGGACAAATGGCTTTGCTTTGCCTCTACGTGTTTGACTTTTCCATGTTCTGTTTAATTTTAAATTCAAATCCCAGACTTGAGAAAAAGTCTTACCTTCCACACTGACTGACATTATTTTAAGTCTTCCAAATACGGTTGCTGATTCCCCTTCCCCCAACACAATGGTTTAAAAATCTGCTGGAGTAACGGGCATAAATTAGATATATTAGATGTAAGGCTGCAGGAAGATACTGAGTATGTTGCGACAGCTGAAAATTGTGTCCTTCCTCTTTTAGGGTGGTTGGTGGCTTTGAGACTCTGACTGCTATGGAGAATGTGGAAAGTGACCCAAAAACAGACCGTCCCAAGGTACTTGTGAAGCACCAGGGCTGTGCAGGAGGGAGCGAACGCCTATGGCCTCGTGTGGCACTGCGGCTCACCCCGCTGGCACTTCTCTGAAAGCCGAGCCTGGGGGAGATGGTGCAACTTAATCATCAGATTGATTTGCTGTTCTTCTCTTCTGCTCCCAGGAGGAAATACGAATTCAGACAACAACTGTTTTTGTTGATCCGTATGAAGAGGCAGATGCCCAGGTGAGGATGGCTGGTTGGCTGGTTTTTTTGAAAGGCCAAAGCTTTTCTTTGGAAAACTTTGTAACTTAATGCCTTTTTTTGAACATGGATAGCCCCCAGCCCATATGGTTGCGAGCTAAGATTAAACAGCTGCCATTCAGCATTGCCTTGTGTGCCAGGGTCATCGCCGCTCTTTCAGCAGAGAGGTCTTGTAACTGCGTCTGGCGCGGCTCCCAGCCCATCATGCTTACGATGGTTTCTTTTCCAAATGCCCACAGTAGCTATGGGCAGCTGCAGGTGAGAAGAGAGGAGTTGTGTTATAATGGCTGCAGACAGCCTGTTTGTAGGGGCCCTTGAGGTCTGTCTCCAAAAGCCTGCCCTGTAATCATAGTGGTGCTGATTGCCGATTTAGAGTCCTTTAAAGCTTCAAAGAATTGTAGACATTTTCTCCTTACTCTGGACTAGCTCTTGCAACAGACTGCACTCTTTGCTTCCCTCAGGTTGCTGCAGAAAGAGAGAAGGTCCGGCTAGAAGAAGAAGCAGCCAAAACAAAAGCTGAGGTGGTCCCACCAAAGAAAGAGGTCGAGACTCCTAAAACTTACCGGCAGGGGATTGGAAAATACATTAACATGGCTGCAGCGTGAGTTCCCTGCCCATCTGATCCTTGTTGAGTGTTTTAGTTGTCTTTCCTGTGGGACGCTGACCCTGTCCAGTGCCATTGCTCAGGTGTTTGGTGTGTGCCGGCAGGCTTTGGAAAGACACCTTTGTGCAGCCCTAACAGTCAAGAGTTCCCTCTACTTCTGTTGTTTTTCAAGATTATGAGTTGACTGAGCTTTTCTTTTAGCAGTTGAACGTGACCAAGTTGGTCTTTAACAACGTGTGCTGACTTCAGAACTGTAGATGCATTTTTCACAACTCAGAAGTCCTTGAGGAACTGTACTGTGTCACTTCCTACAGCGTCTTGTATTCTCTTCCTCTTCTGCAGCTATTTCTGAAGGCCATGGTCCCACAGACGTTTCTCTTTTAGCAGCTTCTCCCCTGCCTTAAACCCCTATCAGTCTGCTGATCTGGTTCCCTGTTCAGCCGCACAAACAGTTGTACCGGCACAACTGAAATGGCCGGAAAGGGGAGCAGGTTCCCAGGCTTGCTGTGGGAGCACAGGGCATCTGGCAAGTAGCTCCAGGGTGCCTGGCTGGTTGTACAGGCTTGTCCTAAAGTGTCTTCTCCCAGACACCCTTTGTACACCCGTTGGGATTGGCAGCATTGCTTGCTTTCCTAAGGACAGTACAGAATCCCACCTGAGTGGCAGCTTTGCATGTGTTTTGGATAAATTAAAATAAATGCCTTCCACTTGATTTTTCACAGACTTCTTTAAAAGCATTTGCAAAAATGCTGTTGTCTGTCTGCCGCCTGAAGTGTGTATTTATCCATACACACAGATCTGGACAGCTATTTAATCAGCTTGTATGTGCCTGTGTGATTTACAGGCATTTGCATAACTGAGAATATGTTAGCCCGTGTAGGTCAGTTTGGTGTGTCAGTTAAAAGTTTCGGTTACAAAGTATTGCTTGTCCCTTGAAATATTATGTTCAGCTTAAAGTTCCTGCCATTCTGCGCTGCATTTACGGAGGAAACCCGGGCAGAGTTTGCCACTCTGTGGAAAGGGCCGAGTAGTATAGAAAGGACTTTTCTTTCCTGGTGCTTCACTCATTGCAGCCTGCCTGCAAACTGGGAGTTTGGTCCGTAGCGGCCCTTTGGCAGGTACGTGAGCTGGCTGCGTGGTGTTTTGATGGAGTTGCAAACTCTGCTCGAGAGAGGCTGAGAATAGCGGCAGCCACTGCAACGGGCCGTGCTCACCAAGCAGGAAAGGATCTGAAAAACTTGCCCAGCTGCTTTACACCTAATTCCCCATAAATCCTTTTGCTGCCACAAATGCAGGTGAGAAGTCAGGGAGAGAACTTGTGGCTCACATTTTCAACGTGACTGTGCTAAAAAAGTACAGCTGTTAAATCTTCAGCTCTGGCCTGGAGAACTTGTTGGGTTTTGAACACTTTCCTGGAAGTGTTCTGAACCTGACTCAAACCACCCCCACGGGCTGACACGCTCTCCCTGTGTTTGGGGATGCCAAAGGCCCCCGTCCACAGCCCCTCTGGTCCCAGTGCTGGCACAGAGCTCGTACTCCTCTCTGACTGATAAGGGATGGAGCTGCTGCTGGGAGAGGGAAGGCACCCAGCTGCCCTGGTCCCTCCAAACAGTAAATAGTCCCTGAGAGTTGTTTTCATTTTGGCTCCAGGAAGCGCAGTGTGGAAGATGACGGGCCCTCAACCAGCACAGCTGCGAAGAAAGAGAAAAAGAGCACAGGCTTTGGGGACTTCAGCTCCTGGTAGCAGCGCGGGGAGCCTAGCACTGGAGCAGCACAGCAGAGGAGAAAAGGCGGCCTCCCACGTGCCCCCAAAGAGCCCGAAAGACAGCCTGTCCTGGGGAGGGAGGGCACCAGCCTGCCCTTCCACTGGGGAAGAAAACTGTTGCTTTGTTAAGGCTGGTTAATGTGGCTTTGTTTTCTAGAGGGCCGCGTTCCCCCCACTGCATCTTCCTCGAAGGCCTTTTTGTTGTTGTTTTGCTAAGCGGGGAGCGAGCAGCCCTGCTCCGCTGGGGATTAGCTGGAGCCTTTCTCTGCTGGGCTGGCAGCGGACCAGGCAGAGCCCAGCCGTGCAGGACGCTGCTGCAGTGAACAGCTACGGTGGTGAAAGAGCTCCTTTTACAGGTAATCGTTCCCGGATGAGCCACGTCTGCCAAACGAAGGAATGAATGAATGTGCTGGGTAAGCGCCCATGCCGCTCTAGCGCTTTGTGGAGGGGAGGAGAGGGCTCCAGCCTGTCCTGTCCTTCCCTTCCCGCTGCCTTTTGCTTGTTCACAACAAGGACCAGTTCTGTCTCCTGCTCTCTGCGGGCCTGCCTCCGGGCTGGACTGGCTGCTGTCAGACTCCCCAGGGCCTTGCTCACTCCAAAATGAGCTCTCTGGACCCGTTTTAGTCTCTGACAGCCTGGGAAGCAGTGAATTTAGATGGGGAGCCCGGGCTAGCTGCACCACTTCTTCCTCCCGGTGGCTGCCCTTCCCCAAGCCACTGGGCAGCCAGTGGGGCCAGGATGCACCAGTTCAAACCTGCCTTCGGGTCCCAGGAGCTAAAGCCTGCAGCAAATGAGCAGGAATAGAAACTTTTTTTTTTTTTTAACCATCCCTAGAGCCTGCTCCTTGCAGAACACACACAGTACCACACTGCCCCAGCATCAGTCGTCCCATCGTTACGGTAAACCATATAATATAGCTGACAGGCATCTCGGATATTTCCGTTGCATAGCCACAAATTATTAGGAAGCTCAGTAAATATCTTATGGGGTAAAAATATATCAGCCTGTGAAGTTGTAATGTTTTAATCCAAAAACGTGTTACCATCGCTTAGGCATAGCAGGCTAGATCCTGAACATTACTTTTCAGTTCATCTTAGCTGTTTTCAAATGACAGAAATAACCTTCCCTACCTCTCTACGTGGCTGAGGAGATAGTTTTGTAATCAGCTTTGTACCAAGACATTTATATTGGTGGTTTCATGTTTTAAGAGAAGATTCTGTTTATATGAAATTGCTGTAAAAACTTTTGGTAAAATGTTTTGCATTAAATGCTTTTATTTTCTTTTGAGTGCTTGCCTTTGTTCAGCTGTTGCTTCCAAGATCATGGCATTGCAAAGCTGATTGTCGTACAAGGAAATGATTCATTCCTACTTTTTAAGATGCTCATAAGGAACTCTGGGATCTTTGCAGATATGATTACATCTTTGTTAAATCATAGGAAGTTCAAACTAGTCTGAAAGAATAATAGGGGGTTTTTGTTTTGCAACACTTTGCAGTGTATAAGTTTGAAATAACATGTGTTTGATTCTTGGAACAGGGATATGATGGTACTTTCCTCAAGGTGAGTTTCTTGTATCTTATTGAAACCTCTTGCTTCTCTTGGGCTGGCCTTTTCCTGATAAATGGTTATTGATCCCTTCTACAGAACATCTACTTCAGCCCATTTTTGACTCGTCAAGCTCACAGTATTGCCAGAGCTGGAATAGGCAGTTTAATGAAATCTGTAAGAGTAAAATGCTTTTTTGTACTAGATTAAAATGGAGATTATTATGAAAGAAAGGAGCTTTTGATTACAAGGAAGGCAACAGAGGTGTGGCAAGGACTCCTATTTCAGCAAGAGTCCTTGTTACAGATTGATAGAAGGGACAGTTTCCTTTCGCAGCAGCAGGCTGCAGAGATAACTAGGCGCTTTCCCTTTCTACTCCAGCTTTTTGGCAGCGCTCACTGCGGTCCATGAAGGACCACTGCCGCGCCAAGTGCAGGCGGGACTGCTGCCCGTCCAAGCACTGCCTTTGCACTGCCCATGTCGGTCCAATTTCCCACCATAACCTCAGACACAAAAGAAAGAGCAATTTCCTGGCTTCGAGGAAGGGCTGAGCGTAACCCTTTCAGTTTTGGTCTAAGTGGGGGTGAAGCTCTTCGGCCTCTGTTCACCACTCGACCTGAACCCAGGCTGGTCTGCTGGTGTTCCCACAGGGACAACGGGATACAAGCTCTTCTCTAAAAGATGAGGGAAAATGGTGAACCATACTGATGGGGGCACAAGGTAGGTGCCCAGAGAGCAGGGCAGTGTGGCGTAGCTCCCGTTTTTACAAAACCTGTCTCTTTGCTGGGCAGCTCGCAGAGTTGCCACTACCTGAGTTGGGAAAGGGGAGGAAGGAGGCTTTGCTGAAACCTTTTCTGCCCCTTTCATTGCTTGGTTCTCCAGCAGGGACGGTGTCTTAAAGGAATACCCAAAGCAGCTCCTGCCGTGGCCGGAGGGATAGGCAGGAATTGTGCAGCCTTGCTACGGAAACTCACTTCTGGGAACTGCTGTGCTATTTGTAAGCACGTTTTTATATTCTTTGTCTTTGACACTTTTCCAGTAAATGCGCTTAGAGAGGAAAAAGTAGAATTTTAACCAGAGGCTGAAGTAGCTTTTCTCTGGCCTTGACTAGAATAACATGGGCACGCTCTTTGGATTGCTCCATACCTGAGTCATTTTACTGAAAGGCAGAGGCACTGAGTGACCAGTAAATTAATCGTTTCCTGAGATCTGGCACTGTAGCAGCAAACACCACGAGCACAAAACTCCCTTGAGAAGGCGGTGGTGCGCACTGGGGCCGGCAGCTGTGACCACTCATTTTCATACAGCCGCACAGAGACATGGGGCTCACAGGAGACAGCTCTTCACCTCGGCTTTTTCTGGCATGAGTTCAACCTGGCCCCGCAAGGACCATAGTATTGTCCCAGGGAAACGACTCCGATTGAATAGTTTTCAAGCTAAATAGCTGTAACTCTGTTTCCTAATTTACCAAGAGAAAAAGCCCAAAATATTGTTGTTCAGTTTCATTTTGCCTGTTCCCCACTGGTTTGAATTGCTGCGGCCCACTCTCTTGGAAGCAGGAGCTCGTACAAGCAATTGCTCTGCTTCAGCATCACGTGGTAGATCGTAGTGGTACCCATCTTGTGTGGGGCCACGAATTGTGAGTTGTCGAACTGTGTTTCCAAGGTCTCCCAAGAAAATCCTGCTTCTCCCTCCAGCTCCTTACAAGACGGGGACCAGGCAATGAGTGTTCCCCAGAACCCCAGCCCCCCACGGCTGTGAGGGTGAGGGGCTCCATGGGGTGGAGCAGAGAAGCGCATGCAGAATTCAGTCCAGCACAGCTTGGCTCACTTCCCATCTGTGCTGCATTTACTCCAATTTACTTCTTACTGTGAATTAAAAACGACCGTGTGCCTCTGTCTGGGTTTGTCTGTCATGTGCTCTTGAGCTTGAACGGTGGGCACAGGGAAGATGTTCAGGCCCTGGACCAGCCACTGTTGGGATGCTGTTGGTACCAGAAGCAAAGAAGAGCACGGGCAGAGACGAATGGACAGACAACCTGGAGGAGGCTGTGGTGGTTGGTCAGATGGGGATGGGGGAGGAAGGGCTGCTGGCTGTGCCAGGACTCCTCACCGGAGTCTGGCGTGCAGGTTGTAGCTACCAGACCCTTGAGGCGGCTGCTGTACCGGTGGGGCAGAGGAAGTGAGAAGTGCCTGGGGCGCTCCCCGCAGGCTCGGGGATCTCATGGGCCACATCACTGAGGGGGCACATCCCTGCCCCGAGGCAGCTGCCCACACCGGTGCCTCCACCTTGCACAGGTGTCCTTGGGAACCTCACAGAGGGGAGTCAAATACCTGAAGGGATCCTTTTTGCTCTCTGGGTCCTTCCTGGCCAATTCCTGGCAGTTTTTTTCAGACATTTCTTAACACTTAGTGCCTCTGTGTGCTCCTGCCACGGGGTTGTGCCTGTCCCCATGGGCCACAGGGTGGCATGTGCTTGTGTGTTGGCTCCCGTACAGACCTACCAACAGCTGGGGCTGCTGAGCTCCGTTTCTGCATTTTTTCAACCCAACTTGGTCCCAGAGACCTCTGGGTAAGAGGCCAGGACGAGCACCCGCTTCCCTGCCCAGGTGAGGGGGCATTTACACCCATTTGGTCCCCTGGGCTTTGGCCTCACGTCCACGGTCTGAGGATGCAGCTTCTGTTGAAGAGCGATGGTCACCACCCCTCAGCTGGCTGCAAAGCTGCCAGCAGAAAACAAAAATCCACTTCTCGGGTGGCTCCTGCAGGTGGTGGGCATCCCCCGGGTGAGCTGCCCTGGCACGTGGCTCTGCACCAAAGGACGCCTTGTTGAAACCAAGGGAGCACCCTAAGGCTTTGCATCCCTCACCTAGCAGGAAAAGCAGCATTAATAACAGAAATAATAGCAGCAAAAGCTGCTGTTTATCTGCCCAATTCCCTTTGGAAGAGCCTGTGGTCCCATAGGAAACCTGCAGCAGCAGTGCAGTGTCTGGCGTGGCCGTGCGGTGTGGCTGCCTGGGGGGTCTGCTCTGAGTCGATGCAGTTTGTGTCGCTGGAGCTGATGCTTTAAGGACAGGGAGGTAAAGGCTGTCTCTGGAGCTACAGAAATTGTTCAGGGCAGCTGTAGGTTGCGTGTGGATGGGCTTGCAGGGAAGTACGGGAACCATGTTGGTTTAACACTGCCTACACTAGTGTGTCGAGGTGGCAGATGCCCACTCTGTGGCCAGGGGTTAAGCAAAAGCAGTGAAGGGCTCAAGTGCTGAACGCAGCTGAGCCGTGTTTGGAAGGAACGGGATGCCGGAAACCTTGTGCCGGGAAGCAGCTTTTGTAAGCAAGGGGGGATTTGCCAAACACCCCCCAGGTTTCATCACTGTTCGCTCCAGAGAAGGCAAACAAACTAAATCAGTCTGAGCAGGAAGGAGGCGGCAGCTGCCTGCCCCGGCCAGCAACGAGTTACACCGCACTGCACGGCCAGGGATTTCTCACTTCCTCTCTTTCTTCAGAAAGCGAATTTGTTACCGTGGCTGTGGCAGATGATTTAACCGCTCTGTGCCATGACTGCCCGTGCACAGCCCCTCCGCTCCAGGACCCCACCTCCGCAGCAGTGACATCCAACCCCATCGGCTCAGACCCAGGTGTCCCCATCCCTGCCACCCACAGGGACCAGGACCCACGCTGCAGCGCAAGGCTGTGACCAGGCTGTGGTGCTCGGGGGGACGTTGGGGTGGCATGACACCCTCCTGCCCTGCCACGCTGCTGCCACTCTCCACCCCATGGGCGGCTTTAGCTCACACGTCCAGCACCAACAGCCAGCAGCAGGTTTGCTTCTTGGGCCTTAAACCCCGCAGAAGAAAACACCTCTAAAAAAGCAAAAGGAGCTTGCTGGGTGGATCAGAGAGGAGAGAGGCTCCCAGTGGGGTCAGCCCTACCCACTGCTGGGGTGAAAGCCACCGTCACAGCTCAGGCCCTTCCCCACCCCACAGCCCCGACCTCCTGCACACACTTTGGGCAGCCCCGGTGGGTTTTGGGAGGCTCCAGCCGTGGATGCTGGTGCCCAGCGAGCTGTGGTTGTGGCCATGCAGTGCTGTAGCTGACCACAGCGTGCATGCTGCGTGCTGGACACCCTCCTCAGGAGACAGCTGGTGAGCTGTAGAGCTGCACTGGGGCCAATGGCCACAGCGCGGCCATTTGCAGCCAAGAGTGTGCGTGAAAGCATGCTTTTTAAACGTTTGTGATCATGGGCTGGGGCATCCCGTGGCCCTGGGAAGGACGTTCCCACAGAAGGGCCATGCAGCAGTTTGGGACAAACGCCAAGGTGGCTCTGAACAGCGTCTCCTCGGTGCTGCCTGGAGCTGGTGGTGGGACCCAGGGAGAGAGCTGAGCCCGCGGGCCACCCTGCAGTGCCACGGTGGGGCCGGGGGTCCTGGCCCTGCTCTGCTGCAAAGCCCAAACCCCGCTGAGCTCTGCCCCTGTGCTTTGCAGGGA
>NW_009649062.1:3956335-3963738 GCF_000708025.1 Charadrius vociferus
CCCCGCTGCCTGCACCGCCGCCCGCCCCCCAGCCCCGGCCGTGGAAGCTGTCTGCCCCCAGGGCAGGAGCAGCCCCCAGTCTCGCCCCCAGCCCAGGCACAGGCTGGAGCTGCTCGGCGCAGGACGGGGCCCAGGGGCTGCACGGGGCCGATGGCATTTGACAGCTGAGGCGCTGTCAGCCTCACGAGGGATGGCGCGGGATGCTGCTGCCGGAGTTGGTGGAGTCAAAGGGTTTCAAGGCCAGAGAGTTCATGGCTTTATCTACCCCACCTACTCGTACAGCACTGACAGGACAATTCGCACTCAAGCCAATAAAGTCTTCTTGGCTAAAACGTGTCTTCCAGAAGGGCACCGGGCTCTCTGTGAAGGCTTCAAGGGAAAATTAAAATTAATCCCGCAGTTCCCCTGGCAGCAAAGCAAAGCCATCGCAGTGGCCTGCAGCGACTGCAGCAGATAACGGGGCTCCTCCACCCGCTCCTCCCTGCATGGGGCTCGTGCTCTCATCACGGATGAGCAGAGCTGCCGGGGGTTTGTATGGGCAAAGCTATGCCAGGCTGCTCACAGCAATCCCCAAACAGCTCTACTACGGTCCTGCCACGAAGGTCAGGGGTGTTCAAGCTGCCATGGGGACACCCTGTGGGTCTCCACCCTGGTCTTTCCCACGGGGATGGTGCACGGACAGGGGTCCTGGAGGCAGGGCCGGGGTGGAGGGCTTGACGTGGGCACAAGGCAGGGGTGTCCTACAGGCACCGGTCCCTGCGTCCCACACAGCGTTGTACTGTCTGCCCCTATGGCTCTGCCCTGGGGCATGCAGGAGGGCACGTACAGGCATGATGGGTGCCTGTCCCTCCATTGCTTGTGGCGGGAACAAGGGTTTTGCAAAGTCTCAGGGCTGCTGCAATGCTGGCACCAATTTTGCTCCTGCCAGTCGATGTTTAAAGGTCAGTAGGGCTGAAGCAAGCGAGCTCAATGCTCGCTGTCACTCGTCCCATGAGTTCTTGTTTGTCCAGGTTTGCTTATGTAAAAAGGGAAGAAAACCAACCACCTTTCCCAGACCCCTCTGCTCCCTCCACTGGGGCTCTTCCATGTCACTGGCCTGGGGGTTGTATCTCTGCAGGGTTTTCTTCTCTGCATGGTGCCAGGCTGATTGCTTTGACGTTTTCTGGTGATGGGGGCGCACAGGGGCATCATGCCTTGCTGACCACGGTGCAGGATGTGGCCCGCTGCAGCAGCCCTTCACTGGCCACTGCGGGACGGGATGGCCAGAGCTGCTGCCACCAGCACGACCTTGACCGAGTGAGAAAGAAACCCTCCCAACCCCTTGTCCCCGGGCTCGGGCAGGGCTGCGGCAAGGGGCCAGTGCCTGCCGCCCCTTCCCAGCATTGCTGGGAAGCTTTGGGGATTAAAGCATCCCTTTGGGCAGGTTTGGTCCCCGGACAGGGTTGCGAAGGGCGGAGTGGGCAGAGGGCTCCAGGAGGGGCTGGGATCGATGGGTCTGGCTGAGGAAGCAATGGGGATCAGGGCTGTACCCGTGGGGCTGTGCACGGGGCAGCTTCCCAGGCCCCTCTGCAGTTCCTGACGTCATGGAGAGGCCAAATTTTCCCTTTTACAGAGAAAAAAAGGCTCATCTGCAATCACAGCAGGCCGCATTTGACAGCTCGTAACTTAATGGCTTTTGAAAAATAGCCACAGCCTGTTTTAAACGCAGGTCAAGTTCTCCCCTAGCCCTCCCCCTGGAAAGCCTTCGGAGCTCTCACTTTTCTGACATTAGATACTTTCTCTAATCTTTGGCCTTCATTTTATAATGGCTAATTATATCTATTTGCTTTTGTGCCAACATTGTCCTTTAGCTTGAATAGCTTTTTTCCCTCCCTAATGCTTGCTTCCCGGTGCTATTTATAGGCAGCAATTGTATCCCCCCGCAGCCGCTGTTTTGCTTGGCTACGCGGGCTGCGTGCCTCCAGCCTCCCCAGAACGACCCGCCGCCCTCCCGCCTCCCTCGGCATGCCCCCCTCCGGCGCGGGGGTCAGACGGGCTCCCAGCTGGACCCTGGGTCTGGCAGGAACCAGGCAGGTGGCAACCCTGGCTGTGATGCTTTGGGGCAGACAGCCAGGGGCAGAGCTGCATGCCCCCGGAGACCCCCGTGGGGCTGGTTTTTTAGGCATCCCCATGGGCATCCCATTTTTTAGGCAAAGGCAGCGACTGCTCCAGGCTCCCACTGGCCTTCCCTGTCCCTCCTACCCCATTTCTTTGGGGAAGGGGGAGAGCCCAGCAGCACGGCCCACCAAGGCAGCGTGGGGAGTCGCGTGATTTCTATCTGTGCTTTCATCCTGGGATGAAAGGGATGATAGAAAACATTTGTTTTTATGATAAAAGCAATTGACCCGGGAGGAATCCGCCTCCCCAGGGCGGCCTGCAGCAAATCGCAGAGATAAGGCACTGACACGCAGCAAACGCCAAGCGCTGCAGAGCAAATCCCTCCCCACGTGGAAGGAAACCCGCGCTGGGCTTCCACGGCTGCTCCCGAGCCCAAACAACGTCGTCAGTGACGATTTTAGTGGATTTTGTTGGGGCCAGGAGGATCTGTAGAGAAGGACACTATTTATTATTTTTTTTAATGAGTGGCCAGATTTTTTTATTACAGACATCTTTGCCACAGATCTCAGTTGAGCTTTTAATAGATGGGTTCCTCGCCAGCGGCAATTGCAAACTGATTGCAGCAGAAATGGCAAGCGAAGACAAATATAGTGCAGGCTGCCTGCAGGGACAGCGCACGGAGGAAACTTTGGATGCTATTTTTGGTGCTTTGTCTCCACCGCTTACAGTATTTCTAATCTGTGTTTCTCCTTAATAACATGTTTAGGGTTGGGACTCCTTTTGTTTGTTTGGTTTTGGACTTTCTGTTTTGTTTTGTCTTTTCTGTTTGTTAAAATAATATCCCTTCTCTGGAGGCAGGGCCGGCCACGCTGCCTCCATCCCCTCCACTGGAGCTGCAACTGGGCCCGGCTCTCTCCCAGGCACCGCGCATGGGCCGACACAGAGCCAAACCCTGATTTCCCCCCAATCCATGGGAATCTCATGGGGGGTACAGAAAAGCTCAGCACGCTCACTGAGGAAACTCTCCCACACGGCTGAGCTGTGGCAGCCCCAGCCCTGCGGCAAGCTCCACTGCTGGGCACCAATGCACCGAGTTTCGCTGGCTCTCAGCCAGCACTGGGAGCCACAGCGGCCGGAATCTTTGCCACAGATCTCAGTTGAGCTTTTAATAGATGGGTTCCTCGCCAGCGGCAATTGCAAACTGATTGCAGCAGAAATGGCAAGCGAAGACAAATATAGTGCAGGCTGCCTGCAGGGACAGCGCACGGAGGAAACTTTGGATGCTATTTTTGGTGCTTTGTCTCCACCGCTTACAGTATTTCTAATCTGTGTTTCTCCTTAATAACATGTTTAGGGTTGGGACTCCTTTTGTTTGTTTGGTTTTGGACTTTCTGTTTTGTTTTGTCTTTTCTGTTTGTTAAAATAATATCCCTTCTCTGGAGGCAGGGCCGGCCACGCTGCCTCCATCCCCTCCACTGGAGCTGCAACTGGGCCCGGCTCTCTCCCAGGCACCGCGCATGGGCCGACACAGAGCCAAACCCTGATTTCCCCCCGATCCATGGGAATCTCATGGGGGGTACAGAAAAGCTCAGCACGCTCGCTGAGGAAACTCTCCCACACGGCTGAGCTGTGGCAGCCCCAGCCCTGTGGCAAGCTCCACTGCTGGGCACCAATGCACCGAGTTTCGCTCGCTCTCAGCCAGCACTGGGAGCCACAGCGGCCGGATGGACACAGGGGGACCCAGATGGGTGCTGCGGGGGGACCGCTCACCCTGGAGGGGAGCAGCTCTGGGCTGTAAAATCATAAAATCCAGGTGTGACCGAGAGTGCCAACGCTGGAGCCCAACTGCAGGGAGACAGGGAGGGGAGTGCTGGAAGTCACTCAGGTTGCTTGGCAGAGTGGAAAAACACTCTTGAGTTATTGCCGTGCTTGGGGAGCCACGGTTAGGGGACACTGGAGCGATGTTAAAGGCTTTATGGCACTGTTGCCCTAAACTTCTCGACCCCGGGGGCTGACTGGGGACATGGTGGAAGATTGAGGCGCATCCCCAGGACGATCAGCCCCTGGCGCAGAGGCGTCTCGCTGACCCGTGTGTCCGTGGGTGTGAGAGACAAGCCTCCAGTTAGAAATAAAGGAACAGAAATGCTAATAAAAGTGACAAGCAAGAAGGGGGAAAATCAGTGTTTAACCACAGAATGGAGAAATAAAAGCAGCGCCCAGCAGGGCTGGCCGTGACTGCAGGAGCCTTGGTCCTGCACCTTCTGTGCCTGTCTGGAAACCCGGGATGTTTGCAGCAGCGGCTCAGGGGGGGCTGTCACCTTCTCTGAGGGTCTGGCAGTGTTTCGGACCATGGGATAGGGTTTGTGTTTGCCTCAGTGGGAGGCTTCTTGGTATGAGAAGCCCCAGATGCTCTTCTGCTGTGTTTTTACACATCCGTGTTCATGCAGACGCCATTTTGCCTTGATTTGATCAAGCTGCAATCTGGCGTGCACAAAAAATCCTTTTGTTTCCCACTTTTGCCTCTAAATAACATTAAAGGCCCCGCTCCACCAGCATGCTGCATGCTGTTGCGTTAAAATAAACATAATAAAAATGGGAAAAAGAAGTTGTTCACCAATGGCTCATGAAGCTTTTTAGCAGAGGGCACCTCTGGCCCTTTCATACCAGTTGATACTGCACATCCAGAGCACAGTGCAGGGCTCACACCCAACAGCTCAGCATCACCTATCCCAAGTTGGGATATGCTGTGGCTGCTGAGCACCCCCCAGGAAAGAAAAAAAAACACCCTTTTTTAAGGTTTTTTAAGGCAGACACTTCTGGTAATGCAGCTGTCGGTGCGGCAGCTCCGGCCCCCCCTGCGCAGTACTGCACCGGTGTCCCCGATGCTGGCACGTGCCCTGTGCTTGGCATGTCCCAACTGGGAAGGTTTTCAGCTGGCCTTGCCGGGGCTGGTATGTACTGGGGATATACTGTAGAGGAACAGAGCAGCACTTGGGTGCAGTCTAAGGTAAAGGCATGTATCTGGTGCAACGGGCATCTGCCCGGCACCAGCACTGCACCTCTACGGGACGAGGCTGTGGGCACTGCAGCTTTCCCAGCCACATCCCCCTTTCCTGGGACCGCAGAGGCCATGGGGGCAGCACGCGTCAGCTCAGCCCCCCCAGGAGGTTATTTCGCAAGAGAAGACAGCTTGTGGAGGAGGTTTTTATGGCTGGGGATCAAAGTCCTTGGCGCCCGCCCAGTTTCCCAGTGTTTAGCTGTTGCAGGGCCCGTGTTTGCAGCTGGGTCTGTGGGCCAGCGCCAAGGCAGGGAGGGGGGAGCCCAGGGCTGGTGGGGGAGGCCAGCTCGGTGGTCCCAGTGCTGGGGTTTGGGGGGTCAGCCAGCTGCCCTCTCCCCTCCTGCTCCCACTGCCGGGCACCCTGGGCAGCACTGAAACGGGGATCAAGCTCTGTGACCACCTCTGAGGAGGGCAGGGGGAGCCGGGGCTGCTGGCGACAGGGGCTGGTGGCCAACGGGACTCCCAAGCTTCAGCAGTCAAAGGGATGTGGCTCTTCCTTGCCCAAAGACAGAGGCATCATGTCCAGGTCCTGCGGGGATCCCAGCTAGTCAGAGCATGGCTGGGTGCTGGCCCAGTTTGAGCAATGCCAGCCTCACCCCAGGCGATAATCCTGCTTTCTCCATCCTGCTCCATCTCCCCCAGACCTGGGCTGTCTCTTGGTCTCCATCGTTCCCAGGTCATCAGCTGATTAAGCTCATTTCTGGCTGTGCTTTGTGGCCACAGACCTTATGGAACCCTGCAAGGAGGCAGGCAGAGACACAAGAGAGACGTTAATTAACTTTTACAGCTTTCATTATTTAAGAGCATGTATTTACATAGTGAATAACCTGGAGGGTCACATTTTAAGACACAGATGTATTTATTCTCCCCCCCCATAAGGCAAACAGCATGCTCATCCACACCGGGTCGGCGGGGATGCTGGGCGACATTGGCCGCAGGGTGGGGATGGTCGAGGCAGAGCGCAGCTCCTTCGCCAGCCCCGCACCCAGCACAAACAAGGAAACTGCTGAACACAAACCAACCCCACCTCGCCAGGGCTGAGTCAAACTTCCCCGGCCCCTCCTCGGCCCATTGCAGCGGGGCCTTTCCCGCAGGGATGCAGCAGGTGCCCCCCCAGGGACCAGAAAGGCTGGGAACCCTCTTCATATTTCCAGACTAAATGTATTCCCGGAAAATTCCCATCCTGAAGCATTGGCCTGTAAACCCCTATCTGTCTGTGTTGGTTTTGCATTTCATCCGGACATATTTCCATAATCAGCTATTTGGGGGGGAGGGGCAGTTGTCACCTCCCAGTGACTGCAAATGGCAGCAAAGGGCCGGGTGTCACCCCCTATTCCCATCACCATCGGGGGCCGAGGGAGCACGGCTGGCTCACACCATCGCTAATCCCCGGCTGCATCGCTGCCGGACGCTTTGTCAGCAGACATCAGCCTGGCAAGAAACCAGGCTGGCACTTGCTACAGAAAAGGGTAGAAAACAGGCAGTTATGGGGCCAGGAGCTGTTCCTGATGTATTATTATTGGCAACCTCTGTTATAAAAAAAAAAACAACAACCAACTAAAATTAAGAATAGACGTAAAGAGCAACATGTTTTTTTCTCAGCCCAGCTGAGCTGTCGAGAATAAATCATTGGGGTTTTTTTGCAAACACTCAGCAAGTCTGGGGAAATCTGCTGGGAGCCGGAGCACTCAGGTCCCGGCTGTCCTGCCAAGAGACGATTACAGCCTGTCCTGGGGACGGAGGAGTTGGGAATGGGGCCAAGAGCAGCTTTGGGAGGTGTCTCAAGCCCAGCAGTAAGCTGACGGGCTGCGGGGTCAGCAAAACCCTCTCATGCTCCGGGCGGCACCTGAAACCTGTCCAAAAAGGAAAACACCCATCTGAGCACCGGTGTGCCCAGCAAAGGGCCCTCCCGGCAGCGGGGGCACAGAGGCTCCGGCAGCCCCTGCCAGGAGACAGCAGATGCTCAGGGAAGAATTAATTAGTTGACATGCGGCATTTCTACTCAGCGCTGAAATGAAGGGTCTTGGCTCCCGGCCACGGCAGTGTCCCTGGGCCCCAGGGCGGGGGTGCTTAGATGTGGCCCCCCCCTGCTGCCACTGCCTCCCGGCCGGAGATGCACACAGGCAGGAAGCCCATCTTTGCAGTCTGTGACCTCCCCATAAAAGCACAGACGGCAATTTGTAGTGCGCCTGTCTTAGAAAAACCAAAAGGATCGGAAGCGTAGGTTAAACGGCCAGGTTAACGCAGC
>NW_009649062.1:3963800-3983684 GCF_000708025.1 Charadrius vociferus
ATCGGCGCCAGCCCGAGCTCCACTCGGCACGGGGCCGGCTCTGCCGCCTCCGCGCCTGCCGCGCTTTCACCTTCCATTAAAATCAATCCTGTAGTGCAACGAGGCCGCAGGGAGCAACAGCGAAGCCAAACCAGATGCCACGCAGAGCTCATACCAAGGGGACATTGTCTGGGGCGGTGGCAGGGTGCTGAGTGATGGGATGGTCCTCAGGTCCATGTCGCTGCTCGTCAGGTGGCTTCAGCATCTGTCCCGTAACCTGTGCAGAGGCAGGTCCCTGCCCAGCACCCCGCGCCCCAGCAGGGCTGTAGGCAGCCCGGGCACAGACATTTTCAGCCAGGTTTTAAACAGCGTTGGAGCCAGGCAGCGCTGACTGCAGGGAGATTTCCCCAGGATGACAGAGCCCAACTCCGCTTCTTGGTCCACTGTCTCAGGGATCAAACATTTCTGCAGCTCAGCTTCATGTAAAAATGGGAAAAAGAGGGGAAACTGGGAAAAAAAAAAGGCAGAAGAGGGGTAACCACCAGCTCTACTGATATTGCTGCTGACTGCTGGTGCCCAGGAAGCCCAGCTGGAGCAGCCTGGGGGTAGATGTCACCTAGCCTGGATATGAAAGCTGGAGATGCTGACACAGCCAGGCTGGCTGCTGCCCTCGCCTCCTGTCCATAATTCAAATTAGGGACCCGCTGCATGGCTCAGAGGAGACAAGCTTGGTTTTCAGAGCCGACATCCACAGAAACCAGAGAAGTTTCCATAAAGCGCTTCACACCGACAGCGCTGGGTAAAGCCCCAGCTCTTGTTACAAGTCTTGGGATTTTTGAGTGGCAAAACCGCAGCGTGTTAATGCTCACTAACAGGCGCCAGAACAAGAGCTCGTATGGTCAGAGGGCTCGGATGCCGCACCTTGAACTGGCCAGGCTCCCTCCCAGGCAGCTGCGGGCATCAGAGCTGCTCCTTCCCTCGGGCTGCCCCGCGCTGGGGCTGGCAGCGGAGGAGCCGTGCCCACACGCTGCCAGATGCAGGCAGGGCGACCTTGGGGGCTCCAGCGGCCGGACACAGCTCAAAGACTCACTTTGCCCCCAGTCTGTGTCCCTCTCTGTCATTGCAAAGGGCTGCTTTGCCTCTATAGCTTAAATGGAAAAAGCAAAGATTAAAAAACACCCCCCCACACCCTCTGGCACAGCTGCAAACACTTCGTCATGCAACACTGTAATGGTCCCTGCTGTGTTGATTTAAGAAGTCCTGTGGACTGGGTTTCTGCTTGCCAAGCTGGCCACTGGATTTCTAGGAACCCAAAGGATGGGGCACGAAGTTTTGCTGCAAGTTTGTGGCCTGATGTGATCAGACGCTGCGCAGGGGACAAGGACCATGAGCACCGGCCACCCCGTGCCGCACCGGGCAGGCAGCAAAAGCCCTTGACCAGGCGAAGCTGCTGCCGCCACGGCGAAAAACAAGTGAGACATCCACACCCAGAGCCCCAAGTGGCAAAATGAGTCACTGCCCGGTGCCGGCAGCATCCAGCACAGGGGGACACACCAGCCCCGCACCCCCGTGGGGTCTTCCCAGGCCAGGGGTGGGCAGCTGAGCGAGGTGGGGGCTCTCATTTTGGCTACAGCTGGCAGGACCCATGGTGTGAGGCAGGAGCATGATGGCAGCCCTATGCGCGCCCTGCGCGGGGCCCTGCATTAACCTTTGCATAACATTTTTGTTTCCATTCCACTGCTCCCATGTGCAGTCCGGAGCTGGACAGGCTTCAGGATGGGACAGGGCACAGGTTGGCACTGGGAGATGGGGCAGGGAGCCGGGCAGGGAGGCAGCAGGGGCTCTGGGCTTCACGGGGCGTGGGAGACATCCCGAGCACTGGCCAAATGGTGTTAATAAGGGGAGAGGGATGGGGGTGGAAAAGGAACAGCAAAATGAGGCTGAAATGTATGGCCAAACATCAACAATGAAACGCCAAAGCAAAGCCCCAGGGGAGGCCATCCGATCCCGTCACGATGTGGGCACAGCCAGGAGCTGGCTGTGGACTGGCGGGCGCAGAGGCTGCTGCAGGATGGGGCTGCTCCGGACTCCTCGGCCCCCAGGCACTCGCCCAGCCGGGAGGAAGCCATGGCCACCGAACTGGCCCCCGCGCACGCACATGCGCACATGGGCACAGGCGGATGAACAGCAAGCTCAGTAAAACCCCGAGTGCAAGACCTTGGAGCCTCCTGGGAGGAACACGCTAAATAAAGAAACAAAACATACTGTATTTATTCTCTTCCCCAGGAACATGCGTTGCAGACAGGCTGCCACAGCACGTGCGGCTGCGTGGGGGGACGGCAAGGGGAGAGGAGGCAGTGGGGGTTTTCCCTGGAGAGTGCACATCCCACCGATGTTAGCAGTGCTCGGTTATCCAGGGCTCTCACACAACTCCATTCATTTCCCAAGTGTTAGCAAACGTTTTTTTTCCCATCCTGGGTTTGGTGTGAGGGAGGTGTCTCAGTGCAGCACGCTGCTGTTCCCCTGGTAGTCTCAGTACACAGTGCCTTTAAACCTTCCTATTAGTTCTTGCAAGCCTGGGACTGGTGGTGGTTCTGCTTAAAATGCCTTTACAGACATGAGGAGCGAGGTGGCTTTCCCTCCCCGCCACGTGCAAGCAGGACCGCAAGCCCTGGAGCACAGCCCCACTGCCACCCCATCCTGCTGCCATCAGGCAGGGACGCCAGGCAGGGCCACTGGGCAGCACGGCATGACTGTATGGACCGGGAATGACCATGGCAAATCCACAGATAGGTCTCAGCCACAGCATCCTCCCCCCTGCCAATAGCACCTGGTCAGCCCCTGTCACTGAGCCCCCACCATCCCTGCAGCACCCACCAGCTGAGCCCCTTTGGGAGCCTGTATCTCTTCAACCAGAGCCTCCAAAATAGCATCCTGGGACACAGGGAGCGTCTTAACGCTCCTGCAGCAGGAGGAGATTTAACAGCTCATTGCCTCACTAATACAGCCATGCACAAGGATGCTGAATCGCCTTGTGAGCGATGTGTTTACATTTATATAGCACCTTTTGCCAGAGGGCTGCCCATTAATACTGCAAATATCACATACATGTGTGCAAGCTACCCACATCAGTCATGTCACCACCACCACCTCCCAGCTGCAATACATCAGGTCCTCTGAGACAGTCGGAACCAGCCAGGGAAAGATAGGCAAGAGGCAGACGCGATTACCCCAGCTGGAATTTAGCGAAGGTACAGGGGTAAAACCTCTGCTCCTGTGAAGGTGGCCAGAGATCTTTGACTGTCACATGTCTTCAGGACGTTTCCATCTAATTTGAAAGCGATTGTACCGGCTATCATCGTGTTTGTCTTCACGAAAGCAGAGATTGCTTTCAGTCCTCAGAAAATCTCAAATTAGGAGATGGCAGTGCGTTGTACTTCTGCGCAGCCAGGCCTTCAGTAATGCTCGCCTCTCACAGGTAAGGTGCAGCCACCGTGGCATCAACCACTATGTCAGATCTGTCTCACAGACTATTTGTTTTGCAGCTATTTCCGCCCAGGCAAACGGTGCCATCAGTCCTCTGACCCAGTAAACGCTGTAACCGAGAGGGGTTTCTAATAAAGGCCCGGGAATCGCAGCATGTTACAGTACGGACAGCTTTGCTGGATTAGAAACCTGATTAACGGCCTCGGGGGAGATTAGAAATTGCTATTTTGAGAGGGGGTTTCCATAGCGGGCTCCGTGTAACCGCCAGCCGGAGCGGGATGGCGTTATCCCGCGCTGGCTGTTTTCTGGGCGAGGGGAGCCCGGGGAGGCCAAGCAAGGGAGTAACATTTCTCAATGCTAATAGACGTGTTTATGTTTTCTGCAGTGCTCGTCACTGGCTGACCACAGCAATTACACGGGGGAGTCATATTTACGTTTTAACTCTGAAACACTGAGCAAACAAGGGAAGATAATCATTAACTTTGGGAGCTGTTAACCTTCAGCGTGAGTTTTGGCCGGTGAAGGAGAGGTCTGCCAGAGCAAAGTCTCTATATTAGTAAACATTGAGAGAATGACGTGAGAGACCTTTTGTTTTTGTATATTATGGGTAGGTAATTAAAGGGCATTAATTTGAGTCTCCAGCCTCTGTGCTGTGAGAAACTTTTCACTGTAGAAGGGAGGGGGAAAGGGGAAAAAAATTTCTGCTAAAAAAAATAATCCTTTGTCAGCCTGGGAGCAGAGGCGATAAAGCACAGCATCGCTGGAGGGCTCTGGGGCTGCAGTTCATACATGCACATTTTCTGTCGATTTATCATGACAGAGAAACGCCATTTAGGCCTCAAACCTGCTGCAGGAGTTTAATCAGTAAAGCAGGGTTAGGTTAGTAGCAAAGCAGCACGATTCAGGGACCAGCCGTGGTGGCTCCCAGGCGCAGGGCCGCACGTCCAGCCGGGGCAGGGCCAAAACACGGTGGCCGTGAATCAAACGCCACGAGCATCAGTCTCGCGCCTGACCACGGGATGTTAATACTGCCCTGGGGGCAATACATTCTGGACAGGCAAGAAGAGGAACAACAAAAAGCAAAACGCTGCAGACTTTGGACTGTTATGGGTATCATAAAAAAGTGGGGAATTGAGGAAGGAGGACACTAAGAGGAAGAAAGGGTGGGAAGATGATTTAACTGGACAAGCAACGCAGATTTACAGTCGTAGTTATACCAGGGAACGGAGCGTGCCACTCAGTGCAATAGTGCTTGTTTGACCATCAGAGGAAAAGAGGTGAGTAATTCAGGCCTATAAGAAGATTATGGCCAGAAACAGCCTCTTGCCCCAAAGAGCGGGGGTTAGAGGAGCTGTGGGTTTCCCAGCCGCGCCGGGCATCGGGCAGTGCCCTCCCACCACGCTGAGCCCCCGGGCACTGGGGCAGGGGCACAGCCTCTCCCGCAGGGCGCCCACAGCAGCTTCATTTGCCATTTAACACAGGGCAGGGCAATGGATAGCTTTGGGGGACCCAAATGGTCACCAAATTTCATCTTTTCCCATTGATTTGCACTTGCAGTCTTTCTGCTGTAACAGACCTCCCTTTTACAGATTCAGCTTTTTCCTAAGAGGCAGAGCTGCCCTCCCGGCACTGCAGAGCACGGTGCCCCCCGTCCTAGTGCCCTACACACCTTCCAAACTCCAGATTTATGGCACTTAACACGTGCCTCTCAAAGTGGTTTCACAGTGTGCAGCACCTCCAGATCAAGAGATCGAAGGTTCACTGCAATAATATCATCAGGTTTCCCCTGCGCCATGGCAGACAATCTATTTATATTTGTTTAGGAAATATATTTGTTTAGAAGAGCACCCCACCCCCCCGCCCTCAAAATCACGTGTTTTACATCTGGAACCCGGCTCCCAGATGTAGCAATCCCCCCGAGCCCAGCTGCAAAACAAGCTCCTCTCGCCCTTGGCAGCCCTGCTCCCTGTCACAAGATCCCTGGCTTCCAGTGGGCTTTTACAGAAAGTTTTGGGAAAAAGTTGGTGTGCACAGACAGTACACAGAGCTCCTGCTTTGGTTTGGGGTTTTTTTCACTTTTAGTGTTGCACCTCTGTGACAGTGGTTTTATATGATTCAGTATCAACACATTTTAAATAACCTTTCCTGCAGAATAAAGCTTATTTGATTTCACTTTTCAGTGAACAAATAGCCTGAATCACAATTCAAACACAACTGACTATTAATGCCACTCAACTCAAAGCTCAAAAAAATTAAAACTTCTACCCCACTCAGTAACATACCTTCCCTGTTCTCAGACCGACACGGTGAGCTTTCAGCCTGAACACACAGGCACTGCGGGTACCTGTGCAGGGAGCTCTTGCTTCTAGGGACAAAGAAACTTGAAGAAATCCAATGTGTATTCAGAAATGGATGTAGCCAAACTCAAAGATGCTATTGGTTGTAATCTCGTGTGACCGTAACAGTCTGCCTTATGCAATAAGGTACAAGGCTCCTGGCTTTGACATATATCATATGTCATATCTATCTTCTGTGCAGATATGCACAGAATAGAAAGGTTAGCAAAATCAGTAGCAATCAGGCTGCTGTTTAATTCACTGAAGTTTTAATTCTACAACACTTGAAACTTAAGAGCAAGAAAATTTCGTCAGATGCCCATACACCATTGCTGCACCATCATCGGCTCCGGGTCCCAAACTGGAGGCTTTTGCTCATAAATGATTTTGTAAAACTAACTTAACTTTTAGCAGGTGTAAAATAAAGCAGATGATCATGGATCATCATGTCCTACAGATGTTCTGAAGATTAAATAATATCTGCAAGCCTTCTTGCAGGTAAAGGGTGAACCATGATGTTGCATGCTGTGATGGAACTTGCATACATGTATGTGTTTTAATGTCAGGATGCAAACTCCATTTTGAATAAAGGGCTGGTTTGGTCCTGCTATTGCCTTTGCTTGAGCTAGAAGCCTCTAAAGCCTATTTGGGCAAGAAGGGAAGTTAAGCTACACTGTTTACTACTGAAATACAGAACTCAAATCATGCAAAACCTGCCCATTATTTTGTTAAATACTGAAAAAACTATATTGTCTGTTTTCTAGAGTGATCTTTACCAAGTAAAATCTTTGGGCAATCAGGTTTATACATAACGCAAGCATAGATTAAACTGCTGCCGGGATCACGGAGCATCTCAGACCCCCAGCTCTGCAGTTACTGACCTCAGCTCGCGTCTTTGCTGCAACACTATTAAAAAGAATGAGCCAAACCCTCAGATTAGCTCAACCTATACGAGAGGAGAAACAGTTAATGCTCATTAATTACATGGCTCAGCAGAGCTGCTTCACAGCCAAGGAATTACCTTGTCCAGCCCCAGTTAATCCACAGCAGCTTCGCTTGCCTGAGGTGTGGCTGCCAGCAGCAGCGCCGGCGCTCTGCTCCACTCCTGGGTTGGACCCAGCCAGGAAAAGCCAAGGGGAGGTGCGGAGGAAGAGACAAAAATGGAAAGAAAACCTCACGTGGGCAGAGTAACCTGACTGGAGCCCTTTTTGGAGGTTAAACTAAGCTTTAGTCATGACTGTTTTCCTGCTTAGGCTAACTGGATTTTGTAAATAGAACCCTACGGCTGTCCCACTACAGCTTAACTTTACAGCTACGGTGTTCCATGCGCAGGGGAGAACCCTCAGCTGAGACCGCCATCCATTTACTTAAACAGGGGCAAAAAGACATCAAATGGAAGATTCCCAATATTTAGATGAGGCACCTGCCCATCTCTGTCTCCTGGAAGTCAGAGATGCTCCTGGTATTTTCTAGCTGGTAAGACAGAACACCAGAGTTCACATTTCCAAAATTGTTCTGGTAATCCAAGTGCTGACAGTTGGTGTTTTTACAGCCCTTTTGCTACATCAAAATTTAATGTGATCTTGCTATGAGTATCTTGAATATGGAGATACTTCTGTGTTATTTGAATCGTTGTTTCTTCAATTATATCCTTGTCAAAAAATTGGGTTTTATTGAATGAATACTATAAGTCTCTCACAAAATGCCTTTTTTATCCTTAATTTTTATCTTTTTTTTTCAGATCCGGAAAGATCCTTTTTTCATACCCTAAGACAGTAAAGTCAAGAAAAGGTTGGGAAAAAAAAAAAAAAAGAGTCTATCTGAGATGACAGCTTCTAAGTGCATGAATAAAAGAAAGGGTAGCAGGCTATCTTCCATTTTTCTCAAGATGGAAATACTATGTTTGATCTCATATGTAGAGCACCCCCACCCCTTTGTGAGATGAAATGATGGATTATTGAAGAGACACTGAATAAACCTGTACTGAATGACTTCATTCTCAGCCTCAGGCAACCCAAAGGGGTGATACTTGATGCACTGTTGCCAATGTCCAGTAATTGAATATCCAACTACACCAAGTAAAAACCAACCCCCACCCCAAAATCCTACATGAGTCCTTGCTCCCCATTTCTTACTTCACTCAAAGTGTTCAAATGCAAACAACTGATGTTTTGTATCTGAATTCTATGTACCCTACTGGTTTATCATGCTAAAAATAATCGAATCGTCACAGTGACATAATTTAGCCTACCCTGGAGTTAGGAGAATTTCCAGGAAAATTTCATTAACACTTTAATATTACCTAGCACGCACCTACATCTTGTACTAGCAGGCAAGTCTGATGTGAAGCATTTCCTTGAAAATTATTTATTTCACATGGTTTAATGTGATTAAGGATAATCCTACACCTGTTATTATATAGAAGAGTAAATTAAATCACTGCAATAGTCACTTGCTATAACTTCAAGAACTTCAAAAGGATATTTTTACTATCAGTAAACAGAGCTTTTTTGAGGATTTGTTCAAACTGAGGTATTGGTTGAAGTCTTTCAAATTAACAGTATGAAGCCTCTCCTAACAAAGTCCTAGTTTACCTTTGCTCTTGTAATCACAACCATTAAGATCAATAAGACCATCTTCAGATTAATCTTCAGGAGAAAACATCGCTTTGCTTGACAATTTACTAAACCATCAACAAGTGCCATAGACTGGATTTTCAAACCAGAGAGGACCTGGGGGTTGTGGGGATGCAGGTAGAACACGAGCCAAGTGTCCTCTCACTGTAAAGGAGCAAACCGCATACTGGGGCTACAGAAGGGAAGTAGCCAGCTTAATCCTCTCTCTCCTAAACAATCATCCCTTCTTATCCAAACTTGCTGTTTTGCACAGAGATTTTCCACTGGAGAATCTGAGAGCCACTGTCATGCCTGCTGCTACAGACAGCTGGCGAGGTCCTGACATGATCTTTAGGGAAAAGCTCCTATTTGAATGTTGGCGGGAGCCCTTCAGTTACACACGCAGCTCCTGTGCCTCCTGCAAACAGACAGGTAGAATAAATCTGTGTCAATATGAAGCCCACTCTGACCTGGGCCCTTGGACGGAGAAGACCGATCTTCATCACACCCTTGTTACTGACTCACAGTGGGGACTAACTCCACTAACACATAAGACTATTAATCTGATTAGAGGAACTAGAGAAGTTCCTCCTAACCAAAGCATAAATAACCGATTGAGTGCCAGTGCTCAGAGTGCTCCTCTGGTCTAGGGATGACCAAGCTAAGACAACAGAAAGCACACCCACACTTCCCACACTTTCTCTGGAAGTCAGTTTTGGGGTATGCACAGATTGACTCTCTTTTTGAAAACATTTTGCTGGGTTTCTATGATTGGCTCAAAGTGGGCAAAAGCTCTAAAAGCAGTAACACAACTTTCTGTATTTTGGAAAGATTAGTGAAAGGGAAAAAAAAAAAAGCGTTTAGTGACATTCTTAAAACCACATAAAAATCAGATTCAACCCACATTTAGAAGTTTAAGAGCAACCAAGAGCACTGCCTTTTCTCTCTGGCCTTACCAGAGAATAAAGCACGAGAATCTAAATTAGCAAAAGACAGCACAAAAATAACAAGTAACTCAACAAAACAATTGAAAGCTTTTATTGTGATACCTCAAGTAGATACAATATAGTGAAACAACAAATGATGTACAGTATTGCTAGGACAAAACAGCAACACAGCCATGTCACCTGTAAAAGAAAGCATTGTAAAGAGTTTAAGAAACAATGAGGCACAACTCAACTGCCATTTAGGACTCATGCTTTAGGCCTTAAACCATTTGTAACAGTCCTTTTAAAAGAAACCTCTGAAGTGTCCGTTCCTTTTGCAGTAAGTGTTTATACTGCTGGTTGACTTAACGTGACTCTTAATGAAGTACAATAATTTGACAATAATTTGACAGCTTCTTCCACTCATCGCCATTATCAAAGAATGGAGATGTTTGAAAATTGGTCTGTGAGACTGCAGGTCACCACTGTTGCAATCTGACTGCTGAGACGAGCGTGCAGAAAAAACCTCTACAAGCCTTACTGAGAGGGAAGCTTAAGTCTACCAAAAATGGCACACAGCATTCATGAACTCTTGCACTAACTTGATGCACCCATACGAAATACGGACGACCATCTGGTTATGGGTGCAGTGATGACTACTTGTCAGAACCTCTGAGGCCAGATTTTAAGTCAAAGAAACGTCATAAACTGTATTCCCCCTCCTCTCCCATGGATTGCGAAAGACTGCAAGCATGCAAGGCATACTACTCACACTGGCCATTATACTAGACCTTGCTAGTGGGAAATTAAGACGGGAATTATGACAAACTTCCTTAATACAGTTTGTCATTGTACAGATTACAGAGAACGAGGGAAATTCATACGCTGGTCCTTTTTATTGGCAGATAAAATTGAGATTACCAGGCTGCTAAAAGCACACAGCAAGAGTGGTTAGGCTGATGTGTCAGCAATCCCTCACCAAATTCTGCAGCTTATTTCACAGCAAGTTTGCAACTTAACAGAATTCTTATAGATGGCAGCATTGCCTTTTATTAATCAAAAACGTACTTGGAGTGACCAGCCAAAGAATAACTCTAGTGTTTGGAAGCAGACTCAGTCCTGCAACACCATTGTTACAGGCATTATTTTGGACCTAGACAGAGAATGTGTGGTCAGATTACTAAAGTCACATCAAATTATGATCAATTACTTTAGGACAGGCGTGGCTTTAGAGGTTCAGAGGAAAAAAAATAACTTTCAATACATGTACATTTTTGCTAGCAAATTCCTATGCATCCCAATGAACATTTCTTCTAAGCCAGCTCATAGTCAGTTCATTTGGTCCAAGAAAGAGCCAGCAAGAAACAAAGGTTCACAAAAGCTTTTTGTTACAGTTTATAAAAAACAAAATACAAAATAAATGTTAAGACCAACAATAAAAATAACCAGTACAAGTAACAAAAGTGCTCAAGTTGGAGGGGAAGTAAACTTGCCCAGAGCAAACACATACAAACTTTAAATATAATCTTTAATATATTACAAAAATTGGTTAGAGGGAAAATGCTTTAGTAAAATTTTTTTTCAAGTAAGTTTTTCTTTCAAATGACTGCTGGACGGTTCAGTGACCAGACTGACCTCTTCACATCAGCCAGCAGCCATTGCTCTCTGGATTCTACTTTCACCAAAACCAACAACAAGAACTCTCTACATCTTTAAAAGGGGAGAAATAATCATTGACGCTGCCAAGCAACACAGGAAAAAAATTCACATATTCCCTCAATAGAATGAGCCTCAAGAATTGTTACATGGCAGCATGAAATAGCAATTCTATACTAGTTCTACTCTTTACTCCTTCCAAGCATACACTCTTAAAAGACCAAAAAGAATATTGCTTTGTTTGGTTCTCTTAAAAGCCATAAACATCACATATAAATCATTAACTCTTTATGCCAGTAGTCTGAAGCTCTATGTGCTAAGCACTTGATGAAGTCCCAACCTTTGGCATCAAAGTTAATTAAGGTTTTGGTGAAAATGTCCAGTTTGAAATATAAATAATGCACTGAAGAAAGAGGTTGAATTTCTATGAATCAGACTGTTACAGACAGCATTGACTTAGTAACAAGAGACAGCTAAACCCCCAATTTTAGAGAGAAAAATCTTTAATACTTTACACATTTTCTTTAATTTCAACTCCCTACTGAAAAGCAGCCATTACTTTTGTCTTCAGTCCAGTGTACTGCTTTCAAAAGTCTGTAGCCAGGAAATAAGAAAAGCCCAAAGATACACAAACTTCACATAAGCGTGTTCACAAGTATCAACATTGCAAGTGGACTTTGAAGCCAACACAAACTTTTTGCTGACAGAAGTTTTAGGGCCTTCCTTGTTGGCAACGTACATTACAATGGAGGAAAACAAAATCCCAAGAATTCCAGGTCAAAAAGATCAAGAGACAGGCAACATCAAAGCCCATCTTGCATCAATGACATTGTTAAAAAGGAGACTTTGAAGCCTGATGATGTGAATATGAAGTAGTAACGTGTAAGCCACAAAATCCAGACTGAACGTGACTGTACCACCTCAGGTCTCTGGACTGAAACCCAACAGTTTTAACTACTTCTCTAATTCTTACATTTTTAATTCACAGATATAGATCACTACAACGTCTTGAACGCAGTTTAGCCAGCCTGCATCAGAGAATGCATACACATAGGCGAACTGTCTTCTCTCTCTTCCTCTCCACAAAGACACCGGAAAGCTGGTTTTAAAGATCTGTATTGCCCCTACCCATTGGCATAATTTTTCATGTATGACAAAATTTCTAAAGTGCAGCAGAGTTTAGAAAGCCTATCAGAGATTCCCAAAAACGTTACAGCAGCAACAGCACTTATGACTAATTTTGCAGGTGCCATATTAGAATCGTTATTGAGAGAAAGTGATTTTGTATTGCAAGGCTTCCATATTGTTCAGTTATAGTACTTATGTAGTGTTAAAGGGTTTTTTCTAAATATTTTGTCCTCAAGCATTGAAAGAATTAAAAAGTCTTCAGAGACTGTTTAATTTGAAAATAAAGTTAGCAATTTTATGTAGAGTGTTTCTTTCACAGTTGCTCAGAATTTGCATGCACAGATACCGGCAGCTAATATTGTGCATACACTTTCCACAACTTTCTCTCATTAACTCATTCTGTTTAAGAAGCAGCGTGAGAACAAAAGAGAAGGTTGAGTTTCATATAAATTTTTATTATAAAAAGGTACTTGGGGATGATTTAGCCAGCAAACCAAGAAACCCTTTCCCCACCCCCAAGTTTTAAAAACTATCTTGTTATTTTATGAAAAACTGAGTCAAACTTCCCTTCCCTCTTATTACCCCTCCTTTTCCTACAGGTACTATATTAATTTTCATGTCATAGGCTCTGGCCATTTCTCACAAAAATAAATATTTTTGTTCAAATGTAGCAGAAGCAGAATACTTCAACAAGTTTCCTTGATATCAACCTCTTTGTCCAGTGCATTAGGACTATACAGTTACATGGAACCAGCCATAAAACTCTACTGATGCACAAGTCCCTGTTACTGGCAAAGGTACAGTACCAAAACTTTGTTTTTAATACACCGACTAATTTATTTTTTTTTCCCAAAATAGAAGATGCATATATTTTTCTGCCTTTTCAATCTTGCAAGCTATAATTCTATAAATTTATTTTCCAGTAAACTCCTTAGGGAACATGTTGGTCTTAAATGAACATATCCTATAGCATTATTGATTTAAAATCCTTCTAAGGTATTTCATTAAGATACCAAACCTCTAGCATAACCTTTCCTAACAACTTGAGGCCTGCTAACTCCAGTCAGTGCAATTGAAATATTTTTTAAAGTGAGCACTGTACCTTTAACCAATTCACCTACAAGATGTACATAGGTTGTGGTACACTCAAATTTAAAAAAGAAATTAATAACTACAATACTGCATCCTCTTCACTGCCAAACACATCAGAAATTGCTACATATAAAAAAGCACCCCATCCCATACATTCTTTCAGACTGCTCAGATACAGAACTTCTACAGGACTGGAGTGTAGGTGTTTAGGCAAGAAGCATGCACAGCAGAAGGTAGCATTAAAGGCATAGGTCAGAGAGAGAGACTAACCAGTAAAATCCGTTCTCAATTAGTGAACTGTTTCTCTAGTTTGAGAGAGTTTAGAAAAAGGTCATCCAAAATGTTCCAAAACAACGGTTCACACAATAATACACACATACAAAAAGAGGGAACTTACACAAGGAGAAAAGGCAAACATGGCCTGAAATAGCCACTTACACTACACTACTCATTTGTGAGGTTTCAGAGTTCAGTGATATTCTCAGGGCCACTCTAGCCAAGCTCTTCCTTTACTTTGCATTAGTCTTTGTAAAGCATGTTCCACAGAATATTGTCCAAACAGAAGGAAAAAAGTTATGATTCACTCCCAGCCATTGTCTTTTATCATGTGGGCAAGTTCAATGATAAATTTTCCTTCTTTGTATTTCTGACTGCTCTCAAAAGCATGTTCCTGGAAAAAAGAAAAATCAAGGTGCTGCATTAAGCTTGGGAAATTGAAGTATTTTAAACAGCAAACTTGCATTAAAAACAAAACCAGGGGACATTCCAGTTAATGTCTCATATAAGTTATATCAGATCAAGGGCAGGAGGGAGGAAAGAGAGGATGAAGAGGGTTGAGAAGGAAATAGGAGTAAACTTCTCATATGCAGAATCAGCAGAGCCACTACACAACAGATCTTGCTTTAGAACTTTCCATATTCTCTCACTGCTTCGGGAACTTCAATGCTTTTAAGTGAAGGTTAGGAAATGGCACGTTATGCGCGCTCAGTTTCCTTATTCCCAGAAGCAATGAAAAGAGGGAACAGGAATCTTTACAAAAGCTCTCCTCTGTATTCATCATCAGAGGGAGTGCATTAGGACAACTTCTTTCTATAATATCTGAAGCTATACTGAATCAATTAAAATCCTACATGGAACACCCAGAATGTAACATTTTCAAAACATGAAACTTGCAAAACAGCTGCAAGCGTTACAGGTAACTGTGCAAGTGCAGAGGTAACTTTTCAAACAACAGAATCAAGTTCACATTCACACACTGTGTAAACATGCTCAGTACCATTTATCATAATTCATATTTTTGCTATATGAACCAACTTTTGCAACCCAAGAAATTAAAGACCCACTTTGACAATCTCTTCCATCTGGTTTAGTGTATGAGGTTGGTACTCTTGCAAAAAGATATTACAGAAGTATCACATAGCTGTAAAAGCTCCCCTAGCACATGCCTGTTTTGCAGTCCAGAATAAAGTTATTAACTACTCCAGCATTCCAGCAGATGTCAGGAAGCAAAACTGTATTACAGTCTGATAGACAGAAAAGCGCTAGAGCTAACTCACCTAAACTATCAGCACAGGTGCTACTCAACGGTCTAAATCAAATATCTGTGCTTCAACATATAAACATTTATTGAAGTATATTGCTTACGTATTTCCATCCAAGAGTGGTTTTACAGTTTTCACAATAGATGTCTGCTACAGCATGTAAACCTGTCAGAAGAACTCTCTCCTCTGCTGGACCACAGCCCACATTTACCCTGGAAAAAAAAAACAAAACAAGGGAGAAATTACATTAATTGCACAAGTGTCTCTTCTTAACCTGTTAGCCACCTTTTCTCCAGAGGACAAAAAAAAAGCGCCTAACTTATCCAATGCTGTAAAAGTGACTTCCTTTGCTACACTGAGCTGAAGGACAGGACGAAAAAAAGAGTTTTATGTTTTTCAAGTGGCTAGTCTAAACAGCGAACTGTTGGTGATGACCACTTACTCCCATCAACAAAGACAAGCAAAATAGTTAAACTTTCAGAGAACAGAATGCTAAGCAGTAACTGGACACCTCTACAGTTTCGGGCTTTTCCTCAAAAACAATTTGAGACCTCTATAATGGAAGTCTGTACCAGTAAATCAACACCAACAGCTGAATTTAGAACCAACTCCAAAACTGCAGCAAGGAAAAAGCCTCATAAGTATGTTTGCTACAGATCAGCAGACTAAGCCATGATGAACAACAGCACTATCAACAAAACATCCCATGAAGTACTGCATCAAGCTAGTTTTTTCATGAATAAGAGTCTATGCAGAAAACACGAAGCAAGACTAAACCAAGTTTTTCGACAGTGTTCACAGAATCACAGAATGGTCAGGGTTGGAAGGGACCTCAGGAGATCATCTAGGCCAACCCCCCTGCCCAAGCAGGTGTTACACAAGAGCAAAATTTTGCTATTTTTGCTGTTGTATTACCATATTCTTACTACTACAATTATACTACAAGTCCCAAGTTACCACTGAATGACTACATATAAAAAGAACTTCAAGGATCTGCAATGAAATCCCTTGCAGTTATAGTTCCATTATCCTAGTCTAAAATAGACCAAGACACTTGACTCCATTTCTTTTCCCAACATGCTGCAATACAACAAACTGCTGAAAAATGAAGACAAAAATGCAATCCTGCATATTAGTAACTTAAAATACATCCATTAGCAAATTCTAGGACCCTTGTATCATGGTTAGGATGTGCCTAAAATTGCAAATATTAGGCTTGATAAGATCACAGAGACCTTTTGCCTCTAGCACATTTGCAATATTCAAGGTCATTTAAGATGTACCAAGTTTACTGAAAAATTAACCTGCAAATGTGTCTAACTCTCACACTGGAAAATTCTTCTTTAGACTACAGCAGAGTTGTCTAAACCAAACTTACAGTCACACAATATTTTTTAACTTCTGGAATATCTCAGAATGGCAACTCTTACTCAAGACAGTAACCACTGCACACAGAAAAGGATTTTCACATTAACACCCTCCCCTAAACTTTCAGCTTTTAGCAGAATTACTTAAAATATAAGATAATCTAATGTGTGCGAAGGGATACTCACAAATCAGCTCAGTAGGCTCCTTTAGTAACTATTGCTGGTGAGTAAAGCAAATGTTAAAAATAACAGGGCAAACTGTAACTACATTAATTCCTACTGTTTTCCACTTACGAAGCATACCAAAAAAAGAATACACTCTGTAAGTAGTGTGCATAACCATAACAACATACTTACACAGAATTAAAGAGGTAGGCTCGTCCCTGGCTTCCCTGGAAGGACTGCATTAAAAAAAAAAAAAAAACATTTGCACTTGTTAACACAAGTTAATGCTTGCTAACACAAAAACCCCCACCAAACAAAAAAACAGTTCCAGAAGGGTGTGTTAGTAAGCATATAAGCATAATATAGATATAAATTATTTCAGATTAATTACTTTATACCAATTCTTTACAGGAAATCCTGGTCAGCGAAGTTTTCACCCACACTAGATTTTTAACAACAATTTTAAGTTGCTAAGTATTATCGTTCAAAACAAGACATCCGTAATGAAAAAACCCATACTTTTTTCCTTCCCCTCTGCAAGATACCAATTCTCATTTTCCTAGACATTCTTCATGGTAATTAAAAAAAAAATCTGCTTTTAACTCAAAGGGAATTATTTCCATCTCTTCTGTCCTCTCCCTCTGCACCCAAAAGATGATTTACTCTCATTTCATTGCACCATTTGATGCAAGACCAGTGAAATTCGGGACCAAGCATAAAACCAGCATACTATATTCAGAAAATGCATCTGATCTGTTTATAAGCTTGCCTTTATTTTAATAAAACAACTGTTATCATCAAATGCCCAAGCACAGCCATATGCTTTCAAATCTCTCACATTCCTGATACATTATGGACAAAAGATGACTGTTAGACTCTGTTGGCTGGATCTAAATTAATGTTTCGGTTCAGAGCAGTAGCACAGTTTTGAAGTAAAACCCCTAATCAACCACACTTACTGAGGGTTGGCTTGGCTTGCAGAGCAGTTGCAGTGCCTGTGAACTACATCTCTGTTCCATCTGTACCAAACTGAACCCGCAGTTCCTCTGCTGTGCACTCTACAAACGCTAATGAAGACATAAAGGCCTGAACCTGTGATCAGACAGCCTTGAGCTACAGACACCCTGGCAAAACTTGCGAGCAGACTAGATCCAGCCATAGGTAAACCATTCAAAACGTAAGACATCACTGCTTTCACTGTTGATTTGTTCCTTCTGTATTGAATTACTTGATAATTTGAGTAGGAAATAATGGCTATGTCTAAACAGGATCCTAAAACCTGCTGAATTGCAGTTTATCTTTTTTCTCCCTCCTCCATACTGAATTCCATTTTAAAAAAACTCCCTGAGCTGTCTTAGTTTCTTTTTTTCCCCCCAGAATTTCCCTTCCCTAACTGTCCTGGTTTCACCTAGGAAAGAGTTAATTTTCTTTCTAGCAATTGCTGCGAGAAAGGAATGTCAATAATACCTGTTGGTTTTAGTTGTTGCTAAGTGATGTTTACACTATTCAAGGACTTTTTTCAGCTTCCCACAGAAGCATAGGCAGAAGGACAGAATGGCCAATTAAATATTTCATACCACAGACTTCATGCTCAGTATATAAATGGGGGTTAGCTCTGGACAGTGCCAATTCACCAGGTGCTGAGGGTGACCGCTGTCATTATTGTTATTATTATTCCTTTTTCTGTTATTGTTTCTATTAAACTGTCTTTATCTCAACCCAGGAGGTTTTTTTTTTTTTTCCCCTCCTTTTCACCTCCCTCTTCTCACCATCCTTCTTGGGAGGGGAAGGTGGGGGATGTAAGTGAGCGGCTGCTTGGTTCTAGTTGCCAGCTGGGGTTAAACCATGACACTAACCTACTTTCAAAGAAAATTAACAATTTTATCCATGCTGAAGAGAAAGTATAATTGTTTTTAAGAATCCTTGCAGTTCTAGTATTGAAGATCAAAGACCAGCTTTTCTGAAACCTACATTAGGATCCACATGGAAAGTTTTTGGAAGGAAAATCTCACTTTGAATATTTTTGAATGGTTTTAGTAACATTAGGCATGGAACCATAGGCAGAATGACCTTTCTGCAATGGATTCGTCTTCTGACATGTATTTAGGTACATAATTAGAAGTCACTTGACACCAAAATAGGTATTTTGACAGTCTAATGATCAGCAACACAATACCAATAACTGTTGTGTCTTACCCAGAACAGTTTGCAAGAAAAGATGTAAAAGGGAAATGTATATAAATGAACACATTTTGATCAACATTAGCAAGATCATATACTGCAAAAAAGAATGTTAAAAGAAATCTGTGACTCTGGACTGCTGTTAGTAGCAAAGCTGGCAGTGTAGTTACATACAGCTCTTAGCTACTCATAAAATCTCACCTTAAGATGAAAAGTTCTACTTAACAGTTTATAGTGTTAATATTTTAGTATTGTTTTAACAATCATTTAAAAGAATTGCTAGATGGAGATTTTTATTGACAGAAGAACATATTTCTTCACCTACAGCAAAGACAAAAGAAAAGGTACTCTCTCCATTTGCCAGAACTACAAGTCTTATTTTTCACAAGGCAAGGAAAAAAAGAGATAGGCTATGCGGTACAGTGAAAGCTAAAACTTCAGGTAGGACTGACCCTGAAAGGAGAGACTCAGTTGAGTCGAGTCTGAAGAGCCCTGCCAGAAAGTAATCCTTACACTTACCTTTGAAACAAACAAATAAAGAAACCCCACCATTAGTTCAGTTCTCCTGAGGTACTTAAACACGCATCACAAAACTGGCAGAATGGTACAGAACCTAGAGTCTGCAGTTTCTGTAGAATAAGCAGTGCCCTCTAAATTAGAGCCAGTGTCTCACCATCAATAACGAAGCACAGAATGCTACTGCAGATGAAAACGAAAATTCTTCATGTTACATACTCTCAAAAACTGCCCATTAACAAATCAATAACTAGCCTGAGTCAACTACACATGAATTTAGACAACTGCAGTTGTGCAACCCCAAAATTTAAGAAAAAGCAAAGGCAACACTTTAAAGGTCCTCTTATTCATTAAGAAGTCAACTTAAACTAGAACTTCCTTGTTCCATGTACCTGAAAATTAAAAAAAAAAAAAAAGAACTTTCAACACCACAATGACCATTATTTTTGCTTAAGCTACTGTAAAAATTCTTGCGTTAAAAAAGTTGCAGCCATTTTTCCTTGCTTTAAAAACTTTGTGAGTTAGAAGTCACAAATCCTTTTTCAAACTGCACCACAAAATATTCTCTCCTATTAAATTAATCATGTGCTAGTTTCTCTATTTACATGTAATTACACATGCCAATCACATACAAATGAGTATGTTTTCTCGTCTGGTCCTACATAATCACTTTTTAAACTACTTATATGCCACAACTGAAGTTCCCCAGCTAGCTGGGAAAGAAAGAGACTCCAGCCAGGAGACCTTTTGAACTACTTACGCAATTATTTCTGCCAAGTTTATGTTTAGTCTTGACTTAGTATCACCTAATAAAAGCTCTCCTTTGACCCTGCATTTCTCAAAATTAAGCAGAGTGCATTAACAGAATGCCAGGAATAGCAGAGAAAGAAGCTCTT
>NW_009649062.1:3983722-3994684 GCF_000708025.1 Charadrius vociferus
ATGAAATACAAACTGCAGGTTTGAAAGTACTGCTTTAGTTGTTCTTTTTCTCTGATGTATTTTTGAAGATGGTTTTTCTTTTCTTGCACTCTTTGCTTTGTTTCCCTAAACATGCTGTACTCTCCTAGATTTTTTCCCCTCAGAAATGGCCATCTTCATTACTTGCTAATTTTCAGAATCATCAGGGTGGAGTGGAGAGAGAAGCAACACAAACCAGAACCTTTTCCTGGGACAGTGGTTTTAGAAAGAAAAACCTGTTCACAAACATCACACTGTGAAAAGCTCCTCCATTCCCACCTTCTCTAGCTGCCTGTTAGCAGAGCTTGACTGGTTCTTTCTTACCTACATACAAGTTTAGAGGCTAAATACTATATTTACATGCCATAGAACAATTGTGGGAAAAGCAAGTTCCTCCATGTTTACATCCCTCACAGATAGCTTGACAGCAAGGGGTGGCAACTTGTGTTACCACATTCTGGAATACAGAACTTGGGTCTGGGCAACTCAGATTTTCCTTTAAAATCAGTGTCTGACCACAACATCAATGTGTTGCTGAGATCTGCAATCCATCCATGTGGAACTCTTAATACACTGACTGAAGTAAAAGCACTATAAAGATATCAATTTTTAAATTCCCATGCCTTTTAATTTTTCCTATGAATTTCTTGACAGAGCTTAGCAGTCAGTTTCTTATTCACATGAATAGATGAGATTTCCCCGCCCCCAAAAAACTGTATTCGCACAACATAAAGACATATGCATCTGTCACTAGGTATAAGAGATTTATTATCAGAGCTCTACTTCCTGATGCATCCTATTACTAGAAATCAAAAGACGACAGCTCATTTTGGCACTTGAACTGCTTACTAAGCTTGTAACTTGGCCATAAGCAGAGTATTTAGCATAACCAGAAAAAAATTAATCCTGAACAAACATTTGTTTTTACCAGTACTAAGTTTCTCTCCCTCTGCATTGTATGATTCAGTTATCCTGATATAAATTTTAAGAGACTGACAGGTTAAATGCCTTGTGTGTCAGCTCCTCAAAGGAAATGAAAGAGAAGAGAATATTTTAAATGGCAGTATCAAGGACTAACAGCCATAACTGTTCAAACCAGTCTCCAGACAAACTGCTCTTCTACAGAATAAACATCACCTATGCAAACACAAACTTTTACTTTGCAAGATTTGTTCAGCACATCCAAGACTGCTAGCACTACACATAAATCATAACTAAACCAGAACATTCTATTAAAACTGTTGTAATTCTGAGTCTGAAATACGTGTCTTGCCCAGTAAAGAGTCATTAGAAGATAGTGGCAAGTGTGACCAACTGTCATCAATAACAATTCACATCAAACAGGATTTTTACTTAGAAGCTGGGCAATTTATCAGTTCAACTAATATTCACAGTTAAAACAAACTTAAAGTCTGCTTTTTCATGGTCTTCAATTAATAATATTGCATTGATTTATGAGTTAGCTTTGTCCCTAGAAAATGCACATTTTTGACTAGCTGTCCATTCCCACAGGAAGATTTTTTTCTTGTTTCAGCACAGTGGAAAGTACCTAGAATGTCTGATAGTGTAAGCAAAATCATTTAACTATGCTTAGGAACAACACTAAGGTCAACTGCAACAACAGTTTGGTATTATGATCTTTTCACATCATCTGACAGACCACTGTCATCAATACATTTTGTAGTAAAGAAACTTTATAAATGTTTCGCTAACACACTAGTAGATGCCTGCAGAATTAGATATGATCTATGCATCTAAGTTATACCTGTCATTACCTGTAATGCCAGGATTAGCTGTTTTACCCAGGAGAAAAGGAAGTATCAGTTTAAGCAGAACGTATTTACTGCCCTGAGGCATACCGAAGGGCATGGGTGGGGGAAGGGAAGCTACTGAAATGCTTATGTAATTATTTATTCCCCACAGATGGGATTAGATTGTGTGGCTAGAGATCATGCTCCACAGAAAACATCCAGAGAAACTGCCATCTTAGTGCATATTAAGGGTATAGCAGGCATTACTATAAGCAAGTCAGGATGGCATTAACAGTATCTTCCTTAAGCACAGCTTGCCAGCTACTCATAACATGGAAAAATAATTTTAAAGAATGGCAATGTAAGAAGCCTACAGGTTGGGGGTTTTTTTGCTTCATTTTCTTGAGTTTGCTTTCATTGTCTAGAGTTTACTTTACAAGCTAAGACAAATCAACGTGAATTAATATTTTGAACAAATATGCAATTCAAAGAAATATTGCTGATTAATTCAGAAGACAGTATTCATAGGGACAGTACTCTCAAGGTAAACCAGAAACACATACAAGTGCTCTGATGTCTGAAATTATCTTCTCGGTAAGATATATTAGAGGCTGTAAGGATATCCTGTCACTTCAAGATTTGCAAAATAAACTCATAAAACTGAATTCAACATCTATTCTTCAAATCTATTCTTGGATGTTTTCCAAAGATTGCTACTCTTCCAAAAACTAGATTCCTCCCCCAAAGGGGGGGGAACAGAACCCAAAAAACTAGCAGCCTCTTAGAGAAAAAAGTTATCACCAGAATATTTATGAAATTAGGCCCATTCTCAACTTTTTCAGCAGGGAATAAAAATGGCCTTCAAGCGTACAACAGGCCCAGCTATCTTTCCAAGTACTCCTTATACCATAAGCAAAGGGGGATTACCAAATTGAATCAAGCTAAGAACAGCATATTTACTGAAAGACAGTAAACCTTAAAAAAAAAAAATCCTCTTCAACTCATCAGTTAAACAGAGGAGGACAAAAATCACAGATTGCTAAGCAAGGCTAAAAATATTTTGGCATCTATTTAAGCTGAAGACTTTTCCTTCTCATCAATAATATAACAGCAGACATACTGAATGCCTTGGAGAACTAAATTTAACCACCAAGATTGTTCTTTTACTCATAGAGCATGAGGATTTCCCAGTGAATTCAATAACAGTTACATGTATATATACCTTTATGCAGAACTTGTTCTTGAAAAATATTAACACATCTAGTCTTGTCTGTGACTTGATATGACTTTTTCCCCCTCTGGTCAGATATGCTTCACAATGAATGAAACAGAAGAAAGTGACAGTATTTATACAGGCATCTACACAAAGTAATCCAGGTTTTATTCCATCCCCAGCATTAAGGTACCTTGTAAAACGATTCAACAGTCTTTCAAGCAGGTCAACCTTGAGTAACAAAGCATTACGCTTGGCAATATATCCACTAGGTTCCTAAATTTCTGTTAGGTGTTTGTAATTCTTTGCAATTTGTTGGACCTTGACTGAATTTCTAAAAAATTACTGGAACTTAGTGGGTACAAGCCATTCTCTAGTGCTTTGGAACTTAAGCTCTTCAAGCAACATTTGCCTCCTATAAAATTCACTACTGCTAATAATCACTGCACATTCTCTACCATTTACAAACAAATCAGAAGAAAGTTCTTTCAATTAAGCCTTCACAAAACTCATTTTAGAATCCCTTCAAGAGCAGCATAGACATAACATTTTGTACAGGCCACACAAGTGGCAACCTCCCCTGGATTTCAGAGTCTTATAGAAGTTCTCCCTCAAAAACTTAATTATGTCAATTTTTTTAATTGTTGGGATTTTTAAGATTATTAACATATACTGTTTAGTGGGGGGTTTTTTTGTGCTATTTGAACATTTTAAGTCCAAAGAGTGCCTCCTATGGCATCCATTTTTTGCCTTGCTCTTATATTAAGGCCTGTGGTTGCTACTCAAGGCTACCTCTCTTCCACACCTGTAGTCATAGTAGCGTATGATTCTAAAAATATCAGAATTGTTTTGGGTGGAAGAGACCTTTAAGATTATCAGCTGTTAACCTGGTACTGCCAAGTTACCATTAAACCACGTCCCTCAGCACTACATCTACAGTCTTTTAACCATTTGCTCTTTCAAGAAATAAAAAAGCTGCAGGTTCTTCCCCTGTTCTCTGAATGTCGCCCAATGGAGTGAAGACTGGTATACTCCTTTCCATAGTATTTTAAGTGTTCAACATTCACTTTGAAGTCTTCACCAAAGAAACAGAAAATCCAGCACTTGCAGACTCATTAACAATGCAAATCAGTAGCATCTAAGAGGTACCTAACACCACTTTGTAATTACACTTATTTCAATTAAAACTCATCTACAGTTTGTTTATTCTTTTATTATCTATCCTTCAAATTAGCGTTTTCCCCAAGATGATTGGGGTTATAAATTATGGCAGCCATTCATACATGTGTGCATGTGTTCAGCTGTACAGACTAATGTTTGTCAGTATCTCCACTTCTGATCACCTCCTAGTTTGGGACACATGTTCTTGACCAGTCTTCTTCCCATTCCTCCCCTTTCTTCAAGTTCCTCCCTAGACCCAGAAAACACAAGGTTATAGACTAAAAATATCTAGAAATGTATGTTCTAATCACTAACATCCAAGTGGATTTCAACATGAAGCAACATGTTGAGTCCTTTCATAGTTGCAGAGAAAACCAAACCTACAGATAACAATGAATTCCCTTGTGCAGGTAGCACATTTTTATACTGTCTTATTAGTCTGCATTCTTGTTTCTAAGGCATTGCAAAGACTCTTGGTTGCCATTTTATCACCAGCAAGGGCACAAGAAAAAAAAAAAGCTTGATGATTAATTCTAAGGCAAGAAAGAGATCCTGCTGCTCGAACAGAACAGAAATAAAATGAAAAGGTGACTCGTGTATGCTGCCATCCTTGTCAGACAATTGGCATCAACAGTTCTCAAAAGCAGAACAACTTCAAATCTGTATTGATGTCTGGTATTCTGAGGACCAGAATCAAAAGGATGACTGACAGAAATATGCTGTGGTCTGTGCTTTTCCGTGACAGACCAACATTTGAGAGAAACACCACTCATTGCATAGCATAGCTTATCTTTTCATCTTGAAGTTAGAAATATTAGTGTCAAGTATAACAAGTGTTTATACCTCAAAGCACATTAGAAAGCTAGTTGTAGCTGCTTTAAATTAGAGTGCACCATGTATTTTGGCTCTTTTTCCCTTACCGTACAGAAGAAAGCAACAATCACCATGCATGCAGGAAACAGGGGTCGGGGGGAAGCACCCAAATGAAGCAGTTACAGCTAGGTACCAAGTACTGTTTGCCTTTATCTGCTGAAGGGTATTTATGGCACTAGGGTTATGGCACTAGGGAGAGAACACATTGCTGTATAGTAAGCATTCGGAAAAAAAAAATGCCAGTGAGACAACCTGTAACCAAAAATTGTATTTACTAAGTGTTACCCAGAGCTTAGCTTTTAACTGGGCCCTCAAAGTAAAGCTGGGGGGGGGGGCGCAGAGAACACATTGAGCAGTCCAATTCTCTGCTCCATCAGTAAATCCAAAACAGCACAGGAACTGTGCTGTTCTTAGTTAACTTTAGATTGTATACAATCAACTTGCTACACTTCAGGTTATTTTAAGTATTTTTGCTGCAGCTGCATAGTTATAGTAATTAGTGTTCTAGATAGTTTGTATAAATTAAAATATCTCTCTCATCAATTTAAGTTCACTGCACATAACATGCATTAATGAAAGCAGTTTGAAAAAACTTCAGAAAAATTACTCATATAGAGAAACTGTTCTGAGGTACACTCATCTGTTAGTCCTTCCCCTGGTCTAAGTTATGTTAGGATACTTGCTCAGTTTTTACTTTCCAGGTTAACCTGTGTTTTCATTTAAACCAAATTAAATAGAATTTCTTCCCACCATTCCCCCTACCACCACCACCTACAACAGCACTACTAATTTTTAATGATTCCAAGTGTATTAAACTATTGCTTTGCAGTTGTTTCCATCAGAAGAACTTCTCCAGTGTTAGAACACATAAAAGTTAAGCTTAAAGGAGGCCAGTTTTTTTAAAGCTATGTTCCAAATACAAGTACAATAGATGAGAAATGTTCTTTTTATTTCACAAACAAAACACACACATTTAAATGTATTTCTTATTATCACACAGTTTGAGACAATAAAATATGGTCAAGAAATCTTAAGTTGACAGAATATGGATCAGCTGTCAAATAAGCATATGGTCAACCTGCAAGTACAGAAACTTTTGTAAGATGTCTTCACTGAAAATTATGGAAGCCAGAAATAAAACAGAAACCATATCTAACACCCTTCCCAACACCATAGGAAAGAACTTGGAAGTATTTTTATTTACTAGATAGATATTTGTATTTTTTTTAAGAGTTCTCCATGTTCTCTGAATTGAAAATTTGATTTTTTTTAATGTTTGAAATTATTTATTAAGCTGTAATACGAACAGATGATTTGCTTAACAACATATTCAAAATATTTTGCTGACCAAAACTCCCAAGACCTTGGAGAACAACTGGCTCATGTGGTAACTGTGGCAGTTGAGTCCACATGCAAAAGTGTAAGTCCACTAAAAGAAGAGCTTCCTATTAAGTACATGTGCTTGGATTGCACTTTCAATGAATCTACACATCTCAAAAGACTCAGCTAGCAAAGTTTCATTCTTCCTGTAGGCATGTACAACCTGAAGTTCAGGAAAGATGAACCCCTCCCACTGTATTTTTGCCCAAAACATATAGTGAGTAATGAAGCTATTATTGCTTGTCATTTAGAATCCAGTGTTGCCAAAAAGACCCCTTATACTGAAATTCGGAAATCAACATGGAAACAAATGAAATTCAAATGCATTCACATTACTAATTGAATATTTCTCTTGGTTTTGCTGACCTTGAAACAAAATAAGATCACTATAAAGAAAGTGAGGAACTTTTTTCAGGTTAATACAAGTAAAACAAGTCCTCCCTCTTAATTTCTTCACATCATTTTATATGTAGCTAGCTCACTGTTTCACATTTGCAGTTCCATGCCTCAATACATGTACTAAGTTGAGGGAAAGAATTGTTTAGGAGAAGAGACTAAAGGTAGAGGAGAAGTAAGCAAGCGATAAGCAATGCTGCCAAGAACTGTCACCAATTTTACTATTAGAATCACAATGTTGTCTTGAGATCTAAACTAAGATTAGTAACACAAGAAACGCTGTACGGGGAAAACCTATTATTTCCTGATAACCCTCTAAGGGATAAGCAAGCAGGTATACTTTCTCCTCACCCAAAGAAAACCTCAATTCAGAAGTAGCAGCATTCTCACCCCCTCATCTCTCAGCACTCAAGAGCAGCATCACCTTAGTGCAGCTGAACACACAAACAGGCAGGAGTAACAGATAAAGTTAGTTATAAAGGGTTTGCCACTAAAAATTTTATTTCACAAAAAAAGTTATGTAGAAAGCAATTTGTATTAAGAGGTTTGAAAAGCAACTGAAGTGTTTTGTCCAGGATGCCATTAAGAGAAAATCCATCAGAAGCTTATTTAGAGCAAAGAATGAATCAGTCTGTCAAGTATTCATCCCAAACTTCAAGTTTTCCTATGTATTTCATACATCACAAGTCTTTGTTTCTTCCAGCAAGAGGTAAGAAGGACAGGACTAGCCTGTTTCAAGGATCCACACATCCTCTAAGCTTAAGTTTAGACAGTCTATTTTGTCTAATCTATTTTGGCAGACTATTTAGACAACTATTTTGAACATCCCTGGCTAATCATATTCCTCAGGAACTGGTATACAGCAAAAGTAATTTTGGTAAAAGGTTTACAGACTCCATAACAGCAGTAGAACACTCTGGAAACAGCCAGGTTTGTGACGTTCAGTCAAATAGAGTCAATAGTAATCTTTATCTGTAATAAACATGCCCAGAATCATTTCCCTACCCAGAGAACCCTGTTTTCCTCTGACAGTTTTCCTTACCAGACCTTTCAGATATGACAGCTCACAAATAGTACCTACTCGAGAGTAGACAGAGGTTGTTAATGCGGGGAATATGTTAGATCAGCCTTTATGTCACATTCAAAAGTTTCCAGAATATATACAGTCCTCAGTACACAATATGTATGACCCAAGAATGAACTCAGGGAAGATACTCTGAAGGATGCATCAATTTGCATACTTTATCTACTGGAAGCAGTGATACAGTGATAACCATTTTGGTTAAGAAATAATTCATGAGGTCTCTAAACAAGCCACTTGCCTTGGAGATCAATTCATCGTGATTGGCTAGATGGGCTCTGCAGTGGATACAGCTGTAGGTTCGATGACAGTTTGGCAGGTAAGCCTGGAACGTTTTTGATTTTGTCATTTTTACCATCTCTGCTGGTGGCTCCTCACTCAGCTCAGGGCTGGCACTTGAAGAATTACAACTTTGCTGAACTCGCTGACAAAAGAAACACTGGAATATGCAAGCAAAAGCCGTTGTTGTTCTGGAGTGTGTGTGGCACTTTCCACACCAATGACAGAAGAGAAACAGTCACAACCTGTAGGTGAAAAGAGCAGAACAATTAGCAGCTTACAACAAGGCCAGAATAAACTTGTTATTCAACAATTCTAGAGACAAAGTGAAGTGTTATTTAGAGCAAATGCCTGGCTACACTACAGGCCCCTTTTTGCTATGAAGCTGCTCAATTCAACTCCCATTCAACACAGCAACAAGCAGTTCTGTTCCACTAGTGGCATCTACTCCATCACATTTCTAATTAAGGGGGAGATTCAAACAGTTCTCCATGAAACACAAGCACTTTCTGCAATATACCAGGTATACTCTTTAAGACATCCATGCAAAAATATACAGCAGTAAGGCACAGGATTAGAAAAAGTTAATTTTCTTTGAAGTTCCAGTGGTCAGTTCCAATATAGCAAGTAGCAAGTGTTTTCCAAGATGCCTTGTCATGTCCAACAATAAACATACAATAGATACTTGCACTTCAGCTTTCAGAAAAAAAATCTTGCTGTATTGTACCTGGCTTTAAGTCAAATACCAAGTAAGATGCTGTCACCCCATTCAGGGATATGTATCTCCTCCTCTTTCAAGCTCAGCAGAATTATGCCTTTAGGCAAAGGCCTATTTGACTAGTGTCCTGATCAAAGCTAATTAGACACTTCCTCACTCTACCAGAATAGATGTTTAATGGATGCTACCAAAATCAGTCAGATAATAAAAGCTGTATTTTAGACAGAGAATACCCAATTGCATTCTTAATCCTCAAGAGTGCCTTTAAGAGAAATTACGTGCATAAACAGAAAAGGACAGACCTTCCCGCTATGTTAGAAAGCGAGCCTGAAAATTATAGATTCTAAATATTCACAACAACATCTATTGATCTGTCAATGGCCATCAGTTACCACGCTATATGCATCAGGCTAATGAGCAATCCAAACATGAACACTGCACAGTCACTTATGTCATCAGCTATCAGGTGACTGACAGAGTAGGTCAATAGCACAAACACAGAAGGAGAGCCAATATAAAGAATTTACAGTATCTTGATCCAGCTATTAAAATGAGCATGCAAAACACTTATCACAGTTGTAAACTGTGTGCAGGGCAGCAGTTAACCACTCTTCTAGCAGTAGGATACCAGTAATACAAATAGAGCAGATAATGAAAGCCACATAAATTAAAGATTGTTTATAGGAAGCAGTCACTGTGCTTCAAAAGAAGCCTTGCATAAGTGATCTGTACAGCAGGCTTAGCACAAGAGACAACCACAGCAAGATTTAAAGGGTTTTGGTTTGGATTTTTTATTTTATTTTTTTAATCTTAAGCTTATGATAGCAGCAGGAGAAAATACTCAAGAACTACTGAAGGACTTACTACAAGAAAGTTTCTTACACAAACAATGCAAAGGCAGAGATAAGCCAGGGACAAGACACATAGCAGAACACATGCAATCCAAAAAATAAAGAAAGTAACAATGGGAACAAGCTGCCATCCAAAGCACGTATCTACACATCAGAATGATCAGACTTTTGGTAGTCACCGAAAACACAGATCTGATAAGGGACACATTAATATGTTTGAAATATTAACCCAGTATTTTGCAAGAAGAGCAAAACTTAATTATTAATACAGTTATTTAAACGGACATTATATACCTATTGTCCCAAGATAATTTAATTATAGCTGCAAAGGGAAGAGTGATTAGTATTTGGACAAAACAGCTTGCTTTTGTAGAACAGCTGTCACATTTATGCGAGGTAACAGATTACAGGAGAAAGACTGAAGACAAGAAATACAGTCCCGAAAGTTAAACATGATGTTCCCTTTCAGCTCTCTGCTTCAACTCAATGTTAGAAAGACACAGACCTTGTTTAGTTTCACATAAACAGAAAAAAAAACCCACACAGGTTTAAGAATGAAAGGCACCACAAGCAATGATGTTTTGACTTTGGATTAGACCCTTTAGATCAGTAATTGAAACTGAGTTCAATGCCTGAAAAAGTTCAGCAAGTTGAACATAAGAGAAAAATATTTTTCTTCAAGGTATTCCTAGATGCTTCTTCAATTCACATTTTTAAAGGCAATCTGGACTCTTTCAGACTCAATATGCTGAGTCCTTCAACTACAGAAATTAAAGGCCTCCAAAACTCTTTTGACAAAACCATATTTGCTATAGCTCTCTTCAAAAAGAAGGCAATCCTAAGTGTTTGATATACACCATAAGAACCACAGAATTTGTTACTTTGTGATATTAAACACAAGACTCAAAACATCAGAACCATTTCTTAGCTTGCTCTAGCAACGGTGAATAAATACAACCTCACTTCACTCTGATAGTTATGAGCAGCCACAGGTTCTGTGGAAAGCAGCATAAAAATCCCGAGGCAACTACTTCTTTCTTAGACAACAGCACAGTCTGTGCTTTGGTCATGCACACGACAGCCAGATTTCCTGAAGATCCGAGGAATTTGAAAGAATTGGGTGCAAAAGCCAGGGCAGAGATTGCTGCCTGTCCCTTTCTAAATGGCTGTCCCGATCCCGTGTCTGTGACTTGCACTGTCCCCACCAGCCCACAGCAAGCCCTGGAAGCACAGACCATCCG
>NW_009649062.1:3996638-4104673 GCF_000708025.1 Charadrius vociferus
GAGGGAGCTTCTCGGGCTGGGGGAGTCACACGAACCCCGGGTACGTTCTCAGCCCAAGCGGCCCGCCCGGCCCTGGTTCCAGCCCGGCGAATTTTCGGAGGGGTTATCGCGTGAAGGTGCTGCAATAAGCAGCGTAAGATTGCTCAGGCTTTCGTCCGTCGCGATTCTTCTGAAAGTAGGTAAAACCCTGGAAGGTGACACGGGTCTGTTAAAAGATCAGTGCTGTCGAAAAACCCTTAAGAAAAAATGGGCAGTTGGAGAGTGGACGATAATCAGAATGGGTCAGAGCACTTGTTTCCAGAAAGGGAGTTTTGTGAAGAGCTCGTTGCTTGTAAAAAAAAGAATACACGGGTTTTAAGGCATAAAAGAACAATTCTGAAGATTAAGGAAACCAAAATACAACTCACATACAAGTAGTTTCAGAAGCATCCGAGTTCTGTTAGCAATGATCTTGTTTTCCTTTAAAAAGTAAATAAAAGGTAGCCCCTAGTTTATTTTGGCTGTGCTCGTCTATTTCCACGGGCAAAGAGTGCAGAGATACAAACTGACGAAGCCCATGATGAAGCTGTCATTTATACTTTGTACCCCGAGGCAGGGCTCTTGTCATGCTACATAAATGCAGCATCAATAACATTTTCTTCACCTCCTATTCTTCTTGTCAGTACTGACATCTTTTTTTTCAAACCTTTTCAAGTGTTTTTCTTACCCAAGGGGCCTTGGTACTTTGCAGAGTATTAGAGAAATAGAATCCCTTACAATTTAGATAGTGACTATAATCAATAAACCATGTGTTAGTTAATTTTACTGTGCCTATCAATGTATTAATATAATTCATGTTTATACATTTTTGTCATATGCTTCTTCCTTCCTAATGGCAAATTAATAGCCGTTCTTGAAGAACAGAACAAAAAAGTCACACTTGCACAATAAAGAAATATGTTTTGGCAAAACAGCAGGAAACAAACATCTGTGAGAGTATTTCCAGTAGGGCTTTTATTGCAATTTTCCCATCATCTCTGTAGCTCCAGTGCTCGTAGCTCTAGTCTTGTGGAAAGGAGAAAGGTGATAATCCTTTTGACTGACTTAGCCTCACTTCAGCATGCACCGAATCAAGTTTCCTCATCCAGTTGCCACAGATGAGTTAGATGAGGCGTATGATACAGAAATACAACAAGATAATAATGGGAACAGAGAAAGAGTCAGGGATGTAGTATACTTTAGCACAGAAATTACATTAAATCAAAAAAATATAGTGCAGAGAGTACATTAAATCTTGAGATGCTTCTTGAAAAACAGCTTCAGCCTGGTAAAAGTTAAAAATATCCTATAAGGGGGTTTTACAAATTTTTAACAAGCTGCTGCTTTTACTTCATTTTGAGGGGCCTGTTGCTACTCTCCCTGCTAAGGGAGATAGACTTCTTAGTTCGTTCTTTATGTGGTCTAAGGATACCTGACTAGATGGAGGGCTGTTGTTATCTGGTATGGCTGATACTATATCCTGTTTAGGCAGCTGCCGTGCAGTTGCCTATAAAAGTCCTCCTGTATGTATGCTTTAGAAGTAATTGCTTTGGCCTTTTAATAACAGTTAATACTTATATTGTATTTTACAGGTTTTAAGAACTATACCACAGTATGTTTACCATAGTTCCAACTTTTATCCTCTTTTTGAGGATTAGGAACAAGGAATATTAAGCACTAAGCAGAAAGTCACAATAAAAACAACACTGATCACTGCAGGTAGTCCTCCCAACCCACGTAGCGAGGTGTCAGTCCACAGAAGCCTTAACTGACACCTCACTGGTTCACTGGAACTGGTGGCCAAGCTCCCACCACAACACACAACCCCTGAACCTCAAAGGCAATGTTACCATACGTGCACAGTCCTCTTCAGGGATCATAGCTGCACAGGGTCCCCCGATGCTGACATGTTGCAAATGCTGCAGTACCTCTCACACTCTCTAAGGTCTTGCTGATGCTTTGTTTCAGTACTGACTCAAAGAAGTGCAAACCTGGAATTACTGGTGATGGTGTACACCATTTTTAGAGATGTGAATGCAATATCTGGTTTCTCTCTTGTTTACCTTGAGAGATATGCTGTGATCTTGGTTTAGGTGTTAGGAACTGACCAGTTTACACAGAAACAGGAATTAAACTCTACATGAGGAATAACAGAATACCAGCAGTCCAATCCTGAATATAGAAGTGACCCTTCTTTTCAGAGATGACAAGATGGACAAGGGGGAGAAAGAAGTGTCTGTCATTCAGTGAGGACAGCAAAGGATCCCGACAGCAGAACAATGTTTCCATTGTTTTAACACAAGCTCTGCTTCTCCACAGAAAGATCCAAATGACAAGGACACTGAGGGTTTCTTTCTCTTTGCTGTTTGTTTCCCTAGTAACAAATACACAAGCTGCACTGTTAGAATACCATCCTTTTCTCTTTTTTTTTTTTTTCTTAAGATAAAGGCATGTCAAGGATGTATTCAGTGCTTTTAGTAGCAGGTTAAGGTTGCTTGTACGAATGAACCTCTGATACAGCACCATGTACTTGAAAGTACTGCCTGTTGTCCACTAAGGCAGTGGAATAACTTAAAACAAAAAGCATGGAAGAAATTAAATGCTTGCATCTCAATTTCTATACTGTTTAGACTGTAAACTCTTAGGGCAAAGTCTGCTTTTCACAGTGGGACTCTGATCTTTATTAGCAAAGAAGATGTCATGCTACTACTACTACTACTAAATCCTCTGTAGTGTTCGAATTAGTCATATTACCGCCAATAATCTAATGTGCACCATTGTAATGGGACTGATTTTAACACTGACAACTCTTGCCTATGTTTCCGTTGTGAGCTCTGCATCATGAAACTTCTCTTTAAATATAATTCTGTAATAGGAGAGGGGGTTTTGCTGTTTCTTGATAGGATTCTAATCAAGGTTATGGTCTGTAGTTCTGGAATTCACTGGGGTACGGGAATTGGAGAGATGGCATGCAGTCATTGTCTGTGTTGTTTACCACATTAGAAATAGAACTGATAAGCGAATCGTATCCAAAAACATTAAAAACTGTTCTGAAAACAGGACTTACTCAAAACATGACAGGTAAAGGCAGGAAAGACCATTAAAGGCATCTAAACTGAGAAAGAATGTCAGGATCATTCCTTCCTTTGCTTCTTCAGGATATGTTAAGTCTCAAAATTTTGAAGACTTTAACTATATTTAAAAAAAAATCGATTGGTCTTAGAATTGTCAAACTCCATGTTGTCTGTTTTAGCTGAAAAAAGACTACTGAAAGAAGGAATTTTGTTTTTTTTTAAAAAAAACTTCTTTCTTATATGTTTGCCATGAATGTGAGCTTAGTAATGAAAAAAAAAAAAGTTTGCTCTTCTGTTCCCAGTTTCTCAGGTTTATAAAATTGTGTTCTTCAAAATTCTCCATGGAAAATAAATATGCGTCTATTTCTTGGGACATGGCAGCAGCTGGCCTAAAGAGTATAATATAGAAATAACTGACAAGATTAATATCAAACTTCTGATTATATAATATGAAAATATAGAACTCTGCATTAATTGCAAACTCGCTTGTTGATAGGTTGTAAATTATACTAGTATTTGTTACAGCAGATTTTAGTTGTCTGGAACTGTCTGTGTAGGGAGGTATTTTGGGTGAACAAATAAATTAGGATCTTTTCATTTGGGATGATTTTTGAAGCCAGTAGGAGTAAGTATTAAACTGTACTACATGTGCCAATGTAAAACCTGTGAACCCAGAGAAGATGCAGTGAAGCTATCGCTGTAGTGGATCAGGGAATATCAAGTGATATGATCAGCTGTCCTGAAATACTTTGACATCTCAAGCTATCCTCAAGCGGAGAACAGGCAAGAGGAAATTGTTTAGGGGCTATGAATCAAAGAAATTTGCATCATGACTTTTATATGATGTAGACATCTGCTCATATACATATAAATGGATGTGAAGTGGGAAAAAATCTGTATCACCCAACTCTAGATACCTGTTTCAGGAGCATATATATTCTCTCTAATCAGAGGGCTGCAATATACGCCACTGGAGGGTGATTTGTCATCTGCAAAATCTGAATTGCTCTTTTTATTCCCACCATCACTGTGGAAGTGCTACTTTTATCTCTTGTATGACTTTTGAAATAGCAAAACCAGATGTTAACTAAACTGTTCTAATATTCAGATTGACAGATATACAAGTGTCCTATCTAAAGCAGAGAAGTTCACCAGGGAATTAGCCAGCATACAAGGCCTTCAGGCTTCAGCATGCCTTACTAGCTAGGTTAAATTTATGATTTTTTTTTCCAGAATTTGGTTTTATAGTACTTAAGCATCTAGTGTCACTAGAAAAATCTAGACCTTTCACTGCAGGATAATAGTAGTAGGAGCTTATAAGAGTTCAGGTTTTGTTGTATACTTCTTTTGGTCTTTAAACAAAAATTTAAGGAGCACAGAAAGAGTCATCTTGATATGAGCACAGTAATGAAAACGATGATTGCAGGAACAAGTGTCAGCCATACTTATTCATGAAAACTGTTTCTTTTATTAGCCATGCTGTGGAGAGAAAGAGATACAGGATCCATGAAGCTCTGACTGTCCTCAGAAGCAGAGGCAGCTGCAGGGACTGCGAGCAGCTACTTGCCTAGCTGGGTGAGTGGGGAAGCCCTGCAACTGGTTGTTTCTGCTTTTCCTGCTAGCTGTTGTTGGATCTGCAGAAAGTCTCTCAAGAGACTCAAAAGCAGAACAGACAATTGCAGTGTGTGAATACGTGTGCATATGTCTCTATATAAAACTAACAACAGTGTTTTTCTAATGGGAGAATTTATAACAATGTTGCATTTGTGTATGTATCTGGCACAGTCAATCAATAACAACCTCTGCAACTGTAGGATTCCCAAATCAGGACCTAAAGGTGAGATACAGTAGAAATGAAGTCCTAAAATTGGGGACACAAGTGTTTTGACTCATTGTGATATGCTTTAGACTGCTACAAAAGAAGATTCAGGACCAAAAAGCAGTACCAAAAGTATACATTAGAAGGTCTTTCTATTTTCATTAAAACTGTAGATTTAGCCAGTACATTACATCTCTCACTCCTAACTCTTGACTTCCAAATCCTACCGTCTATGGGCAATCTACCTCAGGTTTCTCTTTATGGGAAATAAGCATAAAGATTTTATCTATCAAATACAGACTCATTTTGATAGTTACTGTTGCAAAAGCATACTAGAGATGGAAAATGGGATGAAAATGGTAGTCTTAATATTTGTCTGTGACCTGTTTCAGAATTCAGTATCTGGATTTAATTTCTGATTCTGAAAGTGCATTGGTACACATGGCTAGACTGTCTGTCCATGACTGACATGTCTGTCAGTGAACTAGAGCCTAACCCAGTAGTTCTATAACTTCCCCCTCATCTCTGAAAGAGTAGTAGATATTTTAAACTATCCCAAGCTCATTTGTGGGGTGCGGGGGGTAAAAGGGGGTGGGGGGAGTGTCTAGATCATATCCAAAGACAGAAAAGACAGAAGTATTCTGAACCCCTGAAAGTGTTTTGGCCATTCTGAATGCAGAGAGGGCTACATTGTGCCTCCAGCAAGATACATTGAGACCGTAGACAAGAATCAGGCTGCACTTTACCATGAGACTGGAAATGGTATTATCAGTTTTGCAGCTATTCACTCCTGGTGAGTAAATTACACAGTACAGTGGAACATTCGAATCTCAATTTAGCAAACAGCAGTGTCAACACAATAAACCAGCACAACAACATATACAAACTAATTGCACTTTATGAGGACCATAGCATTTTAAAGCGCAAAAGCAGATGCTAGCATGTGTTGTGTATATTCAGCAGTAAAAAAAGCAGGACATATTTCTCTGAGGCAAACAGAAAAGGTAGTAGAATAAAAATAACTACATAAGCTCTTCAATGTACACATAGATATTATAAAATCTACCTTTATATATGATTGTTACCTGTTTCATGCAGCTATAGACTCCTTGGCTAATTATTGGTGAGCTATTACTTATCTGAGAAGTTAAACCTGTGTTTTGTGAGCTGTAGAAAAGCAGAGGTTAATTTTCTGTTGATACCTGTTTTGTATAAACACATTCTGCATATGCTTGCCTATACATGCAAACCAGTTGGCTAAAGGCAGGGATTCAAACTTTTTCTGGTTTAGGTTTGCTTGGTTTCTTTTTTTTTTATTATTTTTCCTTCTTTCAGGAGGTGTGTTTCTCATCTTAAAACCTATACTTATATCTCCATCCTCATTTTATGTCCTGTCCAGATTAGGGCATCCAGCACATGCATATTCTACCATTTAATGGATAAATAGGGCCAAGGGGATTACTGTAATCACATGGTACAACTCGCTGTAAGATAGAAGCCACGTGACTGGTGATACTACTTGTCATTTAAATCAGAACATCCCTTAGGAAAACATCCTAGAACATCCTGTCTCTACAAATTGTTAATTCCTTGTTTCAGTCATTAATTACTCTCATTGGCAAATATATACATCTTATTTCTCCCTTGAATGTGTTCAGTTGAATCTTTCAGCTGTTTTTGCCTTCATCCATAAGACTGAGGAGGCAATAGGACTCACCGTAGGTGTAAGAGCAAGTCATCCTTTTGAGTAATAATAGCATTTTCTAAAGCAAATGTTTCAAATTCTAAGTTGTTTCTGTATCTCTTCTTGGATCCTTCTCCGAGTTATGAAATGATTTCTTGAACTACAGATTCCAGGAGCGATTTTTGTTCCTGTCAAACACAAGACTGTTTTGTTTTTTTTTTTTTCTATTTAGACAGTCTGATGATCATAACTGTTTGGTTAATTGCCAGGCGTTCAACTGATTCTTCATTAGGATCCCCAAAGATATTTCAAAATTACTGTTCCCACTTGAAGAACATGAACACCTGCCTATTCCCACCTTTCTTTCTAAGCAAGCAGGTTTGCAAAGTTTAAAGCCCAGAGAGGCCTTACAGAGAGGGAAACAAAATCTTGATGAGTCTATTACCTTCCCTGAATTACAAATAGCATTTCAGCTATATTGGAGACACTGAGGTGAATTTATTTTTTTTTAAGTTGTAACACCACTTTCAATAACTTACTAGGAACATATAGTAAAGCTTCTCTAATAGCTTAAATGCAAATTAGATTTGAAAATCACTGATGTTTAAGAGAATATAAGCAAAATGGACTTCTGAGAACAGACAACAGTAATTGGCCTAATAAAAATGTTAGGCCACACCACAGACCCCTTGTGCGTTTTTTTAGATAATAATAGCCTATACAATGCTAGGAAAATATATTTCTGTTACCGTTAATCCGCTATTAATCCATCAGCCTCACAGCGACGTCTTTAAGATAGTTAGCTGTTTGAATAAACGATATATGAAAGATAAAATGAGTGCTACAGATGTTTAACTTCTGTTTTTTCTACAAGCAGTACCATTGTGCTGATCATGTGTTATACAAACATAACCATTCTTCAGTTGAAAGAAGCGGGATGTGACTGGCCTGTTCATAAATGCCATGACACTTTAATGAAGACTTCTGCTACTGAGAATCTTATAAGGGGAAAGCAAAAAAGAAGTTAGCTAATAGATTGTAAAAACATTTTCAGCTCGTTAGTGTTTTCTCCTGAATTGGTCCAGACATACTGTATCAAGTTAAAAGCTTGGCTACATTCAGGCAGCATCTCTTGTTAAGAATGAGCAGCAGGTGACCTGGGTTTTTTCAGAGGTGAATCAGAACATAAATTTCCTTAATAAAGCTATACTCTAGGAAAATAAAAATAGATACCTATTTTGATTAGGAGGATTGACTCCCTGTGGTAGCCAGCCCATTGTTTACAGGGCAAAATGCAATAGGGCAGGGTAAAACTTCAAGGCATCACATTATTCTCTAGAATTATATGAAGACATATTATTAAAGACCTTTTTCTTTTTTGCAATGTTGAAATGACTACACAAAGTGAAACGTAATGCTGGCCATGGACATTTTCTATTAGGGAAGGACAAAAATAAAAGCTTTTATTGTAATCAGTATGAGTCTAGTGTAACTTTGAAACTGAACAAGCAGGAGATAGAAGAGGAGATCAGTAATAACAAGAAGAAAACATAGATGTTCTGTACCTATCAGAACACAGGATTGTACACTATAACTTGACACTGCAGGCAGGCCTAACTAATGAATGTCTTTTTAATAACTTATTGAAAAATTGTTTAAACACACACTGGAAGGAGAATGTACAGAACAACTCCTGTCTTCCTGTCCTGCTCACTGGGATTTTTATTGTATTAAATTCACTGTGGTAGCTGCTAGAGCTGCCTCTGCTGTTTTATTACTTATATTGATACACCTGATTCTGTAAGATTAACCCAAGGGCCTTATTTGCCACCCAGTAATTTTTCCCTCCTGAAGTCACTTAATTTCATAAAGCCTCAGAGAATGCAACTGAGTCTAAAGACTAGTTTTGTGTCAGGAAAGAAGCATCACTGATTTTTATTTTTCTTGATCAGATTAGCTGTAAGAGTTTCATTCATGGGTTGGAATTTATATATGAACTCTATACCCTATCTGTACCAGATATTTCTGGATTTTGTTTTATCCAATGCTATCTCAGTAACTAAGTGAGAAGCGAACAATCCTCTTAAAGCTGCTGAAGGATTTACAAACAAAGTATGTAACATTTTCTTCAGCTGGGATGTGGCTAGTACTGTACTGGCTCCATCTTGTGGCTAAAAACTGTACCGATTTTTTTATAACAGGTTGAATCTTCTTACCATCATCCTTATATAAATATTGATAAATAAATGTGTGAACTTCCTTTATAACTTTTAGAAAAAAATGGGTCGAATGTTTCTGGTAATAGAGAAATAGGGAGAAAGACAAGATTAGCTCAAGCAAACATTGCCTGTTTCCCTGGGTAACACTATTAATCATAGTATTTGATCACACCCTCCTCATTACTGTTAGAGAAGCCTCGGCCAAGCATAGTGAGAAGCATCTATCAGCACTTTTTAACTCCAACCTGTAGTAATGTTACTGTTCATTATTCACTTGGTGTGGCCAGTGAAGTAACCTGCCACTTAGCTTCAAGAATTGCCTAGAATTTCTACCAAAATATGAGCACAGATGAGTGTTGTTTATTTTGGCAGCATTTTTTTTTTTCTTTCCTAAACCAAATATTTTTCAGGTGATTGTCATTAAATAACATGTTAGAATTTGAATGAAATAAAATGCAGATACCTTTCAATCACCCTCTTGCCTGTAAAGCTCTTCTGGCCACCCCTGAACTAGAAGAAGCGTACTCAGTAACTGCCCTGGTTTGACTGCTTGACCACCCAAACAATGAAGTCAGCATAGGAAAGGACAAAACACACAGCAGAAGTTACAGAAGGCCGCCAACACCTGGACTCACTGGCCACATAGCCCAGAAAGTCCCTTGTTCATATCCCAGTAAGTTCATATTTTAGTGTAGAGCACAACTATGTATTTTCTTCAGGCTGCAAAAAAAGTTAAGTAGTTCACATTTGGCACCTTCAGTGTTGGCAGCAGGAAGGCCGTGAGCTGACAGGGTATGCTGGATTTTCTGTTCTGTTGCATCAGCTGTTGTGTATCAGCTTGTGTATTACTGGATAGAGCTTCTAATGGTCATGTTAGAAATTGCATTCATCTCTCTAAAATATTGTCAGAAATGCAAGATTAGAGATCAAGAGAATGCAAATTATGTTTCCAGAAACTGGTACAGAGTTGGTTACTGGGTACATGACAGGATGAGGCTAGCTGCACATGCATTTTGGCAGTCTTGGTATGAAAGATACATCCCCTGATCCATATGACATGGAAACAAAAAAAAGTGCCTGTTTCCAAGGAGTTGGAGGCCCCAGCAAATTATGCCTGGCAAGAGCATTCGCTCTGTCATATAGAGCATCCATGATATCCAAAGGTGAGTGACAAAGCAGCCTTACCTTGTAATCTAAATGCCAAGCTGGAGCACATATTCCATAGCTAGAATTCCATTTTATATCCCCTGCAGATGTGCTCAGAAATCTAAAAATAAGTGCAGGTTTGCAAGATTGACACATAGTGAGTTAATAGTATCAAAGTCTCATTTTTTCTGGCGTATGTCATATGCATTTCATGAATCAAATTTGCGCATAGCTGCACTACAATTTTATATGAAGAATTCCTTGATAGATTTTGTACCAAGCAAAAATATTTGCATTAAATAGGTGTGTTGCTTGGCCAGAAGGCACATACACACTGTGCTATGTACTATGCCATACAGCTACGGAATACTTAGTCTGTTCTGCTCTGGTACCTACACGTTTGTCAAAGTGTTTTCTGACCCTGGCACAGTCACCAGTGTAGCTTGCAGCACAGGGAAGAGGACAGGAATGGGGTGGCCGGGCCATTGCAACAGGGACTGGGACCTTCTTTTCAGCCACAGCATAGTTAGCATTTTAAATGACTGGAACAAGGGTGGGAGGAAGCTATAAAAGGCTATCTTACATCTGCTCGAGACAGCAGCATCCAGCCCTAAGCATGAAAGTTACCAGGCTTATGTCATAGTATGCGATAACAATTACTTAAAATAAAGACAGAGGTAATCCTGCTGCTTCATGTTCTGCAGTGCACCAGGATAGAATGTTGGCTGGAAATACAGGGATGAAATGCAACTATTGCAATGCCATCTCAATCAGTATCTAAGTTTTGGAGAGGCTGGCACTCAGGTATACCTTACCCACTCTGCTTGTGGGTCAGATTCTTCAGCGTCTTTTTCTGCATCAGTGTATTCAAAAAAAGTTGTGTCAATGCTGACAGACTGTGCAAAATAACTGGCAAAGGTGCACTTGCCCTTTGCTTTTTTGAAACCCATTTTTCATCCTGGGTTTTGCTTTTGTACTCCCTCATATCCCTGTCAAGATCCTGTTTAGCTATCCTTTCTTGCAAGAGCTTCAAAAATATCCACATTCCAGTGCCTCATTTCTGGGGTATCCCAAACCTTTAGGCTCTACCAAAAAGTCCTCTGAGACCTCTGCATGGCTCAGTGAGGCGCAGGACAGGAGAGGACCAAACTAGCTGCTCTGGCAGGAGCACACAAGCACAAGTCAATTCACATTTAGTCAGAAAAGTGATGTCTGCTCTTTTGTCAGCTCAAAGAATTATAGAGCAGATAGAGTACCTATCTGAGCAGGGTGCAAAGCAGTGCATGGAAACCACTGCAAAGCCTTCAGAATAACTATCGGAGTCAGCAAGATGCCCTGAACGTTAGTATCCGGAAACTTCCTGCAAGACACTTTGCTGCTGCTAAAAACAAGATTTTGCAATCCCTTGGGTATTATTACAAGAGAGAAATGAAGTCATATATAAGCAGGGATTTTAAAACACAGCAAGAGCTTAGTAAAGTTAATTTTTCATGTTATCAAGCTACAATACTGTTTTCTCTCAGTCCTTTATCCTGAATTGCTCTTTTGATACTTATGTCAGTGTGTATGAAGAGGGGTAGACAGGTACGGAGACATGAAGAACACATTGTACAAAGTTTGACAATCATAACTAGCATAATAATCATCATTAATATTTAGATTAAGAAAGTACCTGATGCTTCACTTTGCTTCTGTGCTTCATCCCCTAACATGGTGGTGTGCTTTATTCGTAGGTGGTTGGAATTGCTTGGACCCACACCAGAAACTGGGGGAAAAAAGGGAATAATTATCAACTCAATCCCCACGCAACAAAATTTTCTTTTAATCTTCATTTCTACTGGCTTGACCAGTCATACTGCACACCCACTGTGAGACTCAGCCTGCTTTAAAAGAATAAAAAAAAAACAAACCACAAAACCCCCACCAAAGCTTACCATGTGAAAACATAAATCATTCACAAACATTTTGGCGGTATGTTCCTGCTCTAAGCTGTTGCTAGGTTAGTCTTTGATAAATATTGGAGATATAATTCTGTAAGATTTATACAATATTTTTCAGAACACTCTAGGTATTATTATTATTATTATTATAGATTTTGCTCTTTAATCACAATGTTTAACTATCATTCAGCAAGGTTTTTATTTACATAAATGATATTCGTGGCAACTTTCCACCAGCAGATGGCATGACTACAGACCATAATCCTTCCAACAGTTCTACAATTACTGGAATAGGCAGGAGAGCTTTGAAGCACACAGATCTAAGCTACAGTTATGCTTTTCCTTTAACAGCTTTTATTTGGATTTACATGGAGGCAAGGTTTCTAGAGGGAGGCTGAATACAAAGTATTATTACATCTTTTCTAGGGCTAAGTTTATCTTGGTTCTTTTTTCTCTCTGGAGACTATATAGCCCTGTTGCTGAAAAATTTGACGTGTGGACAAACTTAATAGCAAATGTTACACAAAATGGCTTTCTATTTCTAGAATATAGATTGTCTGTATGTGTAAAATCCAGTGCTTGAAATGTGCAAATAGGTAGGTAGTACAAGAAGAATGAGAGCTTAGTCCACGAGCAGGAACAGCACAAACTGTGGTGGTGCCAGGAAGGGCAGCCTGTACAGCAAGGAAGGGTTCATTGTTTGCATCTCTGCAGTAGCTAAAGGCCCGGAACAAATGTGAATAACATTCTTTGCTCCCAATATTTTCCAATCAAAACAAAAAAAGGATGTTGTGAAGGGTAGTGCCCTGTATAGCCTACAAGCAAGGTGACTGAAGTACTGGTGAAAACAAAAGTGGAAGGGTATACTCCATGGCTAGATTTCTGACTTCGTCAGTTACTGTCTTTCTTAAGACCTGAAAATATTAGCTTTGTAAGGCATAAGCAAGTAAGAATGTAAGATCTACATTCTCGTCCTCTTCCTTGAGTATTTCTTCTTCAGCCCCATGCAGTCCAGAGGTAGTCCAGGTCACCACATCTTCATTGCTGTCAGCAGGGGTTGGACCAGGTGACCTTCAGAGGTTCCTTCCAACCTGAATTTTTCTATGGTTACCTTCATTAGCTGGGTGTACATTTGACAAAAGCTAGCATAAGATTGCAAAGAATTACAGAAAGTTTATGATGGACTGCCTGTTCTCCAGCTAAGGCCAGGCATTAATCTGACCCTAGGGACTACCTTTAAGTCTGAAAGGAGTAAAGAAAAAATAAAACAACAAGAAAATAACTGATTACAGGAGACAACAAATGGAAAAAGGGAAAATCACTGCAAGAGCATACCAAGAAGAGCAACTCTGACTGCACCCTTTACTTCCTGAAGGAGACAGGGCACTGGGTTAATCCAACTTTTGGGCTGGTGTAATAAAACTAACATGGCATCAGAAAAAACACCCAGTAGCATTGCAACTTCTGCTAACTACCAAGCCCTGGAAGTTGACAGCCCATGGTTTAGTCACCAGCAGGATATAGAAACTGTGTTTATAGCAGAGTGTGAGCTAGGTTTACATTACCTAGTTTCTTCAAGCTTTTTAGAGATTAGCTAGCTCTTCACTGCCTAAGTAGGTGCAAAGGGCATACAGATATTTTTATTATCCCGGAACAGGCCAGAGAGAGAGACTGTAATTTTTACTCATTTACCTGAAGATTATTTTATTCTAAAGACATTCCAGGGCATGAAAGGGTGTGCTCCAAAAGAAAAGCAAATAATGTTTCCCCCTCCTCCAAATTCAAGTACAGTTAGCAGGCAATAGCAAGGCAGGATCACTGAAATGCAGTCACACTTCTTTTCACAGTGAAAATTACTAGGTGATCAAGTGATTTATACGTTCAAATAAAACCAAAATATACACATGCCAAATTTCAATAATTTAACACAAAAATGTCATCATTAATCCATTCTCAGTGCAAGTGAATGCCAAGGCAATAACTGAATATCCTGAATATCACCTTAAAAGCTGAAATGGACTCTCCTGGTTAATTAATTGCTATCCTTGTTTGAGGAGGTGTGTGGCAATTTGTGGATAGAAATGTTTATACAAGAAATGCCACAGGCTCCATTGTTGCTGCCCACCTCTCTACCCACAAAAACTGCCTGGGTTATAACCACCACCTTCAGACAATCTCTGTTGCATGCACAAATTTCATTCATTCAAGAACATTGCTTCTGAGACATTTTTGTTTTCTGGTACCTGTTTGTTTGGGGTTTTTTTTGTCAGAGGTTCCATTCAGTAGCTATCATGGACATGGCATTTTATTTTGAAAAGGGTTGTATTTGTTTTCAGTATGTTTATTCTTTGAACTAAGTGTTTAGTTTAATATACATGCTGTAAATAAACTCAATTACCCCTTACAGTAAAAGGCCACAAGCTACTGTGTCACAGCTCCAGCTTTGAGAAACAGTTTGATCTGTGTTAAGTGGAACTGTTTCCAGATAAATGTTTCCATGTGGTATTTGCCTCTTAACACACTTAAATACCTTGAAAAGAATCAGGCTCCCAAAGACTGTATGTAGCCTTTGCAGGGAAGGAGATTTAAAGGGAAGAATAAGATGAAGAATTATGGGAGCATTTGAAAACTGAGAAACAGAACTATCACCATATCCAGGGATTGAAAGTCATGAGCAACAGGGGAAGGTCATTTCTTTCTCCCCCAAGTTTAAAGGATTGATTTGAAGAGAAAGCAATTTTCTTAATTACTTAACAGAAGCACAAAGGGAAGCTGTAGTCAAAAATACATGGGTTAACACAGGAACTTTCAACAGACTGACTGCGACTGGAAGTATCTGAAGTAGAGTGATGAAGGTGTCTGGCCCAACTGTTGGCTGTCTGCGTCTTGAAAGCGGAGGGCAAATTATTTGTTCTTTGCTCCTTTATTTGGCGCTGTTTAAACTCTGAAAACAGCTAACATCATTAGACAGCATCACACAGCATTTTTTTGGCTCACGAGTTTCTTTTAAAAGAGCTACAACTCTTCCTATTGGCTTTTTCCCTCCTGGGCAGTTTCAGAACTCCAAACTAGACGTGCAAGTGCTGCATGAGGGCCACTGGGCCTCTAGCCTGTTCCCTTCAAATAACTGTACTCGCGCTACAGATCACTAGGACAATTCTTTTTAAAAATCAGTGCACAAAATGTTTGCTAAACCTGAGCAGTTTTCTAAAAACAGTTTCTTCCAGATTAGCATGCTCTTGATGACTGTCACCACAACACACAAGGAAAGCAAAAAAATCTGTTCTGATTTATCTCTCTGTAAACTCCATTGTACAAAACAAAGCAAGCACAGGCAAAGGTGCTTGCCAAGGTTTTTATTACTGTCTCACAAGGAAGTGTCATTTGCCTAGCAAAAAATTCAACTCTGTAATAACTACCAACAGCTCTCACCAAAAAAAAAAAAAAAAAAGAAAAGAACTGATTTCACAATTAAAGTTGGAGTGAACTCTGCTTCCAGATGAACTTGAAGAGCGGAAGAGGGTAGAAAATCTAAACAGTCACAGACAAGGCATCGACAATCAACATCATTTAGTTTGCAATGACAGGAAAAAACCATGGGAAGAAGCCAGAGGGAAAGGGAAGACAGAATTGCAGAGGATGATTCCATAGAGGTGCCCCTCTAGGAGGAGCAGCATTAAGGACCGCGTATGTCGCGCATCCCGTTCCACCCACCCTGGCTCAGGCCTGCTTTACAAAAAGAGCCCGGTGCCATGGTATGGAGTAGAAGGTGATTTTTACCTGCATACACAACTGAACGGAGCCTCAGGGAGTTGGGAACAAGTTGCTTCTCTCTCCAGCGCTGCAGGAAATTTGTCTGAAAGTATCCCATAGGACTGATTTAAACATTCATCCCCCAAAGAAAAGGCATGAAAACCCTGAAACACTGAATTTTATCACTGACCAATGACAGGCCCTCCACAACACATGCATACAGGAAGACAAATTGCTCTGAAGAGCTTAACATCTGACCACTGATTAGCTGTCCTCAGGACTGTTTTCTAGAAGAGAAAGGGAGTGCTGTTCACAAACAGGTCCCCACTAGCTCCGAGCAGTGCCGGCCGCACCTCTTCTCCTGCCTGCACACCCCTGGAGCCAGCCACACGGCACTTGTCACTCCATTTCTGACAGCGTGCCAACCATGAAAGGAACGCACCACAGCAGTGTATCTGTTTTTTTAACTAAAATGTAGCACTTTGTGTTCTCTACACAGGTCAGACCTCTTCCACTTTTTTCCACCATTCTCTCAATTGGATGGGAAACAGCTGAGAGGCTCCAAGGACAAAACCCTACTACAGCAACAGCTTCCTAATCAGCTTCCAGTCATAAATAATCTTGCATTCTCTACTTGCTATACAAATTGTTAAGAGAGATTTACATAAAAATGTATTATTGCTCTGCTGACAATCAGTTTGACATGTGTTGATTTGCTGTCATCTAGCAAATTATGTTGCAAAGTTACTGACTAGAAATAATTGCTGTCAATGCTGTAGTTGCCTGGAACTTGTTACTAGGACCAGATTGCCATGGAGGCTACTCACCAAAAGGTTTCTTGTAAAAGGCACAGACACCAGCTCTATAATCACCAAGTGCAACATATAGGTCCTTGAGGAAAGTGCAGTTAAGATTTATGGCTAAGGTAACGTCACACATTTACAGAGCAGCACCACAAATAACTTGACCATGTGTTTACAGTAATTTTATTTACAAGTTACCACATGACACCTGTAGTACTACAGTTTTTGTAACACCATTAGCAGTAAAATAAGTCACATCTAAGAAGAGTAGGAAGCAGCAGAGAAAAATGTGCACAGAGAATGCAGAAAAGCTATTCAGTTATAACTGAAAGTAGGTATTTTTCTACAGACTTTGAAAGCAAGGAGGAATATACACATTGAGAAGAGCAAGTTCTTCAGCCCTGTTATTTCTACAGCATTAAAATGTTTGTGCAGTGACACTTTAGCCTGATGAATACTACACACTAGCAGTCAAATGCAAGTGGTGGGGAGATAACTGTCTTAATATCTTGCCCTTTTAAGCACCCAGAAAGGAAAAACAAAGCTTCCTTCTTTTAAGGGAAAGTTATCCAGGGCTGGTTTACTTGCAGAGCCAATAGCGCAGAATTGCTACTGGAGGGCCAGGAGGGACAGGACACAAGAATAGAGAGTTCCCATGCATCGCATATTGCCTGTGCGGTCTTATCTGGTCTTGAGTTAAGTAGTTAGTGACCAAAACCAGTTGCAGCATTCCACAAGTCTTTTTACAGCTCCGTGATCTAATAAGGCTGAGCATAGCTTAGCAGAATCCCAAAACCAAGCAGAGAAAAAAAGCCCTTCCGCTGTCTTATAATCCTTGGCTCTAACGATGCTGGTGTTGAGCCTGGGCCTTTCTCAAGAGGAAAAATGTGGAGAGCAATTCTGGAGAAACACTCTAGATCTAGATGTATTCTCATGATAAGACTCAGAAGAAAATAGGCTTAATGCAGCATCAGATGCAACCCTTCTCTGCTTCAAAGTACAGCAGCAGCTTCCAGAGAGCACACAAGTTTTATACAACACCTTTTTTCCCACCCCCAGACATCTTTAATAGCCTGGAATAACTGTCAATGCACACGATCCATGCTAGTGGCAAGTGCTGCAAAGACAATGAAAATAAAAGCTGCACAGTAATAATTATTTCCACTACTAACTACACACAGGATATATTGCTTTTGGTACAATGCCATTTATTGTCACAAGAAGAAAACCAGTGATTAAGTTGAGCACACATGAATTATGCAGACCTTTGCCATGCTGGAACAACAGCATATTTTACTTAGAGAAATGTCACCAAGTCAGCTGTAAAAACAGCTTAATACAGTTCTCCCAAAATACCAAACATACCCTCAAAAACAAGTTTATAAATTAAGTTTAGTTACAAAAGAATGCTTAAGAAGTGACCATTTTTTTTCTTTAATCCCCACACTTTTGTCTGGAGTGCTGCGCTTATGCTGCATGTGAGAGCAAACACAGAATTGGAACATGTAGCTATAGTGACATCAACAATATTCATTTAAGTATATGTGAGTGTGTAAGCTGGCCTGCAAAAGTTTGTGTTCCCTCCATACCTGTGGCTCACCTATTCAAGGAGCCTGCATAAGTATATACACATACAAAAACTAACAAAAACCTTTTAAAAAACAGAATGCATAAAAAATTCTAAAGTTTAAATTCTTGAGTCTATGATGTCTCAACTACAAGTTAGCGTATTTGTGAGTTTTAACACTTCCAGGAATACAGAAAGGGTTTTTAGTCAAAATTTCTTCTTAAGTACTAACTATTGAAATTGAAGGTGAACTAGGAGAAAGGCTTGACTAAAAAAACCTTCCCCTGCATTGTTCAGCTCATTTATGATGTAATCAGTTCAGTGAGTCTCAAGCCAAAATTCTGAACATTCAGCATTTTGCATTTACAGTTCTAAGGCAGAACACCATCTTCAGAACAAGTGATTTAGTCTTGGGTCTAACAACAACAACAACAAAACCCTAAAAGGTGCATCTCATCTTTTAGGAATAGCAAATTTTAGAAGTTTCTATGGCATTCTCTCACAGCTTTGAGTTTTATTAGTTTTTTTTCTAGAAAAGCCTGATTTTTTTTAAATAGTTTTCAGACATGCTGAGACATGCATCACGGCTAGAAAGACTGAATTTTTCCATTGTTATTTCTGGGTTGTGTGTTCAAGGTCAGCATTAAAATCGTACAGTGGCATTAACAGACTGCTATCCTGCATAACGCCTTAGTTGGGGCCATCGCAGTACTGCCACAACTGAAGGCAGGAGAGGAGCTGTGCTGTGCGGTGGCTCGCTCTCCCCAGGGCCACAGCTCTGACCCGCGGCTCAGGCATCAGCTGCCTGCGAGCAGCGCCTGGCTCTGTGAAGCACAGCTGTAACTCGGGCTCAGCTTTACACAAGGAAAAAATTAAAAAAGCAAGGAAAAGTTGAGCTGTGAGACTGCAGGTAATCTACCACCACACAAGAGAAAGAAAAGTAAGAAGAAAGAAGCAAAGTCATCGAGTCAGTCAGTACTTTGGAGAAAAGTACTGTCGAAGTACTTTGGAGAAAAATGGCAACACAGACAGCGTAAACCCTGAGGAAGAGAAGCGTTGCTGGAAGACATAATTCAGGAAGATCAAAGGTCAGCCCAGCCCAAGCAGCAATGGAAGGAGACATGCACAAGTAGTTTTTCAGTCGACAGCTAATACAGTTGTGTCACACAAATTCATGGAAAGACTCACAAGATAAATGAAAGTATTGTTAAACTTTTTAAACTGGATTTACATCCGTTTAACTAATGGGATCAATAATCTGTTGTTTATCATCAGAAAGCTCATGAATCCTATAGAAGATTTTTGGAACAACTGGAACTTGTTTAGACTCACTTTGAACAGGAAAACAAAGAGAAAAGTAAATTATCAATAGAAGATACCCTGAAAAAACAGGCAGAGTTCCAGAAAACACCTGAAGGAAAGTTATCAGTGAGTAACTTAGACGGGTTACAGAACAATTCTCATATCTAACTTCCAAGATTAGCCTTCACACAACCACTGCATGAGCGGGGCCACATTTCTGACAGGGCATGTGAAACCTCTAGCACCTGGCACAGCACCAGGATGTTGTTTTGCAGACTCACCAAAGCCGCCTTCGGAACTGGAGTTCAAACTCTAGAACTCTTCTGAAGCTAGCTGAAGAGATTCACGTGTGGTGAAGAGAGACACAGAGCAAGATACCCATCAACAGACATGGCATGTATTGATGTGATGAAGTTTCTACACGCCTCAGATGTTTTTATTTTTTAAGCTTGTCAAGTGTTGCATATATACAATTTAATAGAAAGAGTATCTGAAAATGAAATGTACACAACACAGAAGGTGTCATCTTTGGACTGCAGAGAAAGTCCTGGGGTCAGAGCTCCACAAAGCTTGATGCCATCAAACCTATGCTAGTATCTCTTCAAGTAAATGTGGCTCGTACTCAAGAGTAGCAGTTCCTCACAAGCCTTCACAAGTATTTGAGTGCACCATATTCCCCAGTGCAGGCAGCTCAGCTCCCAGAACAGTCGGGGGCTCTCACCAAAACGGGCCAGCCCACACCCAGACCCAAGGGCCACTGCCACAGCCTTTGACTCCAATAGTCTGAGTGCCCATTACACTTGAAGCTTACAGATTGAGAGGATCGCTGTCCAATTCTGGTGAAATACAGGAAATATGCATGATATTTCAAACTAACACTACTTAAACGAGGATTACAAGAGCATTAAGTCAATCAGTAGCTTGTCAAAGCCTCCACTGAGACAAGCTGCAGCATAGTTACACCTTGAAGTACCTCACTGAAGTACATGCTATTGTGAACAAAGCCTGCTAGAGGGAACAAAGAAAGCAAGAGGCAGCTACAGTCAACAGAAAAGTAAGAACATACATAAACCTATCTGTGGCAAAAATTACATCATCTGCTGTGAAAGCCAAAGAGGGGATGGAGAGATGAGTTTTAACAAGCCAATTCTTGGGAGTTGTTACAGACCTGTCAGTTACAGCTAAGCTCTCTTTACTTTCAGGTCACATTTTCTGTGTTTTCATCTTAATTAGAGAAGTTTCTAGCAGCCATTATCCAACTACACCTTTTAAGAGTTCAGTTCTTTGGCACAGTCTGATTTTAGGCTGAAAAAAAAAAAATTAAAAGCCTATTTACAGTGATGTAAGTTTACCCACATTGAAACATGCGATTTCTGGGAGCAAACCCCTGGCCTGAGAAGAACCATTTGTAGTAACATGAAAACATTTGGCCTCTAAGGATTGCTCAAGTAATTATTTTCAAGATTTCATGGGAACAGGTCAATAGCTATATGAATATCAGTAAAAAGAGTGTCAAAAAGGCCTGTGAATCATCAGATGCACTGCAATCTGGTTGCATTACTCTGTGCTCAACAGTTCAAAACACTGATGGTTTCTTAACTTTCTTGCACTAAAGATAAAACATTTCTGCCTGTCTATAAAGAAACTTCCCCTGTGTTTTTTTGGATGGTTTCCTTAATTAAATTTCAAGCTGGTATAATCCTACAGTAGAAGAAGCACACGAGTATTTACAAATATTAAATGTAGGCTACTGGCTACTGCAGTGTTCCAGTGACAATAATTTCTCAGATAACCTAATGTAATACACATCCGTGTACCTCTGGTTTATAAAACAGCAGTTCATTTTAAAGCAAAATTCCAGTCATTCTATATATGCACAGTACTATGCTGATTTGGTAATACAGGGACACAATTTAATGATTTTCTTTGCATTTGTTTTTACAAGATTCAGATGCCAAAAACAAAACAGAACATTAAGTTACCTGATTTAAAAAAGAAAATCACATACGTTTACAACATCAAAAGAATAAGACGAAATATAAACCTTTGCTACTTACAATTGATCTATACAGATTAACCAAATCACAAATCCGTCACAATATAAACGTTTAATTGTTACAATGAATAAGAACATACAGAAAATGATTTATTTTTTTTATAAAATCTTCCTTTGCTTTTTTATTTTAAACTTACCATTAACTAAATTAGCTATGCAGGACTTGTGGGGTACATGACTAAGAAGGCACCAACAGTACAAAGCAAAGACAAAGCAGTTTGAGTATTTTAAGAGTGCTCTACACTGATACAACACAAGAAAAGGCAACAATAGTAAGTAAACCAGCTGCAACCTTTAGAAATTTGTTCTAGATTTACAAAGGTAGTCCAACTTTTACATTTCCTCCAATGTTTCACTTAGTTTGATCACAGCACATGCTACAAAAACCATTGTAAGCTTCACTTTACTAATGTGCACTTTTCACTAATTTAGTGTCTTGATTTCAATTGTTAACTAAACCATTTTGAACCACAAATGTATTTAAAACTTAGTAAAAGGATCAATTGGACTTTTTTGTTTAAACCACTGCATTTACAAAAATATTTCCCCTAAAATCTGGGATTGCTCGAAGACATCGCTGTACAAATATAAAAGTACTATGCAAGGGACCAAATTCATGAGTATATGGTGGGTATGTATAGACCTATATTTATACCATATCACTGTGCTGTAACAACACAATAAATTTATCAATAACCAAGGACTATATAAACTACACTAACATAAGCAAATATATATTAATAAAGTTTAAATCTATAGTACAGTTGCTCAGCAAACAACTTCGACATGGTATAAATATATCGTAGCATATTACAGTGGGCAGCAACAACAGGTTTTTCTTTTTCTCATTCCGTAAGGAAAACCACGCTCAACTCCTCGGGTTTCATTTGGCCACTGCCGAGTGATGTCATCACTGCTACTCCTGACAGCTCCCAGTGCACCACACCGCTCAGCCCACGTGCTGCGGTGAACACTTCAGATTTGATATAACGTGCGATATTGATGAGGAAGAGTCTGGCGACAGTCAGGACAGCAGAGTAAGACGCTTATTTGCCAAAGCATCCATGAGAATTTTACATTTGCATATTTTTCTTCAGCTGTAAGTTTGGAATGTTTTTGACAGTGAACTGTTTACATTCCTCATTCCCAAAACATCTTTACCATGAAATATGCATGTTACTTTGATTAAGATTTGCTGTTCTCCGCTCTAAAATATTAAAACTACATAAAGAAGAAAAAACCAAAAATCAATGTAAAATGATGAAATAACTGACCTAACACAGTGTTGTTATAGGCACCTTCTTCTAAACTATTCTCAAAATCCGACAAAAAAAAATAAAAATCATACTTCTGCATTTGACGCATCCACTAATTCAACCCAACAATGTTTACTGAATTCAGTCAGACTGATGATGTGGTTACTGATACTGATGGATGCCAATTGGATTCAGCAATAGGTAAGGAAGAAAGCCCGAAAGCACCAGATGTTAGGTAAAGCAAACCCTCGGCTTCTCACTTGGAGAGACAGAATGCAAGGGTAAGTCTACACCTCCCCAGAAATCCAAAATTAAAGAAAGTATTAAAAAAGGAACAGGGAAAGAGTAGGGTGAAGTAAGCTGCCAAACGTCTTCCTTAATAAATTAAAACTGAGGTGTTACAAACTAATTTCAGTAACAGTCATCTTTCCAACCATGCCAAAAATGATTCCTGTAGTGATGATCATACAAGTAGCAGAGATCCTAGAAATTTTTCAACTTCTCAAAACTGAGTGAGAAAAGTATTTTGGTAAAGATGCGTAGAAATGTCAAGAGAAATTTCTACACTAGTATCAACAGTCAAGTGCATATTTCTATAGAAATGTTTTTAGCATAGGTTCCATACCACAATCCAATGATCACTTGTGCAGCGTCCTGACAATGCTCCTAATATGTTCCCCGCAACAGAGATTTATGTACCACAGGAAGTTCCTAATAGAAAATGCCCTTTAATGATGAACCCTTGCTTATTAAAAATTAGTTTTGGCAGACTAACACTTAAACTATAGGAAAAAGAAAATTTTGAAATGGAATCTTGTAAGCACCCTTATCTATAGAAGTCTAAGTTAATGGCTTTCTAGGTTTCTTTGAAGAGCAGAATAAATGGTATGAGGAAGCCTGGAGTTATTAACCAGCAAGCATCCTTATATACTACAGTAGCAACTGAACCTGATTTCCATTCAAACACATTACCCAAGAGGAAACCAAAAACTAATTCTTAATGTTAATGTGAAGATATAAGATTTAAATTTATTTCCAGGAATTACAAGTGCATTTTGTTCATATTAGCAAGCAGTCTTTATACAATCCATTCTTCACTGCTGCCAAAATAAAATGAGAAAAAGACAGCAGAGATATGAAAAGCTAAAAATAGAACTATTTTTCCTAAGTTATTTGTTGAATAGCATTTCAGTTGAACACAACTCAGAGGTAACAATAGATTATTTTTTTTTCTCAATCATAGGCATGTGGCACTTAGACAATCATCTTTGCACAGAAAGCTTTAACAGTCATGCGAGGGCACAGTAATTATTTTAAACAAGGCAAATTTCTCACCACAGAGAGCAGTGGGGAAAGAAAAGGAGGCACTGCACTGGAACATAACACCTAGTAAACTCCACATTATACAATTTCAGTAACAAATACTTGAAAAGATCATTAAAAGGTATACAATTTTAAACATTATTTAGTGCTAGCTTTGTTTGGTTGTCCTAACTCAGCATTATCAGAAAAGTTTGATAGTACTTGACAACAGAACAGTACTTCATGTCACGAGCTCATGGAGGCTTGATTACAAATCACCATAGTGTAGGTTGCAAGAAATGAACTTGAGATGCTGACATGCTGTAGGAGCAAAAGTAAAATCAAACTTTCTCATTTAAAGATGCAGTGTTCCTCTCTGCAAGAATTCTGAATGTCAGTGATTAGATTCAAATGTAAAAACTATCAATCCTCATTTGAAGCATTTCATTAGTATGCAGTATGTAGACTGAGTTTATTAACTTCATATTTTGGTTTCTCGCTTGCCACCACATATGGATGCCTTCCACAGAGAAAAGCATTCACCGTTAGGTCATCATGCCATTATGTTCTTTGTTAATCTTCCACCACACGGTGAGCAAATATAAGTTGGCGAGCTGCCGCTCATTCTCTTTGCACAAGTCTTATAAACACTACTACATGGTATGAACTTTGGAAGTACTACGCCTCCAACATGGTTAAACTTTAAATGATCTCTTTTAGAAAAGGCGGGGAGAAAAAGGTACTAATTTTGTCAATACATGGAAAAAATGTTTCTTAGATGAATTCAATTAAGTTGGGTTCCTATGTGGCTCTTACGCTGTACAGAATACCTGTATGTGCAGCACAGGACACCCAAACAAGTGCATAAGCAAGATTAACATGAACAGGACTTATGCGGTAATCCATAGCATAATGGTATAAAATCCGCTGGATGCTAACCATTTATATTTAAAAAGGAAGTGCAAAAAAAATCTGGGATGTCACTGACTTAAAGTGCCCTGAATAGTAGCTTTTCTAAAAAAAATGCCAGCGACTTCAGTAAAGTCAGAAAAACATAGTTCATGGTGTAAACTTCTTAAAGGTTAATGAATTATCTTCTTGGATATTGATCCAGGAGTGAAAGGAACCACTGCATCTTTCAAACCAGAAAGCAAGCAGTTAAAATACGGCCAGCAGTAGGTGCACTTACAGTACAGTACTGCAACAGGTCAACAATGGGCATTACGCATAGGAGTGTCAATTACAATTCTTCAGGCTTAAAAGATTCATTGAAAGCATGAAAAGCCAAAACTACCAGGAACTGCCCTCCTGAATGGCTCAAAGGAGTTAGTGGATAAGCTGAGAGAGGCCACAAGACATGACCAACAATAAAGAACTGGGAAGAGGAACAGCAACGTTTGAGCATGCCCAGTCCTTTAAGTCCTTGTCCTACAAAAAAGAGCAGAGACATATTTCAGTGCAGAAAGTATTAACATCACCTTTTAAAACAAGCATACTTTCCTATTTCTATGCTTTATGTACACTACGTTTAGCACAGACAGCAGTACCAATATATGTTAAAAAAAAAAAAGCCCAGAGACAGTGAATATCAATACATTATATTTTAAATTAAAATTTTAAATCTTCAAAAGATTAGGAAGATTAATCATAACTAATGAGTGAAGTACATTATTTGATTATCTAAAGAATCTGTTATTTTCACATTGCTTTTCAATTCCAGTAACTACAGCCAAGAGGGAAGTTTTGAATTTCAAGAAATAAACACACTGAGAAGAGTTAGCTGATGAAGTACCGGGGGTGGGGGGTGTCGGGGGAGCAGCAATGCACAGAAAGAGACGCTTACTGTCCATTTTAATACAACTCCTGGGGGCCCGCCTTCACTAGGATGGCAACTACTTCTGTGTAAACCGTTGTGATGTGGAATAGCTAATAATTCTAACCACAAATGACTAGGATAAATTACCAGCTATCATTACCAAGCTGAGTACAACATTTAAATTTCAGTATCGTATCAGCCAAATCAACTCTTCCGAGTAGCATTTAACGGTAAGATTTTTAGCAAACCAGAAATTTCCATTAACACCAGATCACTGGTATCTTTATCCCTAATCCCTTTATCCCTTAATCCCTACTACAACCTAGGTCTGGGCAAAGAGGCAAGCAGGAGAGATCATAAACTACGATTTACCAGTGTTGGCTGCTTGCTCTCCCTTCCTTGATACTATGGCTTATTATTAATGGGTTTCATCTTGCTCCTAAAATTTATGTCATTTTCTTCCAGAAAGTGTACAGGAACTGCTAGTGCTTCTTGTAGAGAACTAGCTTTAGAAAATGCGGACAGGAAATAAGCACCACACATTACGGTGTCCCAGGTCTAATTCTATTGGCAATGCCCAACTAATAAGAGTCAGATGTGTGAACCTCAGATTTATCTAACTTTTAATCATTAAAATAGTTTCAAACATTAGCTAGTAAGCTTAAAGAAACAAAATACAGTATTTCTGAAGATCAAAATGACTTCATTTGTGAACTTCTATACATTTGAATACTCAAGCCAGTGGCAACAGAAGTTACCCTACTTAAGTAAAAACTGTATTTTCAAGTTTCCTCCACTTTTTTTTCCTTTCTTTCATGGATTTCTTGCAGTGAGGAAGTTCACGGGCTCAAAACTTAACCTTTCTGCTGGAACTGCCAACAAAAAACAGTGTCTGTAGAATGCTGCTGTTGACAGAGAACAGCAAAGAAACTACTTTTAAGACCATAAACCAAGCAATCTAGATAACGCTCTTTGGTTTGTTTTTCTTTTCCAGTCACAAAACTTTGATACTTTAAACTACTAGTATCACCAAAGTTTCACAAGACTAGATCTAAGGAAGAAGTTTTTTATGCTGAGGGTGGTGAGACACTGGCCCAGGTTGCCCAGAGAGGCGGTGGATGCCCCATCCCTGGAAACATTCCAGGTGAGGTTGGACTGAGTTCTGAGCAACCCGGTCTGGTTGAGGATGTCCTGGCCCACGGCAGGGGGACTGGACTCGATGGCCTTTAACAGTCCCTTCCAACCCAAACCATTCAGTGATTCTATCATTCTAAGTATTACAAAAATTATCCAATTCAGTATTTGACCAATTTTGTATGAAACTACTGAGACTTGCAAGCCTCATGGTATATGAAGACCAGTTAAGTTCATTGATTAAAAAAAAAACAAAAACAAAACAAACAAAAAGCACACCACCAAAGAGTCAGACAGTCAATATCAGTACATTACATTTTAAATTATAATTTTAAATCTTCAAAAGATTAGCAATATTAGTCATAACTAATTTATGAATATTTAGATACCTATTCTTATTCACTTACACTATTTCAGAGGTACTTAAAACTGAAGTTAAGTCCCACTGAAGCTTCACGGTTCCCCCCCCCTTTAAAATAATTTACGGGATTTCTCCTCTGTGCATTACATTTAAGGAAGAGGGGTTTTTTTTAAAGCATTTGAAGCCATATGACAAAATAGTCTGTAACATATAAAGAACATTGCCCCCTTAAAATGTTTTTTGAATAAAATTTGCATTTCAAAGTGTTACCATAGCTTTTATTCTGAGAAGCACTATTTAAATGCAATTCTTATTCCTTAAATGTAACCTAAAAACAAGGTAAACTTCTCAGGCAATTGCTTGGATTCCCAAACTGTTTCTTCAACAACAGAATAGGACTGAGGTCAAATGAATAAGCATAAAGCTGTCCTTTAACAGCTAGTTATTGTATAAACAGAAAATGTAAGTTCGACATTTCACCAGTGGTAAAAAAAATTCCAAAATTCTTCCCCCCTGCCCAAGCAGTTTCCTATTGCTGTGACTTTACCTATGCACAATTTAAGATCGATATCCTGGCTGGAATCTAGCAGTTTCCTCAAAAATCAATTCTTTCAGCTTTTCCTTCGGCAAGTCATCCAACTCCATATCAAACTTGAAGGGTGCTTCAGCTACAGGCTTAATAATATAAAGACACATTATTACATTTTTTAATATTACTGTAGTGTTGAACTTCATGTAGTCCCTGTATGGGGAAAAAAAACCTGAAAATGCACTTCACATGTGCAATTGTCTAATTTCACATTGTGCAAAATGTCTAATACTGTGCAGTCTTCAAGGGAGAACTCATTTGATTAGTCCTTTGTGTACTTTATATATTAGTTTACCAAATTTTAAATTAGACCATAGTAAGTAGCTACTCAAATCTAAACCACAAGTTAAAATATTTGTTCAAGGCTCATAACTTAGCATCCACCTGATGAAAAATTATCCAAAACATTTGTATTTCTCCAAATAAACGTATGTGTCCCTTAAGAAAAACTAGCTTATTTCCTCCTCCTCTACTTCTTCACCAGAAGTAACCTGAAACCTCATCAAAATTGTATACTAAACTACAGGAACTTCAGATCGGGGGGTTGTAAATGCATCATCTGACGGCAAACTCAGTAATTCTCTTCTTATCTCAGACATCATGAAACAAGACCATAGTGGGCTGAGAAGTTCCACTTTCAGGAGAGTACACTTAGCACACACCTTTAATGTGTTGTGCCTCCAAAACGTACTAGAACAAGAAATACAAAATTTTGGTAAAGTGATGCAATTCATTCTTCAACTCCATTAGAGCAGTATAAGCACTGTCCTTAAACTAATGAAGAAAATAACCTGCTGCATCATTTAATCCACATTTACATTTTAACAATGTCTTTACCTCATCACTTGGATCATAATACTGCTCCAGATAAGGATGGGCTAAAGCTTGCTCCACTTCAATCCGCTTATGAGGATTAAAGGTCAACATTTTATCCAACAAATCAAGTGCTAAGAGGGGAAAAAAAAAGTGAGCAAGAGTTTAATACACACTCCAAGGTACAAAAGGGTTATAAACACTGATATTACACAGAAAATACATGCTACCCTAAGCTTTGCGCTACTTTCAATTTCCAGCTGGGATTCCCCAGCTGAAGCAGCAGCAACAGCAGCAGCAGATTGTTTCCTGGGACTTAGGCAGAGCATCTTCGCCTGCACATCCTAACAGCATTGACGGTTGCAGGTTGCTTTGGCAGGGTCTAGGCTAAAGGAGGTATACCCTTTCAAAGGCTCCTCAGCATCGGAATGAATGTCGAGGGAAGAAATGCGTAGAACCCTATGGCACAATCTGTTTTTAACTACAGCAGAAATTGAACAGATCAGGCTTTTTCTTCACTCAAATAGATACTTCAGATTTTTGTGCCAAAAATCCAAACCAAGATAGAGCTCTTCTGAAATGAATAAGTAATCAAGAATATGTTCTTATTCTGAAAAGAAAACTCAGCTGTTTAATGACTAAAATGTCATCCAGGAGTCATTAGGAGTTCTAGATCATCACAGTGAACTATTCTAGCATAACTAGCAGCCCAGAAGGTACTCTCCTGCTAAGATGCAAATATATGCATTTTCATGAGATTCAGGTAAAATCTGTTGAAGACAGCTCATAAAGAATCCATAGAGAACTTGAAGATCCAGTAAGACAGAGAGTGAGGTCTGATTCTGGACAAACGTTACAAGTCAGAGTTACTGCAACTGTTCAGCTACTTTGATTATAATACATTTGCCTTTCTTTACAAGAAAAGTAAACAGAATTATCATAGTAGCAAGAAGTCCAAAGATATCTGCAGCATCCTAAACTCCATTCCATTTCTTCTCCTCACCACGTCATTTATGACACAGAACTTAAATAGAGGCTTACTTGCTGCAGCAAAGCAGTTGTGGCTTTGCATCAGGATAAGACGCATGCCAAGCATTGCAGAAGAGACAGAACTTTACCACCACCACCGCATTCAAGGACAGCTTGAAAAAGCTGTAAACTTGCAGAGCAATTAACATTAAATCTTTTTATGCGGTTTTCTCAATGCTGGAAACTCACATGCTCACTCCATGCTAAAGCATGTCGTGCACAATGCTTTTTACTGAAATGATTGACAAACAGCTTTTTCAAAAACTGCTCTGTCAAAGCTGCTCTGAAGATTTAGAAGAAAAGGAGTTGCAGAAGCCATGCAAACAGCATGTTCCCCTAGCAGCTAAGCATATCAGCATTGATACAATTTGAGCTGTCAGAAGCCCACGGTAAAAATCCGCGCATTGACAAGCACTATAATAAAAGCAGAATAAATCACTGCTGTTTCTCTGAATGATAAGGATAATCAGTTCTACACAGTTCCATCTGCAGAAATTAGCTTTTACATGGTAGTTCGGTAGCTGACCATATTCACTAAGAGTAAATTATCATATCAGTTTTCAAAAGTGACTTATGAATTGTGTCAGAGCAGACAGAACACTGTACTGTGAATACAACCACCCTTAAACTGTACAAAGTAGAATTTAAAAAGCAAGTTAAAAGCTATCTAGCAAAACAAAATCATCTTTACCCTTTACTAAAGCCTTGTTAAAAAAAGGCAACAATTATTACGTTCCTTGCTTTTATAACTTTTGCTCCACTTATCATAACTGAGTTTTTAATCCGTTAAATTTTAACCTTTCATACTGCCAAAGGATCCATACTTTGACATACTGACACGCTCCTGTTTCATCTAGAGCTGACATGCAGCCTGCACAAACTATCCTGAGTTCAGCAATAAGCAGCTATCTCATATCTGATTTTAGAAACAAAGTTCAAGATTTATTTGATGCCTATGTCAAAATCCAATGCCTATGTTCAACACTCGGGTAATGTATCATGCTTTCAAAGACAATAACAAGAGTTAGGATTTCTGTTTTACATGTAAGTTTAAAGATCAAACACCACAACACGTAATCTTAAAAGAGTTACTAAAATTGCTTTAAAAAGATAAGCTAGTATGAGGGTTTCATGCTGGTTTATGATTTTATATTAGGTTTATACTGCTGTTTTAAAGGACCTGCATATTCTACTTCCAACATAGATAAAGATAAATTCCTAGGGTGGTTTTAAAAATCCCACTCTGCCATTACTTTTGGTGATCATTTCTGTTTCTGAAGATCTGGTACAATGTAATAGAGCATGAAATACCTTTGGGATCAGCATTCGGAAACAGCCTGTTCCATGGTACCTTATTTTTGTGTGGTAGGGAAAGCAAGTAGTTTCTGGCTTTAAAATTGATTATACAATTCAAATCTTCTTGGGAAGGGGATCCAAGTATACCTAAAAAAAATGAATACAAGCAGTATTAACAAACATGTTTTAAGAGTATAGAATACCTTAGAATTTTTTTAGAAACCTTTACTAGAAAGGTTTAAGTTGTTTTTTTCTTGTAAATAAACAAACGCATTTGAGTTTTCTAATGATCTGTAATCTGTTTAAGCGATCCAATTAAGTGGCGTGTCTATAGACATTTAAAAAAAATTGACCAGGACCTAATAGGATATTTGACCTTTTTAAATTTTTTTTTTTTATTTTAAAAACCTGTCTGATGATGTAGTAAATAAACTGGTAAGTAACCTCCCAAATCAACGATTTGTTGTAGAAATCACTGCAGAAATAACTACAGGGAACAGATGATACACCGACAGATCCATACGTTATATATACTGACCAACAAGAGAAAGAAACGAGTGACCAAGAGCAGTTTAGCTGGTAGAAAAGGTATAGAGAGAGACAGAGGGATGTGGAAATGCTACTTTTATATAAAGGTTACCGAGGATATGGTTCAGTTGGTCAAGGTAGTGTTTTCCTGGAAAGATAGGTCTGTTGGAGAGCATCTCTGCCAGAATACAGCCTACTGACCAGATGTCAATAGACTTGGTGTAACCCTGCAAGTAAAGCGAAAACACATTTTGTCAAAGAAATTTTTGCATAATTGCAGCAACATGTTACTTTAGTAAATTTTGAAAGTGCACGCAAATCTCTTTTTTTAGATGAGTCATGCTTGTTCATGCTGTTTGATTTTTCTGTACAGAATGAAATAATTAAGGATTGTGTATCAAAACACTACTTTGAAGGGGCAGCAAGAATTGAAGTATGCAAGATACGCTTTTCCAAATGGATTCGCTAAGTTTAACTAAACATAGTACCAACTGCAAATCTCTGAGACTCCTTAATTTTACAGCAAATTTACACTAAATAACTTTGGAAACGAGCTATTCTTCTTAATTCTATGGCTCCTAACAGCATGCTAAACACATGCGAAAAAAACCATCTTTCTTCCTAATAGGATCTCAATACCACACAATAAGAAGCCTTCAGCATCAAAGGGGTGAAAGGGCAAAACAGACTGTTGGTTAGCTGTTCTGTAAAACACAACAGGTAGGTAAGTAGTAAAGATGATGTGAGAAGGCCAACAGCAGTAAATGGGATATAAGAAGAATGGAACAAATGCCCATATCTTCACAGGTATGGACAACCTGTGTTATCCATAAGAAAAGGCTTTTATTCAGAACCAGACCAGTGACAAGAGTGCCTGGGTGACACAAGGGCAAGTTCACCTCAAGAACCCCAGGCTCCATAAGCTCCCTTGCCTTATTCTCCCACAGCCTGCTGCCCCATGCTCCCCCTCCCATTAGCTGGGAGCTTCCAACAAAAGCTAGTAACTCTGGCAAATCCACAGCCAGCTCAGCACCCGCTTCTCAGGACGTCATTGCTTGACCATTTGTTTTCAAGGCGCTATAATTCTAAAAGGAATCGGGCTATCGGCCAGGAAAATTGTAAGTTGACCACCTCTTCAGAAATACACAAAATATTTTCTTGTAAAAGCTGATGACAAATGTATGTGGATATCCAGAAATAAGGTTAAATTGCCATATGTTTATGGCCTCAATGAGAGTTTAAAATACAAGAAGCTGGGGAAAAAAACCAAACCAAAACAAAAAAACCACCAAAACCCACAAACCACCTCGACTGGTCAGATGATTATTTTCTAGAAGTGCATTAGACACACAATTGCCACAACAAATCAAACCCAACAACCTATGAAGCGGTAATCCTACAGAAACAACAAAGTCTTTGAGGAACATAAAATATAGACACAGATGTCATATAGGTATTTTGTGAACAAGCATAGGGCTGTAAGAACTAAAGCAAGGGTTATGAAGGACACCTATTACTCACACCATACGTGGATTGGATACCCCTTAAAACAGCCACAGAAGAACATAAGAGTAATTCCAAGTATAAAAAAAACAAAAGGATGATTTTATTAAGACTATGGGAATGCAATTAAGATTGACACACAACAAAGATCACATGCCTTCAGAGTGAGATTCACCCTCATTATACATTCTACATCTAAATCAAGATGTCAAGATAATATTACAGCAACATTTGCAAGCCTTGATGAAGACAGTAGTAAAACGCTCTCATTACTAGTACTTCTCTCCTCCTCTGCGGAAAAGCATTTGATGGAAAGAAGTCTCATGATTGGCAAGGAACTGGACACCTGGGAGCTCATGCACACGATTACTCTGTTGTAGTATCCAATAATTGCATCTGGAACCACAAATTTATTGCAAGCAAGTAGCTATACTGCAAATCCATTGCCACATTTCCTCAAGACTATGCATGCGTTCTGATCCTAAAAACCACAGAAGGCCGGGGGGAAGAAAAACTGGTACTCACAAGTGAATAACCAGTAACAGAAGCACCAGAGCAGTGCACTATGGTTCCTACCTTAGAATTCAGCATGATTTCAGGAGCCCTGTACCAACGTGTGGCCACGTATTCTGTCAAGAATCCTGTGTGATCATGATCTGGATCTGCTACACGAGCCAGTCCAAAGTCACAAATCTGGTTTTAAAGAAATTTAAAAAAGGGGGGGGAAAAAGAAAACATATTAGACATACAGCTTCCAATACCACAACATTACTAATTCACCATTCCATGATGTAACATCTACAAATACAGTGATGGTAACCTATATTTTTAGAAACAAATTATTGCAAAAAGGTTAAGAAAAATGTTTTGGATTAAGTACAAACAGGACCCAATTAGGCCATGAAGGGGACAGTAAGAATAAACAGCTTGGGAAAAAAAGATGTTCCCGGTGCATAATTTTCGTTCCACTATGGGCTTACTTAATACCTTCTCTGCCAGGCGGGCGGCAAGGTACACTGCTCCAGCCTGTTATTAGAAATTTACCAGAAAACAAAAAGAGAAATTAAGATTTCCAGAAAACAAAATTACACACCAATGTATCTATAGCAGAGTTCAATACCCCTTTTTACAAATGCTACCATCATGACTGCATCTTTGCACGAGAAACTTCCTACCTAGACTAGAGAGACTGTAGGTCACTGAAGGAAGCATGAGCTTAAAAAATAAACACAAGAAAATATTTCTCAGCACTCTATGAGGAAAACAGTTTTATCTCACCATGAAAACAAAACCAAACTCTGTTCTAGACCAGTGAGTTTAACACAAAGGAAAAAGTGTTTTTATTGATACTCTGGTAAGGAGGCTCCACGACTTTCAGAGCTATTTAGTGCTTCTCTCCAGAAAGAAATCAAGAAAATTGAAAATGTGAAGAAAGACAGTGTTCTACAGTACAGCAGCTGTTCCTTTCTTACCTTCCAAAAGGTAAATGGCAAGCTTGTTGAGTGGCACATTAGACACATTCATGCGCTCTTGCTACCACCAAACAAATATCAGTTTGTGATAATGATCAATTTCCACACGAAGTATATTTGCATGAAAGAATATCTACTCTCAGAAAAACAAGGCAGCAGATGTAGAAGTAGCAGACAGTTAGGAGGTTCCTCTGGTGCACACATTTTATAATAGTTTACTCTTTAATAGTTAATTGTGTACACTGATTATATTAAAAATGTGTAGTAATAGTATGTTGTAGTCAATAAAGACTGTAACGGATAATCCTACCAAAACCACAGAAACCTCACTGTACCCTGGCAACCTACTCCTTTATTTTCCTGGTGGCCCAGCCTGTGAAACAATTGGTAGATCAGTTAAGGAAGAAGTGATTCAGCTGACTAAAAGCTTCCTCTGAAAGACAAGATTCAGCAGCTGACTGTTAAACAGAGGGACTGAAGAAAAGGAAACGATGAAATTCATAAGCCAGGCTGCATGTGACAACTCCTCTGAGTTTAGCTACATATTAAAAAAAAACCCAAACATACAAACAAACAAACAAAAAAACAACCAACCAAAAAAACCCAACAACCTCAAACAGAACCCTGAATCCTTAAAAAACAAAACCAAAAAGAATCCTTTTAAGCATGTCAAGGTTTTCTCAGGCTATGGAAACAGAGCAGCTGCCTTGTGTGCAATTAGCAGCTTACATAAAGAGAATCACTACAAATGATCAGAAGAGTCTCCTGTAAAGACAGAAGCAAAGAAACTGTAGAGGACAGCTTCATGGATTTCAGAAAATAATTATGCAGGACAGCAAAATCGTTGTAATCTCTTCCTCCTAACCTCAGAAAAAAACTACATAAAGCAAGGAGACTTGTGCAGAATTATAGTATTACACACAAGCAAAGCGCTATGATTTGTTATTGTTAAGACAAAAGAAGAAAGACACTCTGGTCCACAGTGAGGAGAAAGAACTGAATTAAAGAAGGTGTCTGTGAATCTCTCAAGTAGAAAAATGCACATGGGACGGAAAGGAAGATTAATGATAAAGAGAGCTCATTAAAATGACAAAAAGCTCCTGCTGACTAGAGCAGAAACAGGTTAAGCAGAAAAGAAAAAACACCATTAGTGAGAAAGGCACCAAGGTTGAAGCTGCAAGAAAGAGGCTTTTGGCTGTCAGCAGTGTTTTCACCAGCTGCAGAGCTGCCCAAGAGCATTAGCAGGGCAGAATAAGAGAGAAGCTGGAGAGGCCAGCGCTCTGCCCCGAGTCCCGGGTGCAAGGGAGGAAGCACAGAGACTGACTGTACCATGGTGAGGGCAGACAGTTCTTGCCCTCTGGCAACAGAACACATTTAACAGAGCAGCTACCCTATTTAGAGGGAAAAAAAATTAAAAATTATGAGTTCACCATGCCTGCTCAAATAACAATTGGTAAAAGTCAAAGCAGCAGCAGAAGGTAGGCTTCTCAATCAGAACTAAAACAAAAGAATCGAGAATCTGTGAGAGCAACATAATGACAGGCAAAATTTCCTTGGCATTTTGACTAAGTCATAGCAGAGAATAAAAAACTGCATAACGAAAGACCCAGGTATGTCAATCAGTGCTTCATGCCTTCATCTGTCTAGAACAGATGCTACTAAGAGAGAATGAATAACTTCCCCACTAAATAAATAAAATTCCAGCATCCTATCTATATATTTAGCTTCCACTTGTTCAAAACAATGTTCTTGTAATCAGTATCAGGTATGCTTCTCTTTTTTTTTTTAAAAAAAAAAACCCAACAGAAATGCCTTAAAATTGGATGAAGCTATCAAGCAGATGGGAAGGTTTATGAGGATCCTGTACATATGTCCGTTAACTAAGCAAATGAAATGACACTCAACAGGGTTACTAACACACTGAAACATCTGAAGTTGTATCACTGAGCAGTCTGTGCATTTGTATGTATATATTTGTATAAAAGAAAAAGGAGAGGCTTCCATTAAGTTTAGTTATTAATGATAAGTTGAAACAATTGCGTCTCTTCAGTAACTGGTAAAATCTTGAAATAAACAATACCTTGCAGTCTTCCTCAAAAAAACCCTCTCTCATCGCCTTCCTTTGAAACCTACTGAAGTATCTAAGAATTCTTGGATGTTTAATACTTGGAAATATTCACTGTGTAGATGGAAAAGCACAATTTATAAATAATATTAATATAGTGTGTTAATGTTTTAACCAAGTCAAAGAAGTAAGTTCTGCTAGAGTAAACTGGTACACCGAAGACACAATATACTAGCTGAGAATCTGTTTAAAATAACTTTAACCTCATTTTCTGAAATATCAATGCCACTGGCCTAAGAAAATGATATGGTCATGATAGTTTTTACATAACTTATTTAATTTAAAAAACTGCAAAACAGGTGAAATTGCTGGATGCAGATAATCATGAAAGTGTATGAAAATATTTCTGAAAGTGTTAGCTAGTATTTTAGAGTATATTCCAGCCTGTAGCATGTCAGTATACATTAATTTCATCTGTGGGAAAGATGCCAGGCTGCAGAAGAGAAGATCAGTATCTTTATTACCCAGGACTCTCACTGGAGAGATTCCAAGGTAGTAGTTTTCACGGACTCTCAAATCTAATCTTTCACTGAAAATATGTATCAAGACACAGTAGTTAAGTCAAATTATGTGCTTTCACAAACTTTCATTCGCTATGTGGTAAGTCATATTTAAGGTCTCATTTAAGTCTGTAGCACAGCCTAAGGAAATAGAAACAGCTTTAGGTTCTGCACTTCTGCCCTGAGCCTTTCGGCTGCTTAGGACAAGCAATAGCGTTCACAGACATATTTTGTCAACGCAGACTCATAATACGTTTCTTTCCTAGAAATGGAATCTAGGATCCAGAAGTCAAGAACATGTTTAAGGGGGAAGAAAGAAGGAGCTCTTGTTACAACTTGTGGGACTCTGAGCTCTAGAAGAGATCAACAGCTCTCTCGTAACACCATTAAAGAAAGAAGCTAAGAGCATTACCACTGAAGATGAAGAAACTTTCTTCCAAAAGCATAATTTTAAGTTGTTCATTTTCACAGTGTGCTGTGTTTTAAGTACAATAATCAACATTGTAAGCTCGCACACGTACATAGCTCACATACAGTCTTGCAGAACAGCCTTAAAAGAAACAAGTTAGTACAAGTTCAGCATTCATCAGACAAGGCCTAACCATGTACTAGTTTTCTCTCCAGTTCTGTTATTTAAACTTTAGATGTGGTATTAATACAACACCAGAGCTCCCTTTAGGTTATGAAAAAGCATATGCTCTGCCACACAGACTACCATATTCTGCACTGGGAAGCACACATTGCAATGGCACACTTTTTTAAATCTTAAAAAGAAATTGGAACAGTACTCACTATGGTCATATTGTATTATTACGCCACACAGTGAGTTTACCTTCTTTTTCACGACCATCTTACTTGTGTTAAAATATTGCCTTTTATTATTTTATTGCCTTTAATTGCGCATAACACAGCACTACACTCAAACTGTTCTTTCCTGCATAGTCATCGTAGATTTGACTCCATTTTTTTCATTAAGACGTTAATGCCTTGAAGGGATCTGGTGTATTAACAGCTGCTGAAATCCCATAACAAGAGCCAGAGGTGACCACTCCAGCAGTACTGTGCATTAGGAAAAGCTGACAAGTAGCAGTGGGAATGTAAAGCAAACTGATTGCGTAGCCCTTATTTAGAGTGGACCAGCATACAAACAGCAAGGACATTTCTTGGAATTGTGACAAACTTGTATGGCGAACAACTGGTTTATATTTTGAAGAGGGTTATTTTTGTTTGGTTGTTGGTTTGGTTTTTTTTAAATGAGAAAGCTAGAGCTGCTACAAAAAACAAAGTGTAGTTAGGTGCAACACAGTATGCAACAAACACAGTTGTACCACCTCAGATCAAAGTAATGTAAGCTCCGTTGTCTCGCTCCATCAGTGGCCAACAGCAAATACATAATGTAAAGTGTAAAAGGGAACATACTCCAATGCTCCTCTACTAGTCTCCCTCCTCTTCCATGGATTTGCCACCGTGGGACTCTAAACCAGAGACAGCATTCAATAGCTTTTTCTTCTACTAACTTGCTTGCTGTTTTTTTAAGTCACGTTATCTGTAATATCTACAGTGTTGTGTAGCACCAAATTCCACAGCTTAACAATGTCCTTTCACCTTGAGCATGCCACCTGCTCCTTTCATTCCCCATCCCCACCCCCTGCCTTTTTATTAGGTAAAGGCAGTGACCAACTGTTCTCTATTCCTGCTCCCTATAACAATTTTACCAAATTATGTTGTATTCTTGCTTTTCTTCAAGCAGCATCTTCCAGCAGAGGAGACTAGGCTAAACAGTTCTTCCTGATACGGAGAGATGTACTCTGAAGTCCTGATCTCCTCATTTTAAACGGATATCATACGGAGCAGTGTGATAACTACAATCACACGGAACTGAAGACTCAAAACCAACAGAAAGTTATAGAATGGCATGTTTTCTGTTTTATTCTCTATTTCTGTTCTAATTCTTCACACTTGGTTTGCTTTACTGAATGCCACTAAGCATTGAGATGACATCTTCCAAGAATCATAACAGCTCTAAGATCATCCTTCTGTAATATTAACTAGTACAGAGCCCAGCACTGGAAATGTAAATTAATGTTCTCTCTCCGAGTAATTGCTGTGCATTTAATCAGCAGTGAATTTCACATGCTATTTTAGTCACCCACTAATATGAAGTCCTTTTCCAATACTGAACAATTAATAGTTCAAACACAAAGATACCAAGACTTGGAATATACACAGTTTTGAATTTACTTTCTAGGTAAACACAATTCTGCTTCAGACAAGTATTTTCACCTAGCTTTCAAAGAGGCTGTTTCAAAGTCAGCCTCCAGATGGAAACAGTGATGCACTCATTAAAACAGCGTAACAGTGAGTTCTTAGTCACTCAAATCTTAATAATTATTTTATCAAAACCAATAATGTTTTGGCAATCTTTCCAGGATAAAAATCACATTAATCCCCAGTAACAAACCCACATTCACAGTTATAGCAGGTAGTTTATGAAGATCATGGGAGCAAAATTTGTAAGGAATTTCAACTAACCTTGAGATCACAAGTGGTGTTAAGCAGCAAATTCGAAGGTTTGAGGTCACGATGAAGCACATTAGCTGAATGGATATATTTTAACCCTCTCAGAATCTGGTAAAGGAAATAACAAATGTGGTCGTTGCTGAGGTGTTGAGTCTTTAAGAGCTTGTAAAGATCTGTCTCCATAAGATCTTGCACAATGTATCTGTCAGGCATCAGATGTAAGGCAGCAAAACAAAGGTGGTGTCATGTTAGATATCAACATACAGTACCAGATGAAACTTCCATAACATTTCTTCTGTCTTATTTGTCTGTTTCATGACAATTATGAAACTATGTAGCTGCTTTTTGCTTAACAAGTTTTGCATTGAATCAATCCTGTTACATGATGAAGCTCTTTACAAAATTAAGAAGCACCGGCACGCAGTCTTCAAATTAATCATCATAAACCTCTATTTCTTTATCTTAGAGCCTGATTTTAATTGGAATCTTAGTATGATCAGATTCCTATCCTGCTTGCCAAGAAATAAAGACTAGGGGTTTTTTTGTTTAATGAGTAATAAGCTTCTGTGACACCTGCTTCCAGCTGCATAAGGGCACTAAAGTAGAAGATCTGATCATTTCTGATCAGTCTTCTCTGCCATCTCTCTGCTTCAAAAATTCCACTGCTGTTCTCCTTTACTATATATATATCATGCTACATTGAACAGAACATTCCTTTGCTTACCAAATTAAATCCTAATATTTTCAGTCCTATGATTTTTTTTCTAAGATTGGAACGAACATAAAGAAAAGGGTTTGGTTTTTTTCTGCTTTGGCAGGAACGAGTTAAGTAAAATTTTCTTCTCCCTTAATTCAACTTGGCTGCAAAACCCTTGGGATGTAGTTCCATGATCACTTTTCACCAAAATAGGATTTTGTGAAAACAGACTACTATTGCCATTCCAGTTGGGCGTTCCCATCCTCTCCTCTGGGTATTCAGATTGGATCACACAACTAGGACATCTTTTTACAGGCAGAATGCTCTTATAGGACGAAGGGGAATGGATTTAAACTGGAAGAGGGCAGGTTTAGATTAAACACTAGGAAGACATTTTTTAGTTTGAGGGTGGTGAGGCATTGGAACAGGTTGTCCACAGAGGTTGTTGAGGCCCCAGCCCCGGAGGTGTTCAAGGCCAGGCTGGACGTGGCCTTGGGCAACCTGGTCTAGTGGGAGGTGTCCCTGTCTATGGCAGGGGATGATCTTCAAGGTCCTTTCCAACCTTAACCATTCTATGATTGGCCAAAATGGCCACAGAAAGGCAACCTTAGAACCCCACATAAGATCGATTGAACTCAAATAATATAGTGATTATTTATGAAGTGAAAACATTTGACCTAGGCTCAATCCAATTTCTACCTGTGTGCACTTATGCCTTTTATTGGGCAGACTTCTGCAAAGACCCGCAAAACCAACAGAAACCAATGCACACGGACTTGGGGAAATTAAGCTGGCTGAGTCTAAACTAAACCTTGTATCTCAGGTGGAGTCTCCCAGCTAAGACTACTTCATACATTAGATATCCACATGAAGTCACATCCATGCAAAGCCAACTTTCCCGTGAAAGAACAATTAGTATAACAAAAAAGCCAGATTGCCAAATATTAATCAAGCATGTTTAACTGCCCATGTGCAGTTTCAGAATTTTTGCACGTGCAGGAAGCACTGCAAAACTGGGGGTTGTGTTTTGCTTTATTTAAATGGTTTTTTTTTCCCCCCAGGATCTGTCCATTCTATTCTTTAAGAAAATTTCAGACAATTATAGAAGAGTCTGGCCATTTCATTTTACCCTCAAAGCAATCAGATAGTTCTAACAACAGCTTGATTGAGAGCAAATATAGTTTTAGGATTAAGTGACTAAACTAAATCTTTGCTACAATGTTGAGTTCTTTGCCTTGGAAGATAAAACTTAACATTCTTTTTTCTTTTCCTGAAAAAGAACAAATAAAACTAGTGTTCACCTACATATCAAATCTATCTATGTATCTATAAATGTATCAAGCACTATGAACTTCCCTTTCAATTTACAGTAAAAGAAGCCAGCTTTTAGTAAAATCTATTAAGGAAGAGGATGAAAAGGGAGAAATAATCAAAACAGAGAAGATGGCAACCATCATTAACTATGCAGAATAACTTAAAACTTTGAAAGGATACACATCTTTCATCTGTTCAATAGTCGGAGCTCGGATAATATCATTTATTCCAATAATATTCTCATGCCTGAAGCGCAGTAGGATCTTAATCTCTCTCAGAGTTCTCTGGCAATACGTCTGATGCTCAAAAGGACTGATTTTCTTTATAGCAACTCGAACTTTGTTGACGTTATCATAGGCAGAACTAGAATAGAATCAATAACATTAGTTATAAAGAATATTAAATTAATTCAATTCAGAAAGCAAGAACATTAATTCAATTGAATATAGGGGCGGTGCATTTGTTTTATATTTATTTTTATCAATTGAAGAGAGGCAAGAGCGGCACATATGTTTGATGGACAAAATACTGTTGTTTTATCACCAGCCTATTTGGGTATCTACAAGTCATCAGCTTGCCCAACTGCCTTAGAGTCGGCTGATTCCCAGGCACCTGAACAAAGAAAGAAGTATTCATCTTTATCAGCCTGTGGAACAAACAAGTTTGAGGTTTTTTCTATACACTGTAATTAAGAAGTTTGAGAGAAAAGGTTCATCTTGAGTTAACCCATTTACTTTGGGGTACAGAAAAGCCTTCAGAAATCATCTTTCAAGCAGCAGAATTCCACATCCTCTGTCTAACTCCTGCAAGTAATTCCAATTGCCACAACCTTTTACTCCTCCATTGAGCTACACTATTGGCACCTCCATGAAGAACAGACACTGAAGAACAAAAGAGACTGAGAATTTGTGAAAACACCTTTCCATGTACAATTCCAAAGATAAGAGATCAAAAAGAGAAAGAATGTATCGGAACACACGCATGAAGCGGAAGCAAGCAGGAGTACAATGAGGTAATTTGGCGATTGTGCCCCATGTTAACAACCACACTGGCTGCTACTTGTACAGTACTGGGATTTCAGAAGCTCAAAACAGCATTCCTAGCTATACCAATAAAGCAGTGTTTCTGTTCAAAATGTCTACGCATTTATGAAGCCTGAACCTAGTAAAAAGGCTCAGTAAAACATACAGTTTTCTAAAATTTGGACTCGGATTATTTTTTAGTAAAAATTAGTAAAATAGTAAAAATTTTTAGTAAAAATGTTATGAATCGTGACAAATTTTAGGTTATTTTCTATGGTCTTGCTTATATGAATGACAAAGCATCTCATTATAATAACTTCTTTGTATTAAAGTATATGGTAATTTAATAAATTAGAATTTAAATGTGCGTTTATGATTCTTGTTCCTTTCAAATTTCTCTTTGCTCACTACTGCATTGCTTGGAAATTAAAAAATAATCAAGCCTACATTTAAACATATCTGTTAGTCTCAACTATTTCATACAAAAATATGAACATACTAGCCAAACAGGCTTTACATTCCACCAATTGTCTATAATCGAGTCCCAGAATGTTCTTTGATACCCTCTTAATTGGCCTTACTCTGCTGAGATATCCAGGGATCTGGTGATCAGGTAAAGCAGAATGAAATATGAAAATCCAATTACAAAGGAGACTTTTAAGGAATTCAAATGCCCGGCCACATCGAGGTTCTTTTACTACTACTACACAGATTTATGGTACAACAAGATGTTTTTGAGACAGTACTGTTACCACCGTATGCAAAAGTGTTTAACATTTCTCACTTTCATTATTAAAAATGTCATAGAATTTGTGCTGCCAGTAAGATCTTCATACAGCTCATGCATATGTAGTGACATCCTTCTTGCACAATTTTTCTGCAGAATCACTTTGACCTGTCTGCATCTGTAACTCTATAATCAGAAGCAGATGCACAATTTATTTGTCTCTACAAACACCAAACTCAAATGCTCCACAGGGTGCTTTGGAACTCCACATGCTAAGCAAGTATTCATTACAACTGTTGCTATTACATATGTATAGATAACACATTAGCAGTTCGTAAGTCCCAAAATAGATAATAACAAAGTGCCATAAGTGGAACTTGGCATAGCCTTCAAGAGCGCTTCGTCTTCAGTAATTTGCTTAGTTAATCAGTTAATCACCTGTGGTGTTTACAATATACCAGTAAGGTAAGTCACAAGCAGAAAACAAAATTAGAAATAATTCTGAAGCCTGAACAACCTGTATTTCGGAAAGAAATAAAAGAATCCTATCATTTTACCATTATCAACTAACCTCCCACCTCCTTCTTTTTATTGACTTTAGCATATTTTTGTCTCCCACAATGCAGAATCTTACTTCCTTTCAAAGTACTGGACAGCAGCAGCTATGCAGAAAAAGGCAAAATGCCAACATTTACCAATTGATACTGCTTAAATAAAAGCTCCTAATCTTTTACAATATTTGATAAATCTCTAAGTTATTGCTTCTCAAGCAAAGGTTGGTTATTGATGAAAAATATGCTTATTTCCTTGTACAGATTCAATGAACTTCAATCTATCAGTTAAATATACTAAGATTTGCTCTCTTGTAGCTGTTTCACTTACAATTCTTGAAGCATTTTCTTAGCAAAAGGTTTATGCTGTTATTTAAAAAAAAAAGGATGGGTAATTTTGCTTTCAGATGGTTTGACTATAAAACACACGATTCAGCGTGGAAAAAAGCTGACTACTTGCAGTAAAGATGCGATCAATTTCCTCTCCAGTGTACCTTCTTCATACAGTCATTTTTCTGTTCCTATCAGAAGATCTCACCACACTAATGCAGTTAAGCATGCATTGCTGTTATCAGTGCAAAGCCTCAGCTAAGGAGAGCAAAACCGAAATACGACCTAGTCAAAACATTCAAAGGGACACTGGATTTCTGTTGCCACACTTTCTGAAATATGAGCTTTTCTGTAACTTGATTAAACGTATGAAAGATTACCTCAGTTCCTATGAGCAAGAAGCTAATCATACAAGTAGGTAGGTACACTTGCTCATGTACAATATTTTAAATATCATGCATGATACAGGTACACAGAGAATCTGTATTATAAAGCTAACACCATTTCACATCCTCAGAGCCACAGCCCTCAAAGCAAATACAGCTCTGAGCAAACACTGTGACCCTTTAAAAAACAGTGCTTTTTCAATTTGAGGTGTTCTACAGAAAACTGGAAAAGCTACAGACTAGACTGAACTTCAGTAGAACTGACGAGTCATGTGTTCTCTCATGCACATATGCTACAGACACCTATTTAGCCTATGAAACCATATAGCAACATATGTTTCACTACCTAGGAAACACAGTAAACTAACAAAATTGGGTCCTTTGTAGGTCAGACTGAACCATATCCCAAAGCTTTCCCTGTTCCTCACAAACTTCATCCGACCGCCATCCACCAGATCAACAGAACACAAACACCAGATTTACCCACTACTCTCCAGAACTCTGCTAAAGAAAGATGCTGCTTATACCCCGTGTCCGTTGTAGTGTCTGAAAATGAAACAACTATAAAAAGTGCAAATCCAAACCCTCGATGCATTAACTCACTGCAGTTAATGTAACAGCTTATCACTTAACACAGGATTCATCTTGCTTAGCCTTAGCTAGAATTAGAGATCTAATTTTATGACTAACAATCACCTGTGCTCCCCCTACAGTCCAAAAAGGAATATCTCCACATATACATCCCATCCACCACCCAGCACGTCCTAAATTTAGATTATTTGCATTCTGGAAGTGCTGTCCCAGTGTGCCCAGTCCAACCTCGCTTTCTAGACTTTCAGCTTCTACTACATCTCACAACAACTGTTTATATTTTCACTGAAGCAGTTAACTGGGACTCCTTCTAAAGGCAGGAACCTCCTATTAGAGAGCCTTTTCTCCAGAGAAGATCTGTGAAGTGGGAATAACACTTCACATACTAACAACTTTTAGAGTGCCAATTTATAGCTTTTAGTTTCTAATCATTAACCACACGTACCAATCACTGCACATAGAACTTTCCCTTGAACAGCCTGTGTGTCATTCACATCATGATTAAGTTAGTTCCTGACACTTTAAATATTCAGAAGGAAGGATTTATTTCCACCCCAATAATGTGCAGCTTCACAAGCTGATGCAACCATTCAGCTGTGAGTGCTATTTATCTGTAATGTGATAAATTTAAATATAGATTTTGCAACTGCCCAACTCTAGTATACACAACATTATTCCTATTTCAAGCTGCGGCTACTATCCAGTGACAACCTGCAACAGCACCGTTATTTAGATACTTTCAAGGCACCACATGAAAATCGATACAAGCTCTAGCAATACAGTTTATCATTCCCAACATTAAGCATCTTGTAAATATATAATAAAGTTTTGACTAAGAAAAACATCTTGCACAGCTGTACAAAACAAACAAATGAGCATTTATAACCCCCGAGGTTGCACCACGCAACTTTTAAAGCCAGTGTTACATCCTTCTACTGCTCTGGTACCAACTTCCTTTTTAAAAAGAAGCCCAGGGTGGGGCTGCTTCCAAACACAATGACCAGAAAGTGCACCACAGTATTTGAGCAGCCTACAGAAAACAGCATGCTAATTGCGCAGATGAACCTCTGACACGTAGTCCCTCTCCCATCAACTCCTTCTCAAGGAAGGAAAGCTTTTCACCAGACAGATCGGGACAAGTGCCAAAGCTTCGCTCCTTCTACCCACAATGGCTGCTGCATGTTCTTCCATCCATTTCTATTCTTCACATGTTTCATTTCGGAGCAGAACTGGAACAAGTGAGAGCATGCTGCAGCTGCCGGGAGGAAAGGAGCCAGCTCCTGGCAATCGTTAGATCCCACAGAGGGCTGTTTCTTCATAGAACCATGGAAAAACAACTGCCTACTCTGTCGGCACCCCATCCTCAGTGCACTCCTCTGCCACGCTGCCGGAGGGCTTACCCCATCATGGGATATTCTCCCAGCGCTTCTAGGATTCTTCACCTTATGGCTGTTTTACAGGCTGCTCTCAGCACATGCATGCATACACATAAAAATACACAGTGCTACCGGCAAACATCCTAATTACAGCTCTAAATAAAAGACTGATTTGAAGTTTAAAAGGGATGTTTTATCAGCAGCTTTGTGTTGCTGTGGAAACAAGATTCCAAGGGCATATCCAGGGATAAGAATCTTTCTGAAATATTGAATAATTCTGCTTGCAACCAGGAGACGAAAGGCAAAAATAATTCCCACCAAGCAAGCTGATCTGTGAAGATCTTTAATCTTTTCCTTCAGTCTACATTTAGCTCAATATTTCTACAACATGCTGACATTTATCAAGTTACAATGCAAATAGCTTAAACTTATTTTTAAGACTGCTGTAAGAAAAACAGCAGTATTATGACATAGTAACAACCAGCACTACCATAACAGAGTGTTTGCTACAATTTTTGGGGTGGGGGAAGGTGGTGTATGTGTGCAGACTTGTGAAAGGGACTGTTTGGTGTTTTGTTTGTTTGGGTTTTTTTATAATCAGATATTAACCCTTTCAGATTCTTCAGAATAATTGGTTTCTGGTTCTAGATGATTAAAATAAAGGGAGCAGCTAGATTGTATTATAAAGAGAAAACACCAGAAAAAGGATAAAAGTAGTCAAAGACAGCTTCAGGTTTGAGGACATCCAGTAATGTGTCATTTTTATACCGCTGAATATACTTTTTGTCCTCACCTGTAAACACCTAGAGTTACTAGAAATATTTGTTACTTTGTTCCATTTATTCATGCTATTTCTGAAGATAAGCAAGTATGTTATTCATTAGACCTTTTTTATTAGCACTAACAGAATTAGCACCTGGTTTTAAAAGGAATATGTGCCTACTCATATTAAGATAGATTTGCCTTAACAGACCTCGTTCATGAAGGGACAACCCATGTCTTGCTCAGAGTCTTTGTTTTGATTTATTAGCTTTGTCTAGAAGAGAAGAAGAAGAACAGAACATCTCCCAGGCTTCTCAGCTGTGAATTCACAAACTAAACTATAGAAACAAGGGCATCTCAATATGCTTCTACTTTTCTCCATTAAAGATTTAGTTTTACAGACTATTTCCTACCATGTAGAAAAGTTAGTATATCCATTAAAATGGAGAGCTACCTAAATATTAGATTCTTAATAACAAACAAAAAACACCAACTCAGCCTTCAGGCTCCAGTTGCTTTTCAAGCTATGAAAAGATTGTAACAACTTTAAGAACATGAGCACCACGTACTTTTTCATCCTACTCCAAGGGACAAAAATCAAGGAAGTTGTAATTCAGCACTCTTCAATCATCTATTGGTATGTTACCGAGACTCCAGATTGATTATTAAAAGACAGCTTTCACATTATCTTCTCAGTCTTTGGGAAACATGAATAAGCACTAATAGCTTATAATGAAAGAAGAGGCCAAAAAACTTGAATTCAAAATTGAGATACTTAACAGTACGCTTAGGTACACAAACTATGTCCTGAATTGCCAAAAGTCTGAGTGTTTAAGAAACAGACCTCTTCTCATCATTACCTGATTACTGAATTCTCCACCATTTGTCCAGTGTGTTGGAAAACTACCTCAAGTTATAAATTACAGGACGACCTCAGATTTATCTTAAGTCATGTTTTTGTTGAGGAAAGAAAAATAATATGCACTGCTGTGACATATGGCTGCCCACTGACACTCACTGACAATTCCTCCCTTTTCTCGTGCTCCAAAAACGGCAGCAGAGGAAGACTGAGCAAAAAGAGAACATTAAAATAACCATATACTAGATGTGATCCAATTTGCAGTCATATTAATCTGGCTCTACCTGAAAATTCCTAACTGCATGCTATTTGAAAAATCCTGGGTTTGTTCTGGTGTTGTTTTGGGGTTTTTAAGCATTTTTCCACTTCTCAGGATTCTAGTATCAGTGGATAGATTATTGCTTTGGGGCTAAGAAAATACGAATTCCTATTTCCAAACATTTTATCATGACCCCTCTGCAAAGCAACTGTCATACTTTACAAACTCCCCATGAGCTTGTCCATATTCCTAAACCCTTTTTGTCTGCTGCTCATCACCCAATGATCACTGTTACGGTCTTTTTTTGATTATAGAAGATACAAACAAAAATAGTTTGTTTAGGTATTTCTTATAAAGTTGATTTTTCTTTCCCAACAAGGGGAAAAATAAATATAATATCTAAACCAGTGTCCTTTATTTTATCATAAGTCGATAGCAAGATGCCCAAGTAATCACTGCAGACTGCTCTATCATGTTTTTAGTTAAACTCTGAAGCTTACTGGGTCAAAATGTAACTGCATTACCTTCACCTTTACTGCATACTTTTTCAGTCATCTTTCTCATAACATTCAAAATCAATCCTAATATTAAAGGTTTCTGACACAACTATGCCAACTCTTTCCTCCATGACAAAAGTGAATAATTACTCATAAGTGATTTTACTGTTTGGCAGTTTCTGATCTACTACAGGTTATTGCCCGTAACGCTACAAATTCTTAAGGCACTTCCATAACACCCTATAGGAGATTTGTTTTCATATATCTACTCAAATAATTCAAACAGGTTACAAAGGCACAATTTTATTTTTCAGAATTTGAAAAGTAAAATCTGATGGAACCTTCCAAAACATTACAGTTTTAAACTATTTACTATGCACATAATAATGACTTAACAGTTTAATTCCTCAGATCACTCCTGGTATTTTGAAAACAAATAGCTAGTCATGCAAAATGGAGTCTGTTAAATAAATTACTTTCGCCAGCTCATAATCCTGGGTGTGGCAGAGCAGATGATTTGTGTTTTGTTAGCACCTACTAAGCAGAACTACGAACAGCAGCAATTCTAGAACTACACCTTAACATTTGTATTAGAAAAATACCAGCTATTTCACCCAAGGTTCTCTATTTTTTGGCTAAAGATGACATTTAACTTCACGGTGTTTTGATCAATCTTAGCTGTTTGAAGAAAAAAAGATCACTTATTTTAATCTCTTCCAATGTGTATTTTTCTTTCTATACCTTTAGCTGTGAAGCACTGTGACTTAAAATCATCACCTATGCCTACTCCACTTTGTGCAACTTCAGTTCAAGTTGGTCTTCAGAAAATAGGCAACTTTTACATCTCAGTGTTTTCCCTACTTCTTGCCTTCCCACTTACCCTCCCTACTTTAGAGGTTTACAGGTTCTCCGTTGCCAATGTTTCCTTTGATAGTACCTAAGCCAAATTGAACATTTGGGCAAACTTCACTGTAATGTTTAAAGGCCCTTTGGCTATCTGCAAAATAAACCCCTCACTCCAAACGCACCCATTGCACTTGGTAAGATATTATGATATTAAAATGGCAAGATACTGGTAAGATTGGTAAAATATTTGGTAAGATATTATGGTATTAAATAACACTACCTTTCTTCTCGCTATATAAACTTAAAGATAATTCCTGGGGGAATCAATTTCAGGGTGAAACTCTAACAGCTCAGCAACGTCTGAGACAACCTAAGGGCTCAGTGAATTAAAAGGAGTGGTTGTGGTTCACTCTCCTTTTTGCGCCTGACAACCCTGCCCCTTTCTCACTTTTTTGGTTGGAGCAGTGGCTTTCTTTGTGAGAGTTCAGAGAACTGAAGCAGCTCCAAGTCAAAGCAGCTCATGAACAGGAACAGTAAAGAAGTCTTTACCTGCATATTCTTATTCCCTTCCTGCATCAGCACTAGCACTGACAGGGTTTTGCGTCAGTCCAACTTACCGCCTTTAGATTTTATTTTATTTTTTAATGAAGTAACTTTTCAGCTAAATCAATTTTCCAACACAGCTAACACTACAGCCGTGTAAGCACCAGCACAAGGGCGGAGGAAGGAATGACACGACCCGAGGCGCGGAAGGAAAGGCTGCCCCTCTAGAAGCAGCACAGCCTGAGATCAGCTCAAGTCAGTCATGGAAACCACAGCGTGTCTAGGCCCGACCGTCACGAAAGCCAAACCTCCACACGTGAGCCGATGAAGTGCTGACTTCCTCCTCCTCTGCTTACGGCTCCTCAAGAGGCAACTAAACGCCACCAAGACAGCGATGGCAGGTCAGTTACACGAGCAGCGTTACTCCATAGCCTGGAATGCCGCCGCCACCCGAGCAGCAAAGCAAGGCACTGTCAACACGTGTAGGAAATACTTCCCTTTCCTAGAGAGGAGGGAGAGCACTACCAGAGAGCTGCGAGTCATAACAGTATTAACAAATACCCCAGTGTGGTTTACTCTTTTGTCTATTAAGGTTCTAATTCACTTACATCCCAAATACCCCTTCTAAAAACAGCTTTAGAAAAAGGAAAAAACACAAGATCCAGACAACTACTATATTTTTCAGTAATTAGCTTATTTAATTGATTCCACATTACATAAATCTTTAGAAGGGATAGTTAACAGTATTTCACTCCAACAGAAAAGAAATAAAGAAATAAATCACTAAAAAAAATCATCCATGCATACTTAGAAGCAGAAGGTTTCCTAAACCTGTAGAAACATCAGAGCAAAATGAAAACTATCACAAAGCACTAGAGAAAGCAAGCTCATTGCTGCTGTCCACTCTGCCATGGTTACTTCAGTATTCCACTTGAAAAACACCACAAAAAAACCCAAACCACTTACACCGGGTGTGCATCTCACCACTATCAAAAGTTACTTCCCTTCAGCATCAGCTTACAAGGCATTTTTTGCATGTTTTTTTCCATCTTTTTAAAAAGACATGCCAACAGCAAACCCTAGCCCCTCAATATATTAAGAATTTGGGGTTTTGTTCAGACAGGGTATCAGCATTAAGACATGTTGGCTACTGTAACTAAAATTAATATATTTCACAATTACAAAACACCCAGAAAAATCCAATATAAAAGTCAGCCTGAATGTCATTTAGGGTTCTCTGCACCATCCACATCCCAATAAAATCGGGCAAATTCTAAACTAAAGCAGTTTGGGGAGTATTGATTTGCGGTGCTCAAATGACTTCAAGTTTTACTCAGGACACCTCAGCAATATTTGGTGGAGCAAACTGCCTTCCTGCCAACAACCAAGTAGTAAGGTAATGCACAGAGAGCTGCTAATTTTAAGGAAAACGGCAAAATGAAGTAATTGCATATTATAAACTATAAGCCTAATTGCAAGTTGCTGGTATTTAAAACCTACCCAAAACACAGACTAAATACTTTCTACGATGTAACAAAAACTCTCATTTGCATTCTAATCACCACAGAGTATTTCAGTATTTTATGAAAATTCTCTTGAAATACAAAAGAACTTCCAAGAGAAGAGATTTTCCCTTAATAGAACTTAGGTTGTTTTGATTTTAGGTACTGCTAAACAAGATAGATAGTAAAAACACATGCACAACTCCACTAAAAACCGGACTGTCACGAAGATTCTGCCCAAAGTTAAGAGAACAGATTTCCAGTAAAGCCTTTCTACAAGCCACACACGCACACGCACAAATCAGTATTTGATCCCCCGCTGAAAGGCAGCCAGGGCCAGGGAGGCACACGTCAGCCAGCGTGCCGGCAGCCGGGGCGCAGCCCCTTCTGTGGGGGACAGGGGCCACCTCTGCGGCAGCTCCCCACTGGGAAAGAGGCAGCAGCAGGGATGGATGCCCTGAAACAGAAAACAACCTCCTGCGTGCTGATGAAGTACGAGAAACCTCAGCTTGCTGAGCTATCTACCAACATCTCATCAAATAACCCCATCTGAATTAATGAGATTTATTACCACTTGGATCTTACTAATCTGCCTGGTCCAAGCTGATAATGAAGTAATGCACATTTGGCTTTTAATGTACCTTACAAATAGATGACTTTGAGAATAGCTTCTTTATACGCCCAAACGTTGTAATAAAGCAAAGGAAAATAAGCTCCTTTCTGAAAAGGAGGTTCATTCACAAACAAACAAATGTCTTTAATAACTGACCTAACAACTAATAGGATCTAGGTTTGAGAGAGATAAATCACCTGAAATAAACTACACTCTGCTGCATTTCACATATACTATTGATTTAATTTACCTTACAACACAGTAGAAGACAATTTATATTCTATAATACGTTACGGCTCCATATGCTCCATTTGAGTGATTTGGAAATCAAAATCAAATACAACTGAAATCACTTAATAAAATGTTGTAGGGTTTGGAGTTTTTTTCAGGAATTATTTGAAAAGTTCCTAAATTATCTCACTTTAAGAGCAAGTAAAAGTATTTTCTAGATTACCAGAACAACATCCAGCTTCATCCACTGGCAGCACCTGCTCACAGCGATGAGGGCTAACCATGGACTGGGCTGCGTTACTAAGTGCCTAGCCAGCAGGACGAGGAAAGCAGTTACTGTTGTGAGGCCACATCTGGAATACCGTCTCTAGTTTTCCTCTCTCCCAGTACTGGAGCAAGTCCAGCAGAAAACCATTAGGATGCACAGGGGGGAGAAGGACATGACATACAAGAAAAAAGAAATTGAGGAAGCTGGGTTTGTATAGGCTAGGAGGGAAAGCATCTAACTGCTGTTTTACATCACATAGAGGGGGATTACAGCAAAAACTGATCCAGACCCTTCTCAGAGGTAAGAATTATAAGGGACAGGAGGTGACAGTCCCGAGTTGTGGCAAGGGAAACTCTCATGTTTGTAAGGGCAAACGTTTCACGGGGCAGTTGGTTAAACACTAGAACCAGAAGCTGCCAGAGACATTGTGGAATCTCTATCCCTGGAGATTTTGGAAATACTGAGTGGACAAGTTGAGCAACTTGATCTAATTTTGACATCAGCCCTGCTTTGAGTAGGAGGTTGGACTACACGACCTCAGGAAGGCTCTTTCAACCGACATTATTCTGTGAAATATTCCACAGCAAGATGTCATAAAATATTTTTTGTTAAATATCAAATTGATCACTTAATTTCATTTCTAGATCACAGCTGAAAGCTATGACAAATCATCAACATAAAAAGCATTTAAAAAATCATTATGTTGGCGAAGTATTAGTTTTCAACTCAAGTCAAGCTGTACACCTACTCAGTTGGTAAGTATTAACTCTTCTATGGGCTGTAGGTCCCCTCTCCTAAACAAGAAGCTCACTGAACTACCAGAGCCTGGTGTTCTACAAATACACATTTCTGGTCAATATTTCTTATATATACACATTTCTGGTCAATACCAATACATCCATCCACGAAACTGGGGCATCTGTCATGTCTCTTTGGGGGAGTCTGACTTCTCATACGTGCCATCCCGATGCAGTCTCCACCTCAGTGGAGCAGCACATAGGATCTCTTCACTCTAGCAAAATACTGATTTTTAAGAAACTTGCAGAAACTTCTCATCTTTAAGACTTCTAGCATCCGGTCAAATTTGATGGAAGGCAGGCAACAGGTTCAAGAGCTGTATGTAGGGGCACAGGAGATAGACTGATGCAATGACATACACATACTATGAACACAAAAGCCTTATTTCCTTAATAAATCATGCTTTAAAAAAAATAACACAAGTTATGTCTACCTGTTTCCGTGGGCTGGACCATGCTATGTTAAGGAAATGTGTATTTATTTATAAAATGCAAGTGTCCCTGAGCCGCACTCTTCACCTCTTAAGCCAGTGTCCCATTCCTTCGGGCAGACAGGAGAAGTTGCTACCTCTCATCTTCCATAAATCTTAAAGACAGCTCTGATAGGAGCAGGTAGAGCGAGTGCTGCTGTCCGGGCCCTGATGCCTGCTGCACAGCTTGCCCACCACCGCTGCATCACTCGGGAAAACAGCAAAAACGGCTCAAATTGCTCCTTTCGTGTTCCTGCATCAGGTTAAGCAAGCCCCAGAAGTCTGAGTGACTGAAGGGAAATGCTTACCTCTGCCTCTCCCCAGAGGGAAGAAGCTGATAACTAGCCACCAATTACATTCCCCAATTCTCTGCTCTGATCCTTCCACTAAGGAGGACCTATTAGGGTTGGCTAACTTGTATCAGCTCCTTATTTTCCTTATCACACAGACCAGAACATGTTAATTACCAGGTATCGACACCCATACCCAACCTGTGCTCCCTAAAAGCACATACAAACAGGGACATGAATCTCTGTACTTGCTCTATCATTACAGGCTACTCTCTCCAGATCAATGCAATAGTTAACAGCCAAAAAAATTACAGGCTGTTTCCGATCTTTGCCACTAAGCAGTCCACCCCAGGTCACCAATATGACCCTCACAGAGAGATGCAAACGCCACCTTTTTGTGTAACGTTGCACTGTCTCAAAAGAAAATATTACACAACCATCAATCCTATAAAGTTTTCTATTTTCATCTTTTAATATAAATATCTATGCCATGCAGATCATTCTATTCCTGATTTTTTTTCCCGTTTCAAGCCTCTTCATGCATATACTTCTCAGATTTCATTTTAAATGATCCATCCTCTAAAAGTAGGGCTCTTCCTTGAGACAGAAGGAGCAGAACTTTGAAAAAAACTTCTGCCAAATGCTTTAAATATCTTCAGTACTACTTTCGTGTTCATCTATTGACTACCTTAACTTCCAATATCACTCTTCTATAGCACATCAGTAACACAAAGATGCCTTTGTAACAACGCCGTCAAATTCAGGCCAAGAAATGCAAGATTTGAGCTTCAAGATCTTCTTCCAACTACATTCATGTGTATTACTTATACGCAGTTATTTGCAGCAGTGATAAAACTTTACTTGAGCCTGATGACAAAAAGGACTTCCCAAATACAGAATATAAAATAGAACATCCCTATCATATTCCCACTCACCATTTCTTTACAAAAAGATGACTTGTTTGAAGTGTCAGATGATCATCCTTGCCAAATTACCACTGAGCAACATGACGAAGAACAATTCACACTGGAAATTTAAAGCTCAACACAATCATACTTCTATCGTTGCTTCAGTGTGTCTAAAGTATGGCCTGTTAACAGGTTGATTTGGGGTTTGGGGTGGTTTTTGGTTTTTGTTTTTTTTTTTCAAAAAGAGGAAAAAAACCAACAGAAAACCCACACACATTTGGGAAGAAGGAGACAATCTCAAAAACCTTTTGCACTTTATTGTGTCTGAAAGGCAGTTCTGAAATTTCAGACTTGGTCTGAAAGTCAGTCCCAGCTGACTCTGAGGTTGATAATCCCCTAACACTGAAAGAAAGAGAAATTCACATAAAGAACTTCACACCAAAACCCCTCAAAACAAATCTTAAGCAAAAGAGAAGGGGAAGGAAAAAAACCCCACAACATTTCGTATATTTGGATAAATTACTTCAGAGTAATAAACATGACCTTATGACTAAATTGCTCAAAGACTGTCCTGCAGCCCTATAGAGTGCTGAGGATTTTAGCTAAAATTTTGTTTGCATTCTGGTCATCCCCCAGTTTTACATGCAGAAAGACTGAAAACAAAAGAATAGGTTAGAAAGGACACTGACATGGATATTCACTTACTAACCACCACAACAACATTTCTGAGTAATATGCAAGCCTGTATGAAAGGATGAACATTTCTGGCAGAGTTAACTGGAGGACTTAAAGATGGGAGTTTGCCTGATAACATGCCTTTTCTGCTTACAAAGCCGGGAAAGTGCAAACACAACACAGCAGTAAATATACTGCTCTGTTAAGTTTATTTTTACTCAAAACCTGATTATGTTAAAAATGACTGCACTAGGGAAAAGTTAAATGCCTTGAAGTGTTTTCAGATCCAGATGAGAGAACATTCGCATAGAGTCTATTTAGTCAACATCTTCCTCTATTTCCTGTGCTGTTATTTTATGTTGTGATCAATATTTCTCAAACATTATTCTCTGCTGCAAAATCAAAATGGAAGTCTGACTGTAACAGCACTATCCTAAGAATACTTCATTTGCCCTTTTATTCAGTAACATAATTTAAAGAATTTTATTGTTTTCAACTCCTTAAGCCAGAAATATAAGAATTAGGAAAAACAAGGAAAAGAGTGAAGGATTTTAAGAGTTAAGCCACTTGTTTTCTGTGTAACAAGCCTTACGGCACAATGCACTTGTGAATAACTAGCATCTCCCAAGTTGTATGCATTAGCTGTAGGTCTAACACAAAATCATCAGAGCCTTCTCTGCTTTCCTTCATTAAAGTGTACAAATTGAAATGGATTTTGCAGTTGCGGGAAGCATCTTCATCTGCACACTCATAGCTTGCCCTCTACCCCATCCCCCAAGGGAGAAGCTTCTGCAGATCCGCACTGCATTAGCAATCAAAGCATGCTAAGAAACATGTAGTATTAAACTGCATAACCTATACCTCCTTTGATTGATAAGTAATCTTATTTAATCACAGTAGCTTGTATGTTAGGCACTACAATACATTACAGTTGCCATGGCATTTAACTACAACAAGTGCATCCAACACTTTTCTTACCGAGTATACAATATAAAGTGAGACTTTGCTCTGTGTCATTTCACTCCCAAGGCAGAAAAGCAATAATTAAGAGCACAACATATCAAATTTAGTACTTCGCATTAATAATTTTAGAGTAGAAAACACAGGAGCTGAGCACATATTTCAACTGAAAGAGATTTGGATTTTTTTTTTCAGTAATTCTGTATAGCATTCGTAACAGACACAATGTGTTAGAGTAAGTTTTAAAATAAAAGATAACCTTATATAGCTTTGGAGGGGAAACAGTTTCAGTATAGAACTTAATAGCATACCATTTGGAGGGGCAGAAAGTGGCCCCGTTTCCCCTGTATCTGCTGCCTAGCATAGTGATGCCAAAAAAGGGCATCAACTGCCATCGTGCTGCTTCTTGTATTCTCTGATCTGTGGCGAAATATTTTAGCTTTAACACATTGTCTGTTAAACACACTTTTAACACCCTGTTGGTATGAACTGGACTATACACAGCATACATCTTGGAAGTACTATTCCCAAGAACCTTCCTAAGTCGGACTGCACTGCAAGTGTAAACCAGCATAGTCAGTACCAAGGTTATCTGCACCAGTGTACTTGCCCTAGCTCAGACGATAAGCTACACCATAATAAAATACAGCTTGTACCATAAGCTACATTAACAAGTTTTGGACTGGATATATTGCTGTGATTTCTAACACAAAAACAATAACAAGGATATTTTTACACCATAAACAGGATTTCTGATTTACATTTTGAAGGTTCTTCCCACAGCAAGAAAGCGAAGGCCGCAACTCAAAACTTTGTACGAGAGGCCCATCTCCCAGCTAAGTTCAGGCCTAGATGAAAGCTTCCACCCTGAAATACAGGATGACTTCATCTTAACAGGCCAGCACAATTCAATGACTACACGCAAAAACCTATAGCTATAAAACACTGTAACATACAGCTGAAGGCTGTGGAGAGCCTTCGCTGAGAAATGCACTAGTTTACAAAAGATTAAGCATCACAGAGAGAAATTAATGCTGATAAAGCTTTCATGAAGTCATAGCCTGTAAACCTCGTTTAGTATCTCTGATCAAAAAACATGCTGAAGAAACAGAAGCAGTGTTGGAAGAAAGTTGACAAAACGGTAACAAAAAAAAAGTTTTCCATCTGCATCTCTTAAATTGTTTCAGAAGTAAGGGGATTTTTAATCTGTTTTACTCATAGAAGACAGAATAAGAAATCCTAAGTAAGGTCACTGAGCATGTCAGATTTATAACCCAGTCACCAGATCTACCATCACAGAGCATCATCCCAACTCATTTTAGATTGCTACAAAAACCCGCCTCACTCTCTCAATCCGGTTAGTTTACATTTTCGGTATTTTGTATAGTTCATTCACCTTGTTCTTTAAGACTGGTATTAACCAATGCAAACACACACATAACCAAGCGCTAGAACGGAGGAGGAGAACTTACACCCGTATACACGTTAATTTAGACACTAATCGGGCAGGCTATGCAGCACAGACAGCACGTCCCAAGAAAAACCAGGTAGGGGCAGCAATTCGGATGCAGAGAATCACTTTTTTTATCAACTGTGACCTCGGGGACATGCAGCCAAGTGAGCCTTCGCAGGGGCACAAAGAGAAACGCGGAGCTGCTAGCAGGATTTACGACCTTTTCCCCTTTCTGAACGCCTGCAATCACACCACGCAGACGGAGAAAATAAAGAGAGCAACCAACTCCAGAGGCAGGGAGAAAAAATAGCCAAGAAAATAAACGCACGACTGAAAGGAAACGAGACGTTCAGCTGCACCCACCGACGGAGGAAATTTGGGAGTGGGGGTGGGGGGGTGCGGGAGGGAGGGAGGGGAAGGGTGATGCCGGAGGGACAACCTCGGGAGCACGAAGGGAGAAGCAGAGCTGAGGAGAGGGCGGCAGAGATGCTCGAGCCCCGGCTTCCCCTCCCCCGAGGGCAAGGCCCGGGCCTCTCCCCATTTTGAAATGCAATTTGAATTTCCATGGAAGGCCACTTATGACCTATATTTCCAAGTAGCTGGTAATTTGTGATAGCAGAAGAGAATCTTTTTTTCAGTAAGTGCTAAGGATCTGTGGGCTGAAATTTTGTACCTTTTAAGGTCTCTCCATCTGAAACACATGTGTGCATGTAGAGGGAACTGTCTAGCTGTTCTCCAGTCCTAAACGTGGCTGGGTTTTTTACATGTTTTGACAAGTTGCCAAGTTCTCAGGGGGAATACGAACAGGAATGCAAAAGGTGAAGCATGGAATGAGAATTCTTTTTCATGGGGTGGACCTAGCAACAGAGGTACTCCTGGCAGCTCATTAGTTCGTACCTTACTCACACTAATGCTGCGGCAGTAACAGGTTGTCCTGTTTAATACCATTGTCCCCTTTGAAAGCCAGTCAGATTTTACCAAGGAGAAGAAACCTCTCCTCCTTGTGCAGCGCCAGTTCTGTGCATCACAGCCAGACTGCCACTGAGCTGGCACAGAAAGGAGGGGTTGGACATGGAGTATGTAGCATTTACTTATTTATTCATTATCTCTTTTTTCTTTTATCCTCTCTAGTCTTTGATCAGGGACTCTCTACATTTCTTATTCGACCTCCTTGTGCTCCATTTCCCCCATCTTTTTTTCTGTACTGAGTTATTTCCTCTGGGTCTTTTTTCCTTTTCATTTTTTCATGGCATTTTTGAAGCAGAAAATGCATCAAGGATGCCTCAAGTTTGAGCTGAACTTTAAAACCCAAAGCTTTTGAGGGACTTCAGGGCCAAGGTGGATTCACTTGGTGAGGAGGATGGGGCAGCGGCAGGAGCGGGAAGGGGCTCGGCGGTGCCTGAGGCGGCTGGGCCGGGCTGCGGCCCGCTGGTGGCATCCAGCGCCGGGTTACTGTACGCTGAATTGCTGTAACAGGGGCGAGTTTATTTCTGACGTGGCCTAACTCAGGAGTGTAGTTTTGCAGCCTGTAATTAACGTACTGCTTTTGTATAGAATTCTGTTTTCCTGTGAGTTGTTTCCTGTATAAGTGTAAATAAACTCGAGGCTTTGAATGGGAGGTGAGCGGTTGGTGATGGTTTGTGCCGTGCCCGCTGCTCGCAACACCATCTGCCTTTTCTGTTACCCTGCAAGGCTCAGTTTTCCCCAAATAGCTTTTGGTTCATCTGGAAGTTTGCAGAAGTTACACACAAGGATCTTAACACCACTACTGAAATTTTTTCTGCAATTCTGTAACGATCTTGACAAAAACTATTAACCCCTAATCCGAAATCCTACTGCTGCTTGCTTTAACTGCTATTGCCACAGCTGCTCAAGATGTGCTTTATCTTCTGTTCCTTTCAAAACTAATTCAAACGCATATCTCTATATACCTTGGCATGCCCGCACCTCCATGTTTGCACCCATTCCAGTCTGCCAGAAGACCCCAGCAGCATATCATCCAATTACCCCTTAACTATCAAGCCTTGGTTGGTTTTTTTTTTTTTGCATTCCTATTTAACAGCGCTCAGGTTCTCACCGGTTGTACTTTGCCCTCTCTTTTTCAACATTTCTCTCTCAGCTCCACTCTCTCTTGTCATTTATACTGTTGACATCTCTGCTGACCATCCTGCAGCTTCACGGTCTGTCTTTGCTGTGAAGGAGTCCCAGCCCGTGTACTCTCCCTTTTCCTTCTCCCATCTGCCAGAGGGTCATTTCTGGCATCCCACTGTCTTATGTCACTACTTGCTGCAAACCAGCCTCCTTGGGCAGCGACCCAACAACTGCAGTTTTCCATAGCTATTTCCAAACGCTGTACCATCTCCTGATTACAGCTCACCAACAGCCCCCAGAGCATGGGGACTGCTGTTTGACCAGAAGTGAAGAGGGATGAGTCTCTGGTTTCGGTTGCGCGGCCGGTGAGCCAGACGCAGCCCGAGGACTCTCCTTTGGCGCAGACCTACCCAGCAGGGCCTGGGCCTCGCATGCAGCCCCGGCCTGTTTGATGGAGTGAAAGCTGTCACGGATGACCAACGGAATCTAATAAACTCTTCTCTATATTTAACAGACATTCGACTATACAGCTTGGGTTTTTTTATGTATTTGAGTGGGATAATGCTTCTGACTTATTTATTTTTACTTGTATGTAATGCTTTCCTTTCCATGATGTGTTCTTCTGCACTTTAGAAACACGTGTTTTTTTCTCAGAAACGCATTATTTTTCTCAGAAATTTTAGACAGCAGTAAATGTGAATAAATGTTTAAATTTTCTGAAACCAAGTAAAATATTATTTAAAAGGTTTTCTTAACTCTAAAAATGAAATTATGCTTACAGTTCTGATTACATACATAAATAAAGCTGTCATCTGCAAATGCAAAACAAATGATTATAGAGAATCTAGCTTAAACACAACCTGTCATAGCAAATTTAATTAAAAATTGGCACGTATCTAGATTATTTTCTACCTTCACCAGGATGCGTCTGATCAAAAAGGAAACCAACCAGGCCGACCAGGAAATTGTGGAAAGACTGTCAGCTCCTTTGAGTACTGTGTTCAAATATATGTCTAATCCAATTAAACCCAAATAAGCGGTCAAAAGGCTATGGCACGCTTTCCCACCAATTTCTCCAGTGACAGAACTTGGTGCATGTACTTCAATGAAGCATTACAGTTACGGAGACAGGCAGAGCAGACAGAAGTGTTACCAATTGCTTTTCAACCTATTTAAATACACTGCCATTACCTGCACTTAATATTGGGTCTTTTACCTTAACAAGGTGACATTAAAGCCTCAATTCTGGAAGGAACGTAAATGTGTTTTAAGAAAATTATTAGTTCCATGATCAAAATAAAGGGTTATGTTGGGGGAGAAGAGGTGATACTTACTAAAAAATGATAGATAATGAAGAGCAGGAGCAAAAAAAACCTTTTATTTCAAACAGAAATAAAAGCACTGCTAAGAAGAGTTTATCCAAACAGAAACGCAGTATCTTCAGTTTGAATGCTAAATTAGGAAACAGCTAAGCCATACAATCGGGCAGCTTAAATATGCCATGGATTGGACAGTCTCATTTTCATGTCAAGTCCGGGAGTCACAAGGATGACTTCATCCTATGATCAGGGTCTAGAAATTGTCTGTACTGTTAAACACATCTACTTCAACTGTTATACTTCGTGTCTTGCAAATAGGTCTCTTGAAAAGCAAATGACATACTGTGGATGGCCCTGCAAGTCCTGGAAGGAGCATTATTGGGTTTAGGCACAGGAGACGTGCCATGCAGCTGCCCGACTGCCACTCTTTATTTGGGATGGGAGGGATTTTGCATTTTTGTGCTAATTTAGAACCAAAGCTACCTCTCCCAAAATCATCATTATTGCATTAGTTATGTTATTTGCCTGGGGACATTGCAGACGTAGGTTTCTCAGTAGCTGCTGTCGGAGTATGGCATTTGCTTTCAGTGTGCCCCAGCACGGCCCTGAACCTCCCCATCATCCCAACAAAACACAGGCATTAAGTATATGAAACAATTTTCCCAGCATTATTTAAAAAGACCTCAAGCCTCTGTGCGGGGGTGACAAAAGAGTGAAGTAAGACATGTAAGATGTTTTATAAAGATATATTTTAACTTCGAAGGCACTCAGGAACCATGGTGATGAATGTGACACAAACTTAAATTGCTTAGATATGAGCTCTGATCCACAGGGAACTATCCTAAGATTCATAAAGAGCATCAGATGCTAATAAATTCTCGTCAGTACCTACCTGGGCTTGATTTAACTGGTGACATACAGCTGAAGTCCCTTGAGATGGATTGTCATTTAAATGTCAGCCACTGCTTTGACACTGTAAGGTGACCTCAATGAAAATGGGGATTTCCGTGTAATCTTACGCCACATTGCCGGGCAACTGATGCCAAAACAAATTTACTTTTCCCCCCTCAGTGTTTCCTTTTTTCCCCATTCAGCATTCTGACTTTGCAGGAAGCTCGTGGTGGCTTATACACCATGGAGTTAGACCCAGTAAACAGATTGCTATGTTTGTTTTGTGCATGCCAAGGGGAGCAGAAAAGATTATTAACTGCAGAACTAGACTGGCAGTAACAACCTTGGTCTTGCACTAGGTATCATTCCGCCAGTGTCACAATCTGTCACTGTTGTAGGAGAGGTCTTGTATTATCTATCACGTTCTTGTTAGCTTTGCTGTTCACAAATATAGTTTGAAAACACAGTAGCAATTTCAACTCATTTTATGTTCCTTAGTTTTGTACAACTAGTTTACAATTATACTCTAAATATTTTAAAAGGGATCCATTTTGCAGCAACCTTAAAAGCTTTTTATATAATTCTAACAATTTGAATTAATATACAGATATTTTGTTGCTGTCTACATAAAATTAAGTTGCTCTTATTTTTCAACTGCAGTAGCAAGCAGTATCCAGGCACTGTCCTGCACTTCAGTAATGGAAATTTCCCAGCCTCAAAGCACACTCTGTCTCAGTCAGCTGCAATAAAACTCTGAGTGATTTCAATATTGTTGTGTGCTTTACTTGTCCTCGGTTATCTGGAGCTTGTATCTTTTCAAAACCAGCTACTCCTCATGAGCTTGCTTCATCTTGCCCAAGACTTAAAATTCAGTAAACAAGCTGTGAATGTTGAGAGTTGAACCACCAGATAAAATGTTATTTTTTTTGCAGGACTGATAAAAAACTCCATACGGATAGTCAACATTTATAGAGAACGTTACAGTGACTTGCGAGGATGCCACTGAAGTCCCACTTTGTGACCAATGTTTTCTTGTGCCGAAGCTTTATACACTGCAAGGCTATTAAGTTTTTACAAAGAGATTTAGCTAGTGTATAATATCAGTATCTTGATCACTGTATTTCTGATACCATTGATTGCTAGGAAAATACAAGAAAATAAAAAAAAAAAGGAGATAAGATTATTAAAAAAGATAATCTTATTACAAAACCTCACAAGTCTAATGATTTACAAATACCAAAACACGCGGTCTGTTTCCCCCACTTGTTCTCAGTTCAGCTGTAGCCAGGACAAGTGATGCCTCCAACAGAGGCAGAAGTCAAAGAATGTAGGAACAGGGTTATTAGGGTTTTATGTTGTCCAGATGTTGCAGTAACTCCATTTTTAATAGTTTCCATAGCTAAAAATTTAGGGAGCATTTGTGATGAAGAGGTTGGGTGATGTGAGGGCAGAGGAGAAAGGATGATGAAGCAAAGAATAAAAGAGAATACAGAATGGGAGGGAAGAGTGTGAAATAGAAGACGAACAGGTAGTGGGGATGAGCTCTGGGAACAGAGGGGTTGGAATGGCGATACCCAGACCCCTCTGCCTCTGGCTTTGTGCAAGTGAAGCACTTGGCAGACACCCGTGAGGAGCCAGTTTGGGGAACAGTGCCAGACCTAAAAAGAGCTAATCAGGACTCGCTTTCACATGACGTTGTTGTCAGCTGGGGTGATGTTCAGTGCAAAGAAACACGTAGCTAATGATTTTGTGATGGCACAGGTATACGTCCTAGTTGTCTCCTGATATTATATTTTGCCTAAACGATGAGCAGTGGCTGAACAGAAACAACGGATGGAGAACAGTACACCAATGGGATTCTGAGATTTTCCCTGTAAAAGTCACCAGGGTTCAAAACCCAGCCAGCACCAATACCCCATCACAAGTGCCTGGCAGCCTTTATGAGCAAGCTGGAGGCCACAGCACACTTATTCTGAATCTGAAGTTCCACATAGGAACTGTCATACTTAGCTTTCCTCTTGCTGGTTGTGGCCAATAACAAGACCTGGCTGGAAACAGGACTGCCCTTTCTCCTCTACTGGCCGGATCCTGTCCTTGCTGAGGCTCAACGACAGAAGAGGCACAGCCAGACCTATGGCTGAGATGCTTCGAACACCTGCAGGGAAACCTCCGTCTTTGCTCTCCAAGCTGCACCTGTGCTGTGGGAGGGAAGGAAGGTTATCAGTCTCTTCTCCTTGCGCCTTGTTCAATCCACTGACCTGGGAGCCCAAAGAGTCTATACTGCATTTTTTTAATAGATATTAGAGACATCTGTTTCTACAGTCCAAAATTGATGAATCACCATGCGTTTTTAAAACAACCATTTCTTTTGCAATTTTGCATATCTATAGCAGATAAGACCTGTGCAGACGAGAGAGGTTTCCTGAAGGAAGTGGTGTCACAGCATTTCAAAAAGACAAGCCAAGCTGTTGGAATCTGTGTTGCGTTACAGGGGCAATGCAATACCTCTGAGCGCTTCCTGTTTATCACAAGATACAGTTTTCACCACATCATAAAACTTTCAAGTATTTATTAATAAACACTCCTAGAGAAAAATTAATATCCAAATATACAACCCCCTGTGGCATCTGTCATTGTAAACAAAAGATGGTTTTCATTATATATATATATCAGGGGACTATTTGTGTGAGAGAAGTAGATTTTGAGGGCCCCATCCACCTCCTGCTAAAGTCCACGTTGCAGCTCTCATTAGGTCATCGGACCCCCAGCATATGATTTTTCTTATATGTAAATATCAAGATGTTTGAATGAGCAAATGTAATTTTTACTATCAGCATTTGTCATTTTTGTAAACAGTGTAGGTATACAGAGAACAAACATCTGCAGAATTAGAGCAGAGCCTTATATGAAAGTGGCAAAAGAAAGATTTGCTTCTAACAACAATAATCTGCAAGTGCTGAGGTACCTAATCAAATATACAGATTGTGCAGATGTTCAGAGCAGTGCTGGCGTGCTGTGTGGCCTCTCTCACTTGACAGCTCTGTTGTCTCAATTAATTCTTCTGGATAAATTAAACTAGCCTGGAAACGTAGCGCTGGGGAGCAGAAGGGTGCAGATTTTTCAACACCAGCGACCTCGATGGTGCAATTTGCACCCTCAGCAGATAAGATCTTTAGCAAGGAAATGCAAATTATTGAGACTGATTCAGGATGTTCTTGTGATCATGGGTAGGACTTGGTCTGCAGCTGACAGGCATGAAGAGTGGGGGTCAGGGAGGGAATTCAAGGTTTCTGCCAATTCTGTAGGGAATAAACGTTTTGGTAGGTAACTGCAAAACTACAATGCAAAGACAGGCCTTGTGTCTTACAGCTCCACGGCTGAAGAAGGCTGGTTAAGTTCAGAGCAAACTATAAGGCTTATCAGTTTCTTCAGGCTTTCTGGGACAAACGGGAAGATCTGAACTGCAGTTTGGTGTGGTAACCCTGCTGCGTGGAAAGTCAAGATGGGTAATGACTGTATACAATTCTTACTTCTTTAAATGGCTGTAACATTTTAAACTCTGCCGCATAGACTGTTATCAGTTAGACCAGGGGAAAGATTGAACTTCAGGAAGATGTTCCCTCCAGCCACCAGCACTAGATCTAGCTAAACTGAATTAATATTTACAACATTTGTAGCTTTTGGGATTTGGGAAGTTTTAACAATGGGAAAATTATCTGACTCGTATTATCATTGTCTTACCTTCCATATGGTGGTTATTACTCCAGATACGCAGAGCCTAATGATAAGAGGTGCCTTTTATAACTTCAATATATCCATTGTAATCAAGCACTCCATTTCTCTTACTGCATTACAGAGTCTCTGGGTTTTGTACAAGTGACAGAAAATTGTTGTGAGGATCTATCAGCGTCCTGCATCTCAACTAACTTTTCAATATGATGTCTCATCTCCCACTGATGTTAGCAGAGCCAAACTGAATCCCTGGCCTGGAAATCCTGAGAGAAAGACCAACAGCAATGGAAAGGTTTTTGACTATTACAATAAAGGTTGCTTTAAGAAAAAGAAGGAAAAAAAAAAAAAAAAGATCAAGAGCGAGAACACTGCTCTTTTTGAAGGATATGACAAAACATCTGTAGGATGATGCTCTGCATCCAATTTTACAGGTACCATTAATGGCAGTAGGGTAAGATTAAGCGATTATGCTCTGCCAAACAGTAAGTGTGAGAGAGCAGACAGCAGATGTCCAGCCACTTAGGCCTATGCCTTGCGCACCAGACCGTGGTATGGAAATGTGTGCGGATATTTAATTGTTATTCAACTACAAGTTGCTTGGATTTATGAGTCTGGGAAGCACATATGCTGCAGTGAGAAATGAGTGTTTATTAGCACAGTAGCTGTGCTGCCCTTTCCCGCAGAGAGGCAAAGTCCCCCTCTCTACAGAAAATGGATTAAAAGGGGGCAGCGTACCACTCGCACATCCCATTTACCTTTGTGAAGTGCGGCTGGATAAATGCCAATATACAGATACATTTCCATCATGAACTCTGAAGAGCTTTTACTGCTGCTTCTCACAGATAATAAAAATACAGCAGCTGTTCTCTTATCAAATCCCAATTTGGAGAAATGTATACCTAAATAAGGGACATAAACGGGACTCCCCCTTCAGGGACAGCCACATGGATACAAAAGAATAAACCCTTTAAGAGGTAGATTAGGAAGATGGGACCATTGCCCTGCATTCAAGCATTTTTCCAGTGCTTGTTGCAACAACCTTCTGGGTCGCTCTGAACATGTCCTTTTTCTTCCTTGGTTCCTCTTCCACTCCTCTTACCCATGGCAGCATCCTCCTGGGCTCCTGCACTCCCCCTCATTCCCTTCACTGCCGAGTGGGTCACCTTCCTTCACCGATCCAGTCAGCCTCCCTGATCAGGCTGTGTTCATCCCGTGCCCTCCTGAGGGACGCACCACCTAGGAGGTGAAGTGGGAGGTTGGGCACAGAATAGCAGCAAAACATCCCCCAGCACACCCCAAATCTGCAGCAAAAATCTGCCATGTGTACTTCTCCCACTCATTGCAGTTCCAGTCTCCATTCTCACAGTGTCCAACTCTCCTCCTTTCCTGGGCTGGTATATTTTTTTGCTGAATTCATTTTCTTAGCATTTATTGAGCTCAAAGGGCCTGACACACACCAGAACTGCACAAAGAAAGCAGCAAGGCTGGGAGCAGAAGTGTCCTTTTTGATAACCAGCAGTCCATTAGATTTGGCTCAGCTGCCATGCGATATCACTCCCTAAGTCTAGTTTCATCTGTGCAACAGGGAGGTTTGACTACACTGCTGAGAAGCCTTCAGACAGTTCCTTTGCCATCCTTTGCTGCGCTTTTCTCTGATCTGGAAAAATGCAGGAAAATATAATCACAAGGGCAGTTTTATAGTGACTTCCTTACCACCTCCTTTCTGCTTGTCCTCTTCCTCTCCTGCTTCTGCCATTTACACCTCCCCAAATCTTCCTGCTGTAATTCTCCATGCTCTGGGTGACCTCGTCCTACCATCTCAGAACCAGCTCTTGACCTCTAGAAACGCACTCCTGATCCAGGATCTTTCTCCTTTCTTTGCAAAGGACACACTGCACAAGCAAGACAGACAAATGCAGGCCTCCTTTCTCTGGACCAACAGCTCAAAAAAAAGTATTACACAATCCACAAGACATGCGCATTACTCACCAAAACAGTCATGGGTATCCTATTTCTGCAGCCCTGCCTCTCAGTGCTTGTTTCTTTCCAGTATCGTACCAGTGTACTGAAGCCAGGGCCCAGTAACAACTGCGCATGTATAAACCTAAAGCCTTCAATGGAGGGGAATTTTCTGTACAGCTGTAGTAATGATCAGAGGCAGTCCTACTGTGAAGGACAGAAGTATCTTGCCGCGATTGCTTTGTGATGTGGTCTGATCATTTATACTGTTGAATTAACAAAAATAACAAGATAGAAGCTTTCCAAATGGAATCCGTTGCTCACTGCCGTTCATTGCTCTATTCTTATTCCACGTACATTAGGAAGCGCACATTATCTGATAAATCAAGACATAAGAAACAAAAGAAATGCCTTTTTATTAAGGGAAAAAACTCACCCTTTCTAGAAATACTGTAGGAACATTCACATCCTCTATTTCTGTCTTTTATGAAAGGCAGGCTGTGTCTTATTATCATCAAGGAAAAAGTAAACAAACGTAATTTAATCAGTTCTGTCTTTCGTTGATTTGCATCAGCAAGAATAAAAGACAAAGGCAGAATGGAAAACAGCAGCTTTGTGCTAAAAGTTTGAATGCACAAAATACTTCTTTCTCCAGCTGTCAAACATTAAAAAACACTACGCATACCAGTGATAATAAAAGTGTCAAACAACTGACCACAATGGGAATCACAATGCTTCATTAAAAGCTGTAAAGCAGAGCAGAAAAGCTTCCAGCCATTTGTTAAACAGAACTAAATGCTCAGATACTTTCAAAAAGTGTCAGAAGATGCTTTTATCTAGTCTAGTCAGTCTGATAAATATCTCCTTGCTTATTTCAGCCCGGTCTTGGAGCTCGCATCGATTCAGCAGTAACAGCTGTATGTGCCGTTCGCGTTCCTGAGACTGGGGCATCCCTCAGTAAACCAGAAAAGGTTAATGTCCTTCCCAGTGATCAGGCCTTCATTCCATGCGGTGCAGGGATATAATCAGTGATTTTGTATTTACATATGTAATTATGTATTATTTGGAGAACCTAACCTATTTGTTCAGCTGACAGGCGATGTTGTGATAAGGAATTTCAGCAGACACGATATTTATAGACCCTTTATCTCTACGTACAATCAGAACTAAAACGTCAAACAATACCCTGAACGAAGGGTTGTTTCAGTTCAACTTTTCCCCATTGTTGCTTTTCCCTTTTTTTTCCCCCTCCTTCTGTCTGGTTACTGCCTAAAACTTGGCAGTGAGGAAAAAAAAAGGGAATGTGACTCACACTGACAACTTCATTTGCTGTAAGAGACCTCGGTAATTGCTCTAACCCACGTACAGGAAAGCTTCCCCTCCTCTCTCTCTCCCTCCGCCCTTAGACAGCCAGAGCCCATGTTTGTAACCGGAGCAGCCTGGCTAATCTCGGAGGTCATGCTATCACTTACGAAGCAACCAGGCCTCTTTCTTTTCACTTTTCTTCTCCTGGATTCAAGCTGACCCCTCACAAGAACTTACCACAGCTTCAGCTTAAGGGGCGGCTTCCTGCCAGGGATTTCTCATGAACCCGATAACTGGGGCTGCCGAAGGACCCGTGGGGTTGGAGTGGCTGCTGTCGCGACGCACATCACCCTGGCAGCTCCAGGATAACGCTGCCGAGTGGTCAAACAATCGTCACCCTTTCCTTTTCTGATGGGATGGGGGGCAGGGGACGGTAAATAGGAACTGGAGAAGAACCAGCACAGATGCCTATGCAGCACTCTACCAAAATATATTTTCATTTTTAATTACATAATCAACATAATGAGAGTGGCATTCGTAGTGAGGGGGCGGAACAGATGGCAAAGACTTAGTTTTCAGCAAGACATTAATTAACAACAACTCTGGTTTCTGCTAGAAAAGGGGGTTTGTTCTGCTCTGGCAGGGTTAAGATGGGTGCTTAATGCACAGGACAAAACTCCGTTTCTCAACACAGAATTGTGATCTTTGAGTTGTTTTTTTTTTCCCCCTACATCCCTAATTTCCAGGTACTCTCTAAAACAGCAACATCCTGCATGCAAGGCCTTATTAAAGACCAACACAAGTCTGGGTCCTAGCAGTAGCTTGGGATTCTCCTTGCAAACACTTCTGAATGTTCTGTGGACATATAGATACAGAGAGGAAAGGGAAGAAAAGCTAATATGACTAAGTGAGACAGTTTGGTGCAACTTATCCTGCAGGTGAGGCTTGTGTAATATACGGCAGCTTCACAGAGGTATGGTTAAAGTTAAAGCTTTCTTAGATGCTCTGCGTGAAGTTCTCTCTCTTCTTTCCTCTGTTCCTCACACTCGGGCTTAACATCTGCACACTGGTGCAGCTGAGTTGGAAAGAGCTATCAATCCCAAGGGGGACTGAAGCAGAAAGTAGCTATGAAAGATATTTATTAAAACCACAGGCAGAGAATACATCACCCAGACACAATGAATAGGGAAACAGCACACACAGTCAAAAAGTCTAGCCTCTATTTTTCGTCTGATAAGCTGGCTGGACAGCCAGACACGCTGAACAGCCCACAAAACCCCGGCTCTTCCCTCCCTGTGCTGCCAGGTGACGCGAGATTGCTTTTTCTCTGCTTTGCATTCACTATCAGAGGCTCTCCAGAGTCACACACCCAAGTCCTGCAGAGGCCTGTGGGCCACATTCCTCCGGGGATTACATCCATCCCCAGCAGGAGAGGGAGAGATGCAGGCCAAAAGGGATGGGCAAGCAGTGGGGAGGGAGGAGCTGGGGGCAGGGAGAGGAAGAGAACATCAAGATGAACACAGGCAGGAACTGGAGGGCAGTATTGCAGGAAAGGGAGAGGGGAAGCACTCATATACTGTAGCAATATTATATAAAATAGGGCAACAGGGCATCTAGATTCATCCGCTGTGGAGCTTGGAAACAAACCTATTATTCCCACGTCTCACCACTCATCCCTCCGCTGCCAGCAAATATCTAACAGCTGACGAGAAATGTCTCTGCCCATTCTAGTGACACGCACATCTAGAAAGGATGCTTCTCCATTACTCCCACTTACTCCGTGCAGGCAGTAGATGGTTGTGGGTCTGTGCTGTAAGCTGAAAATCACACCCCTACCCATTACCCAGGGGGAGTGAATGATATGATAGCAGATGATTTTTTAATTTTCTTTCAATGTGTTTTTTTACACACATAGTTGGGATAAGTTAAAAATGACATTACAAGAAGATTATGAAGTCCAACACTAAAAAATTAGTATGTGCCTGAACTAAGAATGTCTGTTCCACCTTTCAGCAGCTACTTGAATTCAAAATATCAGGTCAGCTCCCATGCCATATTGCTCCCAGCCATAAGAAAGTGCATCCTGACATCATTATACTGAACATAACTAACCTGCAGAATTGCACACAACTTGGGCCTCCATCAGTTCATGTTGTGTTAATCCAGAAATGGGACAGAGAGAGGAACTCAGTCACTTGCATACATCAGATGGCAGAGATTCTTTGCAGGATAATTTTTAGGAGAAGTGCCGGATATCACCAAAACTGTGCTTAGGAGGTGCAAAGCAGAGGAGAGAAAAGAACACAAAAAAATTTATATTCTGCTTAGCCCTTCCTCCTTTCGCAGGGGTTAAGAGGGAGACGGAAGTACAAATGCAGTTCTGTTGATTCTCTCATCTCCTTTATTGGGAGGAATGGCAACTAAAAACCCTTTGCAGATATAAACTTTAAAAGAAATAAAAACAACACAAGAAGTTAACTCTTCAAGCAAAAACAAAAAGAAAAGCGACCAACAGATGCACAGACAAGCACTGACTTCGCGGGAACTGCAAGACTGAATTTGGCTTGAATTCTGTGAAGTACTTTCAAAGTAGGAGCATACTGCATACAAATGAGCGTTAAATAATTCGCATCATTAAGAGAGCTCTGAGCAGCTCATCTGGACTTTGAAAAAAGCTAAAGCAAATGTACATTGTTTGAATACCATTAGGCACAGTCATTAACTAGCATTAAGACATCTACAGTATCGACACTTAGTGCTGTAATAAGAGACCCATCCTCCTTTCCAGGTTATTTGCCTTTTATTGATTTGTAGAATTTCTTATACACAAGCTTTAGAGTGCCACAGAGCTCAGCAATTCATGTAGGAATACCCATTAAAGAACTATACAATTACTTCTTTTTTTATATTGCATCTTTTAATTTTGGTTTTTAGAAATGTAGTCCTACTTGTTTGGAGTAGATACCATAGACAATTTGAACACCACATATATCAGGGAAACAAAGACACAAATAGGTAAATGGATTTATCCAAGATGACACAGAAGGATGCAGTGTAAGAGAAATAGACTAAAGGATCTGGATGCCCAGTTTTCTGGTTTAACCATTTTACTCGATCAGCTCTAAGCTACAGGCTTAGGATAAACTATGGCCTCATACTGTATCTCAAATGCTTGAAAACATGTTTCAGAAGTAGCAGGGACAGTACAGAACAGGCCAGGTGAAGAAAGCAAGTTGTGCAAAGAGCCAAAGGTACAATATAGATTAATATGGTTGAAGGTATTTAACTGCCAGAGCTGCAGGAGGTGAGGAGTGATGGAATACCGAGAGCTAAATATGTGCAGCAGAGTGCATAGGGGGAGGCAGGGGCAGGCAACAGCCTACAGGCAGTTGAAGGGGAGCTGGAAGGAGTCTCTAATGAAGGCAGAAATCATTCTGAGTGACTCAGAATATTGGTATTCACAAAGAGAATTGAGAACAGGCAAAAATAAATAAAGCTGAAAGCAAAACCCAAAGGCCAAATCCCTCTCAATAGCCAGAACACTGATATAATCTGTGCAACCAAACAACAGGTCCTTGTGAAAACCTCTCTCCGGCTGCTTCCTGCACACCAGCCTCTCGCGAGGGCTGGAGGCAGCTCCCAGTGCCCAAGCCAGAGAGCTTTGCAGGCTGCAGTTGTACTGACATCATTTTTCTTACAAAACGCACCCCGGTGGTCTCCCCTTTACACCCCCAGCCCTCGGCTTCCCCTGACATCTCAGCTCGCGCATTGTGTAACTTCACAAGCCTCCCTTGAGCCCTGAGCAGCTCAGCTCCGCTTTCACTAGCTGCCAGCTTTTGTACATGCCACAGGGACACACATCGGTCACCGACAGATTCAAAGTTCCAGTAGTTTTTTTTATGAGTGGATTACGCTAGCCAACTTCCAGACCCTGCTGCCATCAGCCCAAAATGTACGCAGGCAGCATTTAACTAAAAACCCAAGTTCTGTAAGTTTTACAGTGAAGACTGAAAAACAGACTAGTTTCAATTTTTTCATACAAGTGTGATGGCTTTTTGCCTTTTTTTACTTTTCATTAAAGAGTAGTCAAAGAAGTTACAGTTACATATATTGGAACTGAGACCAGTAAGACTGAAGGAGAAGAAAGCCTTCCTGACAGCGAGATCTATGCGTCAATGGAGCAGTCTCCCGGAGGGGGCGATGGGAGCACCAGAAGTGCTTTGGCAGGGCCGGCACTAAGTGCTGCCAGTGATGGAGCCAACTCCCAGAGGACTGCCATGAGACACACGGCCCTCAGCCATTAGCCTGCTAATGCACATCCTGGCTTGGCCGACTGCTGTTTGGGAATAGCTCACTGACTTAACATTTCATTAACAAGAAAAAATTAGAAGACAATTTTCTAATGGTAGGGGCAGGCCTTTGCAACATATCTTCCCATTACAAAAGGTGATTATTAGTAAGGGGAAGAAATGAACAGTTTTCATGAGTATTTGTATTAGGATTTATTCATTAACCTTTCCTTGAACTACTTCAAAGTAAAAAATACTAAATTGCTTGGATCCCCTCTCTTTTACCCTGCAGAAAATAGCCACTTCCCAGTTTCTTGCTAGCATTACCAAATAAAAAAAAGTAAAAGCCACCAGTTACAAAGGGGCTTAAGACTGCAAATAGAGATCCATAATTTCTTTACCTTAGAAGGCAGACAAAACCAAGACACAAATTGAGATGCTAAAATCAAGGCAAAAACCAGCCTTATAAACATTTCCAGGGGGAAGAACATAATGGGTGGGGGAAAAAAACTAGATTAAGCTATTTTTCCAAGGTTTTAACGTCAGTCGAAAACCAAGCACTTTAAATGCTTTCCTCATAATCTTCTGGTTAGTATACACCGCACTGTGTAGCAGGAACATTGTTTCAACAGTTCAACTGGTAGCTTCCAAACACACTGTATTTAGACTTTGAATGTAACTGTAATACTGAATGTCTAGGGTCTGATGTTTACTTTTGTGTCCTCATCCATCCCCAGTACATGCAATCAGCTTTAGATCTGTAGTAAGCAGAAAGGTCTGTCCATGTATGATTTGATATTTCCAACATTTTGAAGAGATGAAAATCCATTGACGGATGGGACAGAGAGAAGGAGAGGATTAGTTTTTGTTTTTAAAAGCAGACTCACCAATGTGAGAGCAAAGCCTGCCTACACTGTTGAATTTGACCTTTGCCTCAACTGCAACGTTTCATTTCTTTGGAAAGATAGTAGACTTCAGACCGATAGGACTCTACCGAATGGCAGAGTCATTTCAGCATTTAATTAATTCTCCCATCCCAGGTACCTCCACAGCAGGGGTTCAGCGGGAGCAGGGCTAAAGCAGCCGTGCTCTAGGGAGTCCTTGGAGAGCCAACATGAAGGACACAGTAACCTTCAGAGACCAAAGACATTTGGCCAGCTAAGCCTGTCAGGGAAAACTCTGGACACGTGTCCACACTTCACCCCATGCTGGCCATTCCAGCTGCTGAAACAGCTGTGTAGTATTAGCTGCATCAACAGAAAGCAATTGGGTGAAATACCTGATGTCAGTGGCCCAACTCGTGTTACCTGCGCCTGTCTGTAACCCAACAATTAGATCCATCATTAGCAGCTCAGCTTAATTATAACTTAGAACTTCTCGAAGCATAGACTTTGCACAAGATTTTAAACGACTACAATTAATTATACAGAAAGCCTGATGTGTCTTCTGGTCATTGTTAAAATATTTTTCCTTTCCCCACACTGACACCAGAACTTGGTTTCGTAAAGGAATGGGGCTGTAGACTACAAGAGAGGTATCTCTTGTAGCCTGATAAATACACAGAAAAACACCTTTTAGGTCTTATATAAAAGAGAAACAAGGCTTCAGATTTTTTTAATCTTGACTAAGAGATGCAAAAAGGAGTATTATTGTAGCCTATACTTGTTTAGTCCCACTCTTTATATGCATGACTTCTTTCCTGCCTCTCATTTAAAAGGCTCTTTGACTCTCCCCAAATTACTACTGTTCGCCATTATCAGAGATAATGTACCCTGGCCTGAACCAACTACTTGACTTTTAACCAGTAAAAAGCAAAACCCAGGATTAGTGCCAGAAACACTGCAATTTCTTAAAAGATACAGGGAAGGAAGGGAGGTATTATCATGCATAAAAAATTTCCCCCTCAGCTTTCCAGTGCCTACCTGCAAGATGACAATATTATTGGAATGACAGAGCATGCAGAGTGCTCTTTTGAACAATTTGTGGCAATGGGCGACATTACGTATCTTTTCCTATTGCTATTTGGTTTGCTTTGGCCAAAGGAAAGAGGGAGCCCTCTAGGGGTAGAAAGACAAAGCCCTGAGGAGCATTCAGACACCTGTAGGACAATTTGCCTTTTCCATACCGAGACCCTCCTGCCTTACCTGGTGAGAGAAGTCTCCTGACGTGTGCAAGGGCTTGGAAGCCGAAGGTCGACGCAGAAAAATCAGGCTGGGTAGCAGGAGGTCACAGGCTCTTTCCTGGAAGTGCTTACTCTACAGCCTAGAATATGATGTGGGAAGTAAGTCTCTTTTCTATTGTTTCTGCAGTCTTTTTCAGGGAAAAGAGAACATCATGAAACTGCAGATTGAAGTACTGTTAGCTAGTCTGGCCCACCACAACATAGCTACATTTTTTTCTTTTAGGCTATGCAAAAGAATTGGTTTTGCCTTACTATATGCCTCAAGCGTACAATGAACTCTTGTATAAAATGAGCAGGTTTATGTTTGTCAAGGCATGTTGAAAATATTTCTTTCCAAGAGCTACTTCTATTTCAAGGCTAGATAACAGCTGCACCATTTAAACATTTACATATTTTCTCATTCTAATGAGAACTTACAATTCCCTCCAAACAGCTCAACATAACAACATAAGAATGTGGCAAACCGAAATTTCAAAACATTTTTACTCCAGTAAAAAAAAAAACAACCCACACCACCAAAATGCAAGTATCAAAAAGCACCTAACAAAATATTAATAATTATTTGTAGTGCAACAGGTAACAGATTTTGTTAAATATGCAAAAAAAAAAAGTTCAAGAACAGCTTAACACTTTGAAAAAAACAAGTTTTGTTTTATATAAGGGATGTCGACTGTAAGACACCTGCACAGTTACATATGCAAAACTGCATTATCAGTTTGGTGAAATAGGTAAATACCCATTACAATCTCTACACATAATTTACAAGCAATTTTCTGCATGACATATTCAAGGTCATGCTTGATTTCTTAAAAAAAACCAAAAAACAGACAGTAACATGAAAGCCTGTAATCTACATTAGTGCTACTTGAATAGCAAACTTGATCTAGATGCAGAAAATGTTTTGTCTAGCCCTCGCCAAAGAGCAGAGACAGATGAAGTCTGCATTACTAGAGGAGAGCCCATAATTCTTACAGTTCTCCTAGTCTCTGAAGAAGCACTTCTGCTCACTCCTTTTCCCAGGTGTAGAGGACAGGCATTTCCAGACTGATCTGGTAGAGCTAAAGAATTAATTCCTGCATAGCAACCCCCCGTAAAGTTTCCTATAGAACCTGGATGAAACCAACAAATACGAGTCAAGGTAAACTGAGCAGCTGTACAAGAATTAAATAGCCCTCATCTGTGTTGTAACAGTCACTAATTCAGGCTGAAACAGAAACATCTGCCTCATCACCACTGTTATTTCATTACTTTCTACAGTCTAGGAAATGAGCGGCTACAGATTTTACAGCATGTTGTCCGCAAAGAAACATACACTAAATGGGTGGTTAAAAAGAATATGAAGATTGGTTATTGCTTGCTCAAACAATTGAGGTGGATAATGCTTCTGTGTCATGAACCCCATCAATGGCATCTAAATTTAGCTTCATGTAGCTTTAAACCAAAGGTTTACATTCATTTCCATGGGCTTATTGATTGCTTCTTGCTCAAACCCACCAGTGACAGAGACCGCAGATGACTGATATCACAGAGCAGAAGGTTGGCTATGAGCCCCATGTTGAACACATGGTCTACTGGAGATCTGCTAGATGAAAAAGAAAACATTCATGAGTAAGATAGCACAGCCAACAAGAATCAGCAACGTCTGGATTTCACCTCCTACTCATGAAAAGAAGACAGTAAAGCCAATGTTGGGCACCAGCAAGGAGAAACAATAGCGATGTCCAGTCCTGTTCTCAACTGCAGCTGGAACAGGCTCAGGTCTATAGGAAGACAGCATCCTTTGTTAGGAAGTACCAAAGATGCCTACACAACACTGGAGTGATTTTGTTCAGCTCTGTGTTGTTATCAGCAAAGAGTAGCTGCAGTTGCCTTTGGACTATGGAGTTACCTGGATGATGGATTCCCATAGTTGCTTTACATAATCACAAAAGAACAGCAGAACTTGGCTTTTGCTTATGCTCCCTGGTGAGCTAAGTGAATCACAGGCTGGGAAACTGCTGCTAAACCTAGTCAAGCAAATCCCCAACCTACACTTTTCTGAGAATTTGCTACTTTTCTAGAGATTATTACAAGTGAATTTTCACCCCTGGAATTCAAACAGCTAAACCACTAAAACATTTAGAACCATGAAATGGAAGATGTTTTCAAGAAATTTGAGATTTGATCTGAAGTAGGTTCAAGTATGCCCACAGCATCTTGAGCAGAATCTACCTTATGACTGATTATGGTTATCCTTGTTTTTGTATTTGAAGAAATATCTTATCTGCTTCCCTCTGATGCAGCATTCTGGGCTCTTACTAGATTTGTGTCTTCTTCACTAGGATAAATACAATAGAATTTAGACAAACTGCCTAAAATACTGCAGATCCCCAAGATTGTTAAAGCTTGCTTTTTGTAGAGTCCGTTATCTCTGTCCTGCCCACCTTACATCTTCTTTTCTTGAGGATATGAACAGCAGCACTTCAGAAACAATCACACAGATGAGTTTAGCTTCCAAGCCATACTTGAAAGACACCATCCTTCTCAAAACTTCCTCTATGTTCTGTAGTAAATTAACCCTAACGTACTCCAAGAATTCACTGTCCATCCTTCCACTTCAGCAGTTAAAGACCACTTCATTAACAAGTATGCAAGTAAACAAAAAATTGTCACAATCTCTGCTGCAACAGGGTCTTTCAGATTGTTATTACATTACTGTAAGACATTAGGTAGTACGCCAAACTTAATCTGCACTATTACTGTTGTTAGCTGGTAAAAAGAACGAAGGAAAACTTAGATCAAATCAATGAATTAGAGGCATGCAGTCCATTTCTAATATGGTTTTAGTGACCTCATCTTTTAAAGTAAGCATGCTCTGTGATCCCAAGATTTGTTTCCTTTCCACTGGCTTCTCTTCCCAGAAAGGCCCTATGGAAGAAGGTAAGATTTGGTGACAGGGTAACCACTCAAAGATGTGCAATGTGACCACTGCGGATCCAGCCACTGGGAGTATTAGAATGAAAAATACATTTAAGAAACAAACAATGCTTCAAATCACTATACTTTATTAATACTTCAGAAACATCAGATCCTACAGCGGAGAGTTTTATCCCCACCTGTTTCCAACCACTGCTTTGAAACAACTTCTTGCAATATGCAAATAGATACATGAGGCACTGTGTGAGTACAAAAGTGACAATACAAAAAACCCAACATTTAATCCTCATGCAATACATACACACACATATATATAAAAAATAAGGTAATGTAGCATAATACACACAAGCACTATTAGAACAACCCATGTAAATGAATGTACAATATGCATAGCATTTAATGATCAATGACAACTGGTTTCTGACCTGTGCACAAAACCAGTCAGCTTAAATAAGATTTTTAAGATACTAGATAACTGGTTAAGCCACAGCTTATAAAACCTGCCGTACTGCAGCTTTTCTGCTCAGGGTCACAAGTGCAGATTAGCATACAAAATAAATAAGGACTACGATTCTACAACACTTGGCTAACAGCTCTTATTTCAAAATCACTGGCCCTCTTACTTTCATTCAAGATTCATTAGCCAACACAGTGGCAAGAAATGTGCCTAAAGCAACAGTTCTGCTCTTGTACTGTTTTAATACTGATAAGAACACATATTTTTAAGTCAGCAGGAGTAGTTACAGAGGTCTAACTTACCACTAAATAAGCTCAGGATTGACGTTATGGTACAGAGCAGACACTGAAGAACGACACTGACTGAGAGGTTGATTAGCCACGTGGTATGCTGCAGTTACCAACCTGTCTGTTGGGTCAACTAGGGCAAGAAAGAGAGAGAACTGAAAAAAGCAATCTTTCCCTCCCCACACTTTAAACAGTGCAAATGTTTGAAAACACAAACAATCTGCAGGAACAAGGAAATACAGAGACAAGAATATTTCTGAAGTCCTACATTCAGGCTGAGAGCTACTGTTACCTGAAATAAGCTTAAGTATTCCTATGGAATAACATGCAAATAACAGGATTTTCTTACACGTCCAATACTGGTCAATCCCAAAGACACAACAGTTGTTGCAATCTCTTATCTTCCTAGCTGACATGGTACTTTCTACACTCTTGGTGTTGCAGGCTTCCAAATATTGGACCACATTCACTATGAACACAAATGAAACTAAAATTATAAAGTGGCAATTAAACTTAACAGCCAAGGGAGTTTACAGTCTAAGAAGCAGCATTCTGGGGAGGGGGGCTGACAATGTAAAAAGACATAAAAGATAGAAGAAAAAGAAAATTGGGAAGAGAACAAGGAGGCGACAGAGCAGGACTGACTTTCAGAAGAGGAAGTTAAAAGTAGTTAAGTAGTAAAGTAAAAGTACTTAAAGTTAAAACTTCATACCGGCCTTTTTTTTCCTAGTATAACGTTTTAACCCCCAACCAAACATCTTGCTATTATTAAACACACTGAAAGAGGGAAAAAAAAAAAAAAAAAAAAAGCAACATTAATCATCCAGTATTAAGCAGAATGCCTTTTAACAAAGTTAGAAAGGGCAACATGAAAAAGAGGAAGTCATAGTATTTAATTGCCCTGAGAAGGTCCCCATAGGATCTCCCTAGTTTCCTAGCTATTATCTCTTTATCCTTAGACATCCAAACCGAACACCATTCCTTTGATAAAAGGATGAACACTTCCTGCAGGGAGTGATGGTCACACCTTTCAGCTCCATTTGCCAAAGCGACAAACCTTCCACATGCCTACTCTACTGCCACACGAATGACAATGAACTTCAAGAAGTGATACACTAGATCAGCAAAGACCGATGAAGTTCTTGTGCGTGGAAATTCAGAACCATTTAATAATTAATAAGTTCTGTACTTGCTATATTAATATCTCCTGCAAATTAGTAATCAGGCTTAACAGTTGAGAGAAAATTCAATAATCATAATCTAATTAGTCACAAAACCCAGATACATTCAGCTCCTTTGAAAGTTAAATATATCTTCTCTCTTCAGACTAAAAAGCACATATCAACAAGACATGAAACCCTGACTGAGAGGAGTTTGTTAACAAAATAAAGAGACATTACAAAGCAGCCAAATTCTTTTGCTTAAAACAGTGGTTTTAAGCTGACAGTGCACTGCCAACTCTTCTAGGTTGGTTTTTTTATTCCATTGTTTGCATTCCAAGAAGCTTGAAAACATTTCTTTTCCTATTGATTTGTCCTCTTCTGTTTGACAAAGCTGCATCTTGCTAAATTTTCTATGCTGCCAACACAGCTGTCTTTTGTTTATTTTTGTGTGCACCAGCAGCAGCATGTACAGCTTGGAAAACACATCAAACTAGCAACACTGAACAGCTTGTGGGGAAGGCTTGTGAGCGTTCAGGCTCTGATGGGTCACACCGAAATAAAGGTTTAAGTGATTCTGTGTAAGCTTTTGGTTTCCTGTTCTATTCAGAGATAAGGTTATCAGAAAAGCCTACCAGTTCATTTTAAGGTAGTATTTTAAGTGGTGTTTATGAGACAGGTGTTCAGGTCCAGTCACTCCCTCGTGTCTCCATTTGATTACTTTCCAGCTGACATGAGTGATATAAACAGAAACAACTTTAGATAAAGTAAAATCCAATAAATATATCCAAAACAACCAAAACATATGCAGAAAGTGGCTGTCTTAGCTCTAAGAGCCATCAACACTGCTAAACAAATACTCAACAGGGCTGGCTGTTTGAATGGCTCGATTTAGGACAGCAGGGAGGACCAGCCTCTTGGGTTTGGTGCTGTCAGTTTTAAAGGTTATGACTAGCCTGGCAGAAAACCCATTGCTTTCCAGCACAACTATTCAAATGCAATCAGACCTGCTACAAACACGTGTTTAGAGAGAATACATAACTTAGCTTAGATTGGGAAGGTTCGCACTCATTTGAAAGCTCACTTTTCTCCCTCTCCAACCCTTCCTGAATGATGTTTTGTCCATTAGGAGTTGTTTGCCCCTCAAAAAGGGGAATGGACCATTACTTCCTAGGAGGATTTTGTCTGATGGCTCAGGCCCAATTGTAGAAGGGACGGTAATAGAACTAAGCAGGGAAATTTAATTCAGGCTTAACTAGAGCTAAATTCTATATGAATCATCTGCAATCTGCTCTGTTGTGGCTAACATCCCCCCACCTTCTCCCTAACGCATTTGCTTGCTACTTCAGTACTGTAAGACTAGAAATAGACCTTGTCTGGTGCTGTGCATTAAGTACCTGCATCCACAAGAACACAAGTAATTTAACCAAGTCTCACTTACACAAAGTGGAGCTGCAATCTTAATTTAGACTTTAAGCAGCTCAACTAACTGTTTATGCCCGTTACAGATTGAGGGTATTTGCCGGTTACCTTTTCTGCAATGCCATTTAGAAACACCTATGTTCCTCGGCCACTTGTTGCAGAAGCTCATTTCTGTTAGTTTTTAAAGGACTGCCTGGGAGGGAAGTTTCAACCCCAAACAGCTGCTTTAAGCTATCAACTGAAAATAGGTTTTCCAGTGCAGACAGCCAACTTCTCTCCAGAATTCAGAAAGCAAGAGAAGCACTTTTCCCAACATCCAACAAAAAAATGGAAATTTTAGTGGCTTTTCATGACAGAAAGCTAATAGCACTGGAAATGCTTTTAAAAAGAGCAGTATCTCATCTGACTTTGAATTCAGCTAAGTGTCTATTAAATGCTATTAAAGTCATCACTGTGATTAACACTATTCAACTGCCAACTCTGCTGTAACCACTCTGTGCCCAATTACTCACCAGCCGTATCGATTCATTAACACGCTTCATGGCACTTACTCATGGCAGCAGTTGCGCAGTGACCAGTTACTGCATATACCGAACGCTCCCTCTGAGCACTACCTTACACATACGGATGTTTAGAAAAATCCATTTACTAGCATTAGCTTCCAAGACAGTGTTGAGGGGTCACAGTAAGTCACCTCAGATGCTTTTACTGTGATTCCTTCCTTGGCTGTTTGAAGACAGAGTTACCACATCTGAGTTTTGCCTTTTTAATGGGCTTGTTTCTAATTCTTTCAAGCACTGGTATTTCACTCTAAAGAACTGACATTTGTAGCTCTATTTTCCAGCCCACTTCCTTTTTAAAATAGGCATTAATAATACTTAAATGCATTCCTGTCTCTCTTTCACTGCTCCATCATTCCGACGGTGGATTTTACTTAATCTCCCTCTGTTTTAAAAAATTTACTGCATTTCTGTCCTCTGTATTCTCAAAAAAACCCAAACCCAAACCAACCCCCCAACAAATGTAATTTGTAAAACTGTAATCTTCTCTCTGTCAGACCCAGAAAAATTCAGAGTCTTTGATATGTTTCTTTGCAGGAGAGGGCAGGGTAGGGAAGAGAAGGGAAAGAAAGGTAGAAGTATGAATTACCCAATTACCCATAAGCAAAAGAAATGTTGGATACCCACCAAGCAGATGACCAAAGTTAGTTTTCAATCAAGCACAATACAAGAATTTAAGCATGCTCTGTTTTGAAAATGCAAGCTCATTTAAGGAGCAATTTTTCTGGTGCTGGGTGCTAAAATGCAGCAGCAGATATTCGTTTGGAGTCTAGTAAAATACGAAAATACTTTCAGTTTTCATTGAACATTTGTCTTGAATCCTTTAGCTAACTTCTCCAGCTTCAAAGATTTTGGCTAGACTCAATAATTGTTTTTGTTGCAGGCCCATCAGAAAGAGAACAAATAAACTGGCAAATTAGTCCATTTGACATTGGTGGAGAAGTGTTAATATATTGTAGATGACACTGGGAAGGCCCAGAGAGGCAAGATCACACTCTCACCAAAATTACATATTATTTTTAACCAAAGGAGGGAAGGAAAACAGAACAACCAACACCAGAAATCCAACAAGTTTTTAAAAGAAAAGATAAGAAAAGCTGATGTAGCACATTAGCACTGTAAATTCAAAACATAGCACCACTCCATATTTTGGACTATTTAGCTCAACTTCATAAACTTCTGCTGGAGCTCCTTCCCCTCTCTCCTCACCACCCATCCTGGTGACACTTCCTCTAACAGTATTATGTACTATAGCTTGTGGATTCTAAAAGTGCTATCAAAGTCACAAGTGAAACAAAAATTGAAGGTTGCTTTGCCATGCCAAGGATAAGACCATCCTGATGACCATTTTCAACTGAATTTTAAAAGTCCGCTTCCAAAATCCATCTTTGCACCCCATGTCATACTTTCCTTACTGATTTTACATCAAAGTTGAAATGTTGGGTTTTCATTTTAAAAAAAAAAAAAGTTTCAAGAATAGATAAGACATCTCCAAAACCAAGTTTCCCCCTGATAGTATGTGAAATTTTACTGTAGATGACACATTAAGACTTAGTCCACTGATAGGATACAAACTGCCATTTTTGACCCAGTTACAACTCCTACAGACCTGACTAGACTTTTTAAAGCTAGTAAGAAGTCTCTGAGAATTAGCAAAATATTTCGTATCCCCTCTGAAATCTGTATGAGTTCCCAAAGACTATTCCTATCCACTTACAACTCAAAGAAATGAGGCACTAAGTCAATTCAGAATGAAAACATCTATGTAAGGGAACAGCTTCTCAGAATGCACAATTTCTTCCCTACAGCACAGCTTCAGAATTAATTTTTTTTATTACCACAGGCAGCTTTCTAAAGGCCACTTTCACTTAGCTCCCATTAAAAAACCCCCAAACTATTGAATTTGAAACAAATAAAAATATTCTCACATAGCTGTAAGTATCCACTGAAAGACTTAGACTTTGTTTCCTCCGTAATGCAGATCTGCCCCAGAAAGGTTGAAATAAAAGGAACACTACAAAGAATTTGGCTTGTTCAGTTCCCTCCATGTTTTGGGAAATTTGGCAAATTTCAGAAACTAAACCATATTATGAATTTACCAACGTTTCACACCTCCCTTCATGAATACAATAGCTTCCCCCTTTCCTGAGAAACCTCAGATAGCAGTGAAATCAAACAATTCCATATGATTCTTACTATATTAATAACGAGAACTGTTTTCAAGACACGAAGAGGCACTAGTGGTCATCAGAATTTAGCATGACACAGAAAATCTGGGTTAGAAATCAAAGAAATGGGAGATGGTAAATCCAAAGGGATTACTACACGTGTCTGAAGGTTCCCTTAACTGAAGTAGGTTCATTACAAAAATTAACAGCTACCCTATCAGGCTGCCATCACAGCAAGCCTTCCCTACATATATCAAGGCCAGCAAAATGTAGGATGGAAAAGTGCTTGCAGCATTCTCAGAGGGAAAGCTCCTGTTGTTGCATAGCAAAACAAGGCAGTTACTGTCCAAGTTGCTATGTAATGAGATGGTAGCTCACTGAGGAGTTTCTGTGTTAAACCATACGGTCATCCGTAGTAATCCAACCAAAAACCTTGAGTTGCTCACGTAACTGCCTCACCCCACACCAGCTGAGGATTCAGAGCCCCTATGGCCATAAGCAGCGCTGCTCTGTTCTTCCTGTTAGCCATCTCAACTCTTCTACGTTAATTTCCTCCCAAAGCAACATTAACATTCAACACATTTTAATGAACAGGACTGACACATTGCAATGCTGTGTGCTTCTAAATTAGGCATACAATCTTGCTGCCAGATGTAAAGCACTTCTTGTTTAGATACAGAAATTACTAGCACATTTACCATTGAGCCTTCAGATCTTGTTGAGTCCTGCTAGCCAGGCAAGAGAAAACACAACCAGAGGCTCTAGCATGTGATGTGAGGCACACAACAGCATACACATTCGTTAAGATTCTTTCATCCTCACCTTTGATTCACATCTCCTTAGAAAGTTATTTAGACCCCAAAAGTTCACAAAGTATGGCCAAATTAACCATCTATTAATCAAAAACTCTTACTAGACTGTTTCTAGTTCATGTTATTAAATTTTCTTGTGAAGATCAGAAGTGTGTTTGTTTTTAAACAAAAGTCATGATGACTCAGATTGTTACTTTATGATTAACTAACTAGAGCTTTTTGCATGGGGCAGGGGGTAAGTCACAGTAACTATTGTGAAGCTTTTATTACAAGCCACAAGATTTGGCAAGAATGAACAAAATGTTTTCTTGAAACCTAGTTCCCACTAAATTCACAAAAATGAAACATTTAAGTGCATTAAACATAAGTATTAATGAAATAAAAAAGTCACATTCTAAAACCGGTATAAACTGGCTCACCAGAGTATGACAGGAAGCCAGCAATCCTTGGGTGAAATATTTAAGGCACTTGAGGGTAGTCAGTTTTTAAAACCAGACAATAAAGACACAGCCACTTTAAAATTCAAATTTAAATAAAAACCACAACAAAATAAAGTAACACTGCAAAAAAATTCCTCCAACTGTAAAGTTCAGTAAACAAACAAATAAACACTTAGAATAAAAATAAAATTCTCATTTGTATAGTACACAAAAAAGTGGCAGAAACAGAGGGTATTTAACTGCTTGAGCATACATACTGTAAAGATCTCTCTCAAATAGGACAATAAAGGGTCCTTTCTTTTCAGGTTGCCAAATAGCCTATAAAGTGTGTATGTTAGGGAGAAATAATCCAGTGCAGTTAAATATTGGATTCCAGTTTATAAACCAGAGCACCCCAGAAAGCAGCTGATTTTGTGTAATTTTGCCTGGGATATTTCTAGTTAGCTTTCTTGCTCTTTTTCTGGAGCATTCAGGCTCATTTTCTCCTCTCCATACACACACACAATTAAATGTCTCCGTTTGAATAAAGAGACCACATCATTCTTGTAATATCATCTTTGGTACAAAACAAAAGCCACTTACGCAGCATAACGATGTCACCCAGTCTCTCGCACACCAAGCCTGTTCCTGCAGATCACATACAGTAAACAAGCTTTTGTTTTCTGATGGTGACAGCTTCTCTCCTCCCAGTCTCCAAAGTAACATCACAATTAAATACAACATACAGCATTCTTCTTAAGCGCTAATTTAAATTTTCACTCGGAATTCACAAACGGGTATTCTCACCCATTAGCTTATACATATTATGGTTTCTTACCACTTCCAGGGCAGAGGGATATGACCAGCAGCCCTGGGACACACTTTAGAAGTCTGCTCCCAGAGATGAAATAGCTGTACAAATCTCCATGTCTGCTCAGTGTTTTTTGAAGGGAGGGGGAAGGAAGGAAAAGACAAATGTGAACTCAGTAAAAGGAGTCTTGCCTTTCTGTTAAATGTTTGTCCATTTGTCATTTTTTTATGTGAACTTATTTCAAGGTTCTGGATAAGCAGATTTTGTCACTGTGTGGCTGCTGCCTCACAGCTGAGGAAATTAAAGTGTGAGCTCCGAGCATCATCACCTGCGCCAATGCCCTTAGGGTCTCTGAGACAGTCCGCCAAGATGTCCTGAGGATCCCTCAAGAACACCACTAGAACAGTGATGTTATCACTGGATCCATTTTCCTTTGCAGCAGCCACCAGTCTTTCTGCTGCGTTGAGACCCACTCCGTTGGTCTGCATTAAATGATCTAGGACCAAGTCTACAACCTCATATGGCTTGACAGCATCAAAGAACCCATCGCAGGCTAAGAGCAAGTAATCTTCAGAACCAGTCAGCTCAAGTGAATCTCCATCTGCATCACCAGAGATGTAGGGTTTCTGACATATGTCACCTAAGACAAACAATCAAAACAAAGGTTTTATTACTTCAAAAGTAAACAGTTACTTCTTCACCCACCAAGTGCTTGCACCATCCTCAAGGACAGCCAGATCATATTCCAGAGGTACCTGATGCAGTACAAGAGTAGCAAAGAGCTATGAAGTAAGCGTGGAAGGTCTTTGTTTCTTTAAGAAGGCTTGGACCCTGCCTAAATCCAGTGGGTTTCTAAGGAGTTACTCTAATTCACACTTTCTTAATTTTGCAGGGAAACTAAGGAAATTCTTTCAAAGTTTTTTGTCTCTGAAATATATTTGTGCAAGGAGATAGGCCTTCATTTTGCAAGTGCGCCTCTCGTACAGCCTTCAGAATGCTATGAAAATAAGATTTATTTTTTTTTATCCAATTATTCAGCACGATGCCATAAGAATCTGCTCATTGTGTTTAGTTCTTCAGTTTCACATGGACATACTTATTAAACATGGGTTGCTATTGATCCAAATAGTATTATACAAAATTATACTATTTACTTCCACTCATACATTACAGTTAGATAACTGTACTTGCCCATGGTCTTTTATCTTTTTGCCCTAATTGATGAGTAGCAAAGTAAGCTCCTTTAATAAGATTCTGGAATAGTAACAATTAAAATGCCCTAAATTGCTGGATATGTGTGATTTGAAGGAGGATGCGGCAATCTGACTTATGAACTGCAGTCAGGAGAAAGATATATTAAAGTGGACAAAACCACCACAAAGCACATAAAGAAGGCTAGACGAACATTTATTCCTCCACTTTTACAAATTAAATACTCTACATCTGCTAAGCTCCTCTAGAAGCAAAAGACTTAGAAGTTTAAGAGAATTAGGACTGTCATGACTAGTATGTAAAATCAAACAACATTCTATGCTTTGGGTAAAACCAGTAAGATTATACAGCTGCAAGCTATGTAAGTTATATAGCTGTAACCTAGCCTTATGGCAAAGATAGTAATAGTGGTTTACTATTTGGTCAATGCTGAGCAAAACATCATTTACAGTAAACGCACCCTCTCAGGTGGTGGGTTTGATATCAAATTTAATCTGAACTATACTAATTCTGATGGTTTAACTTACCAATTGCTCTGGAAACAGCCAAGGTCCCATTAACCCGCCAGCAGTCCATGTAAGTTACACAACCACCCAGAGTCTCAATACGTGCTCTCTCATCCTGAAAAAACAGTAGAATACAATTTTTATACTGAAAGCCTACCCATGGCTTCCTGACCTTGTTGTTATCCAATCGAAGAGGGGGGGAAAAAATACAAAACCTAAAACAAAGAGCTGCTTCAGCTTCTGTATTTTCAGTATGAATATAGCAAGCACATATATCGGAATCTATCTCGAAAACGTGCAATTAAGATTACCAGAAGCAACCCACCTACTTCCAACCGTACCGTGGACTGTCCACAAAAAAGCAGAATTCTTAAGTTTTTGTATCATCATGTTTTTCCCATATGAATGAGTACACTTCCTGCCACTTCTTCGCATCTTATACAGCAGTTGCATAAATATATAAATATTTGGAATAAAATACAAGATAGCTAGAGTATGTAACAATAGCATTTGCATTGATAATCCTTTAACTACTTCAGTTACTACATTAATGCTATGAAGGCAAAGGGTCATGCAATGCTATCTAAACTCACAAAAGCCCCACCAAATTTCATGTAATAAAATAGCTGGCTATTTAAAATATACAGAAAATGCAATACACTTTAAGCCAGTCAGGCTAGTAGATTATTACTAGCTTTTGAATGATAGTATAGCATATTATGAAAGGCTTGCATTATGCTAACATTTTAAATAGCTATTATCTCAAATTAAAAAGTTACTTTGTAACAGGCAGTTTGAAATTCACACGCAAAAAAAAAAATACCAGTGGAAGTCTTTAATTACTATAAATTTTGAAAAGACAGTCTGAACAGAAACTGAAGTCAGGACTACTGGTACCATCAGTACTTTCAAGGGGACATAGTTGTAGGGATCACCTTTTCAAGACACAGGAGTGGATGGAAAAAAAAAAACAAACAAAGCAGTCAGTTCTCTGAATCCTACCATAAAATATATGTAATTATGTAACGCACCAAACACTTAAGAAGGCTTGATTCTGAAAGGTTTCAAGAGATTCTGACAATACACACATGAGAGAAAAAAAAAACAAGTCAGACTTACCTCTCTTTCTGGTTTGTGAGGTTCCATTAATGTCACAACTTTTCCTTGCCGCACAAGCATTACCTGCGAGTCCCCTAGCCATGCTATGTGTAGCTTGTTCCCTACAATCAACGCAGATACACCTGTTGTACCACTCCGCAGCTTCTACAGAAGAAAGCAGGTACGTTAGGTGAATATTCAATAAGCCCTACTAGGTTACATGGCAATATTGTAAATCTAGGTTTAATCGCATTTCAGTACAGTGCAGTATACCTGCCAATCATAATTCAGATACCTGAAAAAAAGGTAGAAGATATCAGACAGATTTGAAATAAACTGTTTACTTATTCTAACATGCAGATGGCTAATACTGCTTCTGTTATGTTCTTCCTTCTCTGCTATTAATTCCCAAAGTTATCTAGGAGACTAAGACCCACACAGAGACATAAAAAAGAGAGAGAATCTGAATTTCAGTAGCATGAACGTTTCACAAAAAACACAGGTCTCCCCAATCCCTTTCACATCCTCCACACTACCACTAGCAACTACAGACACTTTGCTCTCTATACATCCCCTTATCCTTGGGTATTTAAGTGAGGATGTCAACAAAGGAAGGAACCTAACTGTTCTAGATTCCCTGTAACGATTAGTGAGAGTCCGACCTCATGAAGACGCTGGTCCCTCTTTTGTACCTCGTTGACAGAAATGAAGACATGAACAATGAATACTTCCATATTCAGTTACTGCTATAACAAGAGTTCTCATTAAACTGTATTATAATAAACCATCCTCCCATTAAGTAGATTTGAAGAAAGAACGTTCATCATACCAACTTGATTCAAAGCTGATCAATGAGCTTAATGAACTGAAGAGTCTGATTCAAACCACAGAATACATTTTTCATCATACAACCACTTGTGACATTAATGGTGGGATGAGAAAGAGGAAGATAGTGACCATATTATCAGGAAGAGAGAAACCTCTTTTTCAGGCAAGAGGTAGGTCAACAGAACATCTAGAGGCTGCCTAATTTAGGCAAAGAGGCAGCAAAGGGTTCTCTCAAATAACTGGTATGTCAGGATCATTTAAACAACATAACACTTCTTTTCAATCACTCATATTGAACTTGCAAGCACTGTCATTTTGTTTTCCCACAAAAAAAAGAAATAATTTGATCAAAGAAAATCTTTACATGTAGCATAATTTCATAAAGTCAGTGATTCAAAGAAACTGCACTGCTAGAATTTTCTAGGTAATACCATGTTGTCCAACAGTTCTCACTGTTACTTAAATACAATGGAATTAATCTCTACCCACTCACCTCCCTTTTGGCTTTGAAAAGAAACATTTCATCTGTCTTCTGGAAAGAGCATTTCAAGGCCTCAGCTGGATTCTTAACAATCTCTTCGTGTAGCCCAACATTTACATGTAAATGGGTTGCTGAGTAATTGGCAGCATCCACTCCACCATGGCCGTCAAATACCGCAAAGTAAGCGCGATCAATGTCATCCTTTTGTGGGCAGGGAGAGAGAAGAAAACATGTAAGTGTTCAAAAACAAAATAGTTCATAGACTGGTACCAGTAAGCAGATTCTTTATTCTAGGCTTTCTTCCGTACAACATTGCATAGGTAGGCGCAATTTAAGTCAGTTTACCCACATGCAAAATGGATAAAATGGGTTCTTTGCAGGGGATTTACTTTTCTTTGTTTGCTGTTAGTCATTTTATATCCTTGAAAATAATTTGGAATTGAAACAGCAGACAGTTGGTTATAGAATCCCACTGCAGCCTCATTAATTGGCACTTGTCCTTGTTCAACTGCCGTTCTCCCCACTTCTTTTCTTAATATATCAGTCACCCCAGTCACAAGCGCATTATAACCCCAACAACATAACACCAGGTGAACCTCCTGTCTCCCTGTATCACTTACGACATGAAAACCAAGGTCACAAAATTCCTCTTTATTGGGGCAGTAGTTAGCCCCTAGCAACCTGAGTCAGTAAGTCCTTGCTCCAGCACAGACATGATAAATAACTTGTGGCAACAAATTATTACCATTTCGCAGATCATCCATCAACAGCTCACTGTGTTTATAGGAACACTGAGGAGCTAACAAACTGGCCTCCCCAATTTTGTCCAGACTTACTGATAAACCAAACAGCTGATTGAATTCCGGGAGCAGAACGTGGCGGTCCTCCATTTTCCGTCGAGCGTTACGGATGGCGTGGATGGAAACAAGCAGGAACCGCTTCAGTGGTCTCAGTGGTGGCAACTGCTTCTGCCACTCAAAGCAGACATCTCGAAGCTTGTTGAAGAAGCAGCGCTGCAATGACTCTCCATCCAGCACTGACAGCACAAAGACAAAACAGTGTATTTTGTCTTAGTCCATCTTTTGGCCTATCTTTCCTTCAAGTTTCTTTCCTTAAAGCTACATACACATATTCAGCATTCTGCCTTGACAGGCTCTGCAAGAATTAAAATAGGCTCCTGAGAATAACGTGGAGAGAAAGTTGCAATGGAAAACAATATAACACTAAGGATAAGAGCAGCTTCTTTACTTACTAATTCTCTTTCAAAACAGAGGCTTATCAAGTAGGTGATTACATTACAAAAATCGTAACAAAGACCCAAAAATCAGTCTGGCATATTAGACATAAGCATTATTACGTAAGTAAAATGCAAAAGATTAGTGATAGGAGTGAATCCCTAGCAAAAAGAAAAAAAAAAAAAAAAAACAAAAAAACCAAAAAACCCCACACACCAACCACACAATCAAGCAGGTACAAAAGCCTTCAAGATAAGAAACAGCTGTTGTCTTGGACACAAGGGTTGAAACAGCATTAGCCTGGCTTTAGGTCAGGTTATGTCCTACTGAACCACTTCCACTGAAACAACAAAGAAGTCAGAATATTTTGCTGAGGTCAATAGCTCAACTCATAGCTGAGCTGAACAGATTAGAATTTTAAGCTGTTGTCTTTATCTTTTTAAATCACATGGTTGTAGGAGCTAAAGGGACAGAAGAACACTTCCGCCACTTTCCTGGTTTGTCCTTACAGAGCAGAACTGTAAACACCCATTGAGCATAGTGTGAAAAGCTCCAGCCAGACACTCAAATCCTTTTCTGGATAGGTCCCAAAGATCAATTAATCCAAACTTATTGTTCATCAGACTGAGCGGTTTGGTGTTTGGCATTGCATCTAGCTTTGCAATGCAGTCTCTCTCAGAATAGGTAATAATTTTAAGTTTTGGGGTTTTCAGAGTAAGAACCCTGCCTCAATGCTAAATCAACTAACTTCAAAAAGCATTGAAAACATCATCTATACAGCAAAAATAATTTGCTGGCCCCTAATGTGTTTCTTAAAGAACTGCAGTGCATGAACTGTCTTTCCTATTTCAATTTTATCCTGACTCCTACTAACACTGCTAGCATTAAAGCTTCCTCAGAATTCCTTTTTATAACTCCTGGTTCTCAAGTATTTCTTTTTCTCAGCAACACTGGAGAGCCAGCTTCACATGCATCTCTGGGCCTGGAGAATTGAAAGCTTAAATTTAAAACACAGATCCTTGATTTGCAGTCACTACATATTAGCCAAAATTACTTTGGGTTTGCTTAATATGCAGGTGCGAACAGGCAAGATAGTAAAACTTTTAAATATTAAGTCATCCCATATACAAATATAATTAAATAGGACAGCATCTTAGACAGCCCTGTCTGCAGCTATTAGTTTACATATACATAACTGTCTTGACTAATACTGACCAGAAACTTGGACACACATCACTGTTTAAATATTAAGCTTGTGAAACCTGACAGAGTTAAGTACCTCAACACCAGAAATTCTTTAGCGGTATACCACATCAAACAGCTGTGCTCATATAGGCACACGTACATACCTTGCTTTTATATAATCACTTCTCTTTCATTCCAAGAATGTTTTCTGCCAGACAATTATTATTGCAATGCAGGAAGAGAGAATCCGTACTGTGCTGTAGCACAAGGAACACCTTTCTTCCTAGTTGTATGGTTAAAGTGATGTCATAGCAATTACAAGATAGGGAAAACAAATACAGTCCAAACGTGCAGAGAATTCATGCCTTTAAAGCAGATATTGCTTGCTGAGATTAGGCAACGCAAGTATCTGAATAGTAAGCAGATTTCCATAATGTTTGAAAGTGAATGGTGAATAGCTATTTGATCTAAACGACAATGGTGACACAAAAACAAACATAAAATGAACAAGTATATATAAGATGTAAATTAAAGAAGGTTTCAGCCATCAGAACAGGGAAAGTTCTGGGGCATTTGTCAACAAGGAGTAGTGAGAGAGAAGAAGGGAACCTGAACTAGATCAAGATGGAACTCATTTAAGGATTCTCTGACTTTGCCTGTGCTATCTTAAAAGTAGACTCCAATCCTGTGTCTTTATGGCCTCTGGAGTAAAACAGCAGCATGAATTATTGTAGAAGTTTCATCAGTATAATGTAACCATACAGGATTCCAGGCGTATTAGATCGTTGTGACCAAGCAAATGTCCCTGTCCTATCAAGTTCTTCATTATACACTACTTGTAAACATTATAATTTCTTTGCCTTCACTAACTGAAGGTCTGAGTGCCCAAGATTTTCATAAGACCCAGAACAAGAAATTATAATCCTAGGCTCACAAATATGTAGCAGTTCACATCTTACATTACTGCCGCTGTTCACCTCAAACATAATTACATAGGAGTCAATGAAGAGTCCTCAGCAGAATGACCGCAAGATGCTCTGATGACCAGTTTCCAGCTGCTTTGTGAAGTATTTGTGCTGATAACCTACATACTTATTGTATGTGGGTTACAATATGCTGTTCCTGAATTTCCTGTAAAAGTTGAGCAATAGCAAATAAAGATACGCTACTAGAACACAAAATCACAATGCAGTAAGACACAATTCTCTCTGGTGTAAGGGAGACAATAAGAAAGACACTTTTATATCACTTTTGACAATGGTGTATCTTACCACATGCCCTACGGTCACTGCTGCAAACACAATATAGAGCTTCTAGTTATGGAAGATCAGTACCTTGATCTCCTTCAGCTTCCCCTGCACAAAGCCATGCTCTGGCACTGCTGCCTCTACTTCTTTCCTATCTTACAAATGCAGTGATCTTGTCACACAAAACTCTTATTTGCCAGCTCCTCATCTCGGGCAGTGTCCTGCTCCAGGTCAGGTTAGCTGCACTGAAGTCCGTGTGACTGCTCACAGACCAACAGACACAACAGAACACAGAGTGTGGAAGTCAGGCACTCCAGGGGCACTGAACTCAAAGCGAGCGGAAGAGGCGCCCACAAAAATCTCTGAAGGCCTGTAGAACATACTTGCAAGCTGGTTCTAAATAGAGGTGCTGGGAAGGCTCCAGCCCTACCCCAGCCCAGCTGGGGCTCGCTCTTGCTCTTGCCTTGGAGGCAAGTTTGCTGATGTCCCACATGCCACTGCTCACATGCCCTGTGAATGCCAACTGCAGAATCATTTCTCCTGCACCAGAGGAGAAGAGCCAGGGCTTCTTGTTTAGACCCCAGCCAAGCTGATACGAAACCAACTCTTCCCGTGCAAAGTGCTGGAAACTTGCTAAATCTCTCCAGACATACGAAGGCTACAAACATTAAGGCAAGGGGTGAAATATTCAGGGTGCAGCAAGACTTAATTAAATGTGTTCCCCCTCCTGCCGTTTCAGACTTGTAGGTGAATACTGAAATAGGCTTCTGGAAAGTGGTGTATCCTAGACATTATCAGAGCTCTACTTGGAGACACGTCCTCTGGGGAACGCTGAACTGCCTTTCAAGTCATCCCAGGGAAATGGAAGGGTGAGTATTCTCCCTTACAGGATAGACGAGTTTGCCTAAGACATCTCTCCTACATTTTTGTCTTCAATTTTGCCTGCATCCTGCTCCATTTAAATTCTTGGCACTGCGATTGAAGGTTTGGTGAAGTCTAATGTTAAACACTTCAGCATGTAAATGCAACAGGACCATCTGCTACACAAGGCACAAACCCAGTAATCAGTCACCGAGGTCTGTTCTCTCTCCAATTCACTCAGATAGGGGAAAACGCACGCATCAGGTGGAAGACAAAGGCATCATGTTCTTCATCCCTCAGCATCCCATCTTTATAGGGGAGGGTGGGAAGAGAAGAAATAACTGATAAAGACAGAGACTATTGAGAAACTTGCCAAGAGAAAGATCTGGAGTTTCAAGATGTTCAGGTTGTGAAGAGGCCACAGGTCCCAAAATCTAGTTCCCAAGAACAGACAAAAGCAAGATGTATTACCTGGATGAATTTAAGGTGTCAGCGTGGCTGCACCATAGCAACTGTAATGATGCCAATGTTAAAACATAGAAGCAATTTGCTAAGGTCAGTCTACCAAAGAGAAAAGGGCACTTCAAAAATATAAGAGGTTATCAACTTAAGAAAGGAACGGAACCATTTCAATTTAAGTGAAATTATCCAATGAGGAAAAGAAAAGTTCTCAACTAATACAGTTCAGGAAGCACAGTGGACACAGTCATTAATTCTTTTTGGGAAGAAAAACTCTTCCCTTTCCAGAAAGCCAACCCACACAATCAGTCCGGGGCTCCAGACACCACGTTTGCATCTTGCCCACAAAACTAGCATAGCTACCTTTCATCCCACAGATACCCAGCAGGAGCAAATAAAGTTCTGTTCACTGCTGCTTGCCAGACAGCCTAACCAAATATTCTGGGAAACATTTCAAAACACTGAAGTCTTCCAACAGACTGCCTCTGGGAAAACCACAGAAGGAAAAAATTATACTTACAGGTGAATCTTTCCTCATCTCCTTCTCCCTCTGTTTCCACACTTTGTTGCTTAAATTCAGTCAAGTCTGTTTGGAGCACTTCATCAACTGCAGCATGGATCAATGATGCTACAAGAAGTGGTGAAACACCTCTGCTGGTAAGAAAAGGAAAGGAAAGCAAAATAGACTGCATTAGTTCAAATTGAGCTACAACCTCACCATTTATGGCTGGTGACCTCAGAATTAGAAAGCATTACACACAATCAATAATTCCGACTTCATTAGCAAACTAGTAGAGGAAACCATATATTCAATATTTATTCATATAAATCCTTAGTAAGATCTTCAGTTAGACAACTGCTTTCTCAAGAATGCAAAGAGGAAGAAGCATATGAATCATGTTTTCAAACTGTTGCCTCACACTCCAGTCACAGATGGTACCTCCTTCTCTTGAGCTCTCAGATGGGAACTGCTACCTTCAGTTCCAGCCTCTGAACACAAACATTTTGTTTCTACTTACTACACAACATTTCTTGCTTTCAGTCAACTGCCTCACCAGACAGCATCAGGATCTCTCAGGAGAAGCTCAACATGAGCCGGCAATGTGCGCTCACAGCCCAGAAGGCCAACTGTATCCGGGGCTGCATCAAAAGAAGCACAGCCAGCAGGTTGAGGGAGGTGATTCTGCCCCTCTACTCCGCTCTCGTGAGACCCCTCCTGGAATACCGTGTCCAGCTCTGGAACCCTCAACATAAGAAGGACATGGACCTGTTGGAACAGGTCCAGAGGAGGGCCACAAAGATGATCAGAGGGCTGAAGCACCTCTCCTAAGAAGACAGGCTGAGAGAGTTGGGGTTGTTCAGCCTGGAGAAGACTCTGGGGAGGCCTTATAGCAGCCTTCCAGTATCTGAAGGGGGCCTACAAGAAGGCTTGAGAGGGACTTTTTATAAGGGCATGTAGTGATAGGACGAGGGGGAATGGCTTCAAACTGGAAGAAGGTAGATTTAGAATAGATATTAGGAAAAAAATCTTCACTATGAGAGTGGTGAGGCACTGGAACAAATTGCCCAGGGACGTCGTGGAGGCCCCCTCCCTGGAGGTGTTCAAGGCCAGGCTGGATAGGGCTTAGAGCAACCTGGTCTAGTGGAAGGTGTCCCTGCCCGTGGCAGGGGGGTTGGAACTAGATGATCTTTAAGGTCCCTTCCAACCTAAACCACTCTATGATTCTATGATTGTGGTACATGCAAGTCTCCAAAAAGGTTACTTAAGACTCCAGTTTCCTTGCCTCCACAAGAAAAGTCATGCTCAGTACTAACCTACAGCCCTTTACCACCCAGGATTCTCCTGATTGGAAGTTCCCCAAAGAAATCACGCAGGAAGGAGATGCAGAGTTGGCACTGGGGACTAGGCTAAGAAAAGACTCCAAGACTTGTGATTCAGCTGAAGCTTTTAGGTAAGCATCTAGAAGACAGTAACGCTACATGATCTATACGCCCTCTTCATTTTACTCAACGCTTTATGCAAGCTATGTGCTTTATAGGAAGCACATACTTGCTTTAGTACTTTTGAATCTGTAAACAAATAAGCCCCATCCAACTTTAAAATGGGGCTACTAGAAAACAACTCTTTTATATTCACTATATTCCCATGGCAGGCACTAACAATTACGGTACATAACACACATTCCAGACATTTTCTATGTGCACAAGAAAGAATAAGCGTGGACATCCATAAAAAGCATTTTATCCATTGTTCATGGAGTGCTTGATACCCACAAAGTATCAAATTATACAACCAAAGCAAATAACCTATTAAGGCACCTGCAGCAAGTCAAGGACAAGACTTTATTTTGCCGGGAAACGTTTAGAAAGTCCTGCATAAAACTGGTTGGCTACAGAGTAAGAAATGGTGGAAGAAACTGGTCTCTGCAGAGGTTCAACAGAGATGGCTGGGTTTGTGCGTACAGAAGAGCTGGGAGGGGAAGACTGTGAGGTTTTACATCCCAGTGACAAGCTGAAATGCATTTTGCCATTGTGTTTCTGAAAGACAGGCCTTGTCATACCCTCACAGCCATGTACGAGTACCTCCTGTGGCAGCAAACAGAAAGCATTGTGTTAGTCAGCAGGTGGCTAACAGAAGCGTGTTTTATGCTATGCATTCTGTAGTGGTGATGGCCTACTTTAATGAGTCATTTCGGTACTTCAAATAGATGGCAACATGTTTGCAGTCCTTTCAGTGCTAGCTGCAGTCACATCCCATCAAGGAAAGGCAGAAACTGGCTTTTCTTTTTTTCCAGGCTAATACGTTTAGGGGAGTCAGTTCCTTTCCTACCCACATTAGAAGTAACAGTGCCTGTTTATAATCACTCTGACACTAACAGACAACCTTTTAAAAGGTCAGGCAAGAAACACATCCGAAAAGGATATGGCAACTCCCCCCCAAAATCCTGCTTCCTGTTTTTGTTTGCATTGTTGAAAAGAAAGGAATATGAAAATGTAAGCTACACAAACAATATTAGATGTGTAGTTGATGCGGCTGAAAGTCAGAAGCTTTATGTAAAGTAGGTTTCAGCTCCAAGAACAGAGACAAAAAAGTAAAACAGCTATAGCATTTAAATGCATAGTGAGCGTGACAGCTTCAGCCATCTTCAGAATTTCTCTGTTATGCTGGCGGAAAAATTCAAATCTAGGCTGGGTTTCTAGCTTGGCATCAGAAGACAGCTCAATGCTTTGATTTTAAACTTAGTAGGCTTCTGCTTTCCAGAGCCCTGACTTGCTGAGCTGGGTCCATAAAAAGAAGCTTAAACAAAAGGCAATACATTAAGTGCTATAATTCACAAGTCCTGTATAAACCTCTGCTTACAGGATGCCTGGAACAAAGAAAAGGTTTACGTATTATTATGTCACATCCTTCAACTTTTTCCAGCTGCCACCCAGTTCCTAAAAAGGAAATTCAGAGATTCCTCAGTACTGATATGCTTCATTCAGCTTTGCTTCCTATGCATTTCCTCCCCCTCCACAGTTTTGCAAATCTATACAAAGAAAATGCTTGCTTATTTGTTATGCAGTCAACAATAACATTAAGCAGTGGATTCTGACATGTTGACAAAAGATACAATAAAAGCCTAAAAAATGACCCTACCTATTTAGTTCAACCTTGGTTCAGAACACAAGGTATTTGTCAATTACTTTATAAACTCTTAATACTGATACTACCATATTGGTAAGCCTGTTTTTCACTCAAGCTCACGTAAATGGAGCTCCAAGGCACTAGCATCTTCCATTCAGTTTAGATGTTTACTGGTTCTAATTTCATCTGCTAAATCAGACATTTCAAGAGTTAACAAAATATATAATTAAAGAGCAGCAACAACTGCTTCTTTAGTTGTGAGCAACAAGGTCTCACTTGGCTAGAGAGTATCTGGAAGCAGGCACAGTACCTATGGCAACCAGTGTAAAAGCAGAAGCCCACGGCAGTTACCATAACAGACTTCAAACCTTTTCTGTAAGCAAAGAAGAATGTCACTTATTGTTAAAATCTTCCTTTCAAAGAAGCCCAAGACACCCTGCTGACAGGCTGAACCAAGCATACTTTAATCTTCATAAATCAGAAGAAATACTGTAGCTGTTTCCTAAGCGGGAAAACAACTGTGTTGGGAAGAGGGAAGCTGGTGGGGTGTGTTACGTGGAAAGGATGTTACCTTCTCTTAAGAGAGTCACAGCAGAAACCTGTCAGCCCCGTTTCTATGACACATGCCACACTCATTACCTAGCCTCAGCCTACGCAGGGTAGTAGTAAACAGACTTAAGAGTTTCTTTGCTACAGGCGATTTCTTTGCTAACAAAAAGGGTGTGTTTTGACCACAATAAAAAATATTAACAAATCATTAATGCATGTTGTAACAGTGCAGATGAGGCCCTGCAGCTTCACCACTAGCTAAAGTCAAATAGCCAGTGGCATGGAGTGCCTATACTCCAGCCACTTCATGGTAAAACACAAGCCTCATTTTAAAAATTTGAGTATAGGTAAAAGTCCTAAGTTAAAGAGTAAAGCAATACTCCTGATTAAACTTAACACACTCAAATTTATACTCCATCCTCCTCCTCGAAAGGTTTCAGACTACTGGGCACATACAGTACTGTTAAAAGGAGCTATGCAAAGCTTCTGTTGATATACACACCTGTGGGCCAAAACAAAGTTACACACGGAAGTAGAAAGCAATTACAATATTTTGCATAGTTTAGATTTGGCATGAGTTGCAGAACAGAACTTACTTCTCTTCTTGTTCACCTTGTTTCTCTTCTGCAATACAATCAAATTCTCTGGTTTATTTCGTTTTAAAAGACCAGCTGTCATGCTATCACAACCACAGTGTGTATGCGTATGTCAGATCTATCATAAGACTGCTACTGACCCCTTACATACCAGCCTTCAGAAAGAAAAGACAGATTATACACAAGTTCCTTCAGGAAGCTGAAACCCTAGTAAGATCACTTCTCTCTTGGTTTTATTTAGGTCATCAAATCCCAGGCACACTGGCAGTGACTGCTGCAAACAAATCTGCAGTTCACCACCTCTCCTTCCCCTCCCGTTTAGGGGGGATACATTCAGAAGTCTCTAGTAAACAGCTTTGTGGGCATGGGGGAAGCATCCAGACTATCAAAGGTCAGGCCACCACATCGTGTCCAGAGCCTCAACTACGCCTACGCTTTTTTCAAAGGCTTGAAAAGAGACGACAGACGTTCTGTCGTGCGCCATGCCCACAGCAGCTTTGAGAAAGCAGAGTAGCGCAGCAGATGGCAGACTGCTCCGAGTGCTGAGGAGCAGCTGTTGGGAAAGAGAAGCAAGCTCTGTGTGACCTGGTGGAGAGTGGTACAAAGCCTCACTAGGACATACCACACACCCAGTGCTTACGCAAAGCCTTCTGAATTTTTATTTACTTTTTTTCAGAAGGAAAATAATTCACATCCCACCACCCCAAACACACACATTTCCCACAGCACTTTCAGGAAATAATCTGTTCATATAAAGAGAAACACGAGAGATTACTAACTTACTAACTGTATTGGCCAAATTGTTCATCACTTGTCACCTTTCAAATAAGAAGGAGAAAAAAGAAAAAAAAAAGGTTCCATGATGTTACCAAAGTCACGGCAACAAGGCAGCAGTGGCACTGCAGGCCAGAGCACCACTGTATGATCCTCTTTTCCTTTCAGAGGGTGCATATATGTATATATATGCATATGCTGGGGAACAAAGAAGTACTCTATCTGCTAGCAAAAGCTTCTAGCATAAGTCAGCTGCAGCTGACTTACATCAGAGAGAAGACAGATTTTTGCACTTTTTGCTACCCAGGCTCTGTAACACCAGAAGATCGCATACAGTACAGCTTTGCCAGTAAAGTTAAGTTTGTCACCATGGACTCGGTGTGTGTTTCCAGCACGTTCCAGCTATATCAGCAAAGCGTTTTTAGTGCAGATCTGCAAATGCTAGCAGTTCTCTAGTTAGTGAACGATCCTCTCATACTGCCAAAATAATAGCAGGTCACAAGTTTCCTCATAAACAAAAACGGCTTGTATTCAGTATTTTCTCCCCAATCTGACACTTTTATTTCCCCCCCCTCTTTTTATTCTTATCATCAACTCCAGAATGTTTCCCCTCAAGCGGCTCTAAGTATTAGTATTTATTACAACAGCAACCAGAGTTCCCAGGGTGATGGCGACCAGAAAAGTACAAATATATATCTGTCGAGGAGAGAACATCTGACATCCTGCAGTGCATAGGAAGTTGTTTCTTGTGATAAGGACATCAGGTCTTTACAGTAGATGAACAAGATGGAATCAAAACAAATATATAAACAATGCCACCACAGAATTTCCGTCTTTTATCTTTCCATCTTTACATGCAGCAGTTTTTTTCCAGATTTTCTTCTGAAACTATCAGAAGCAGAAGTTTTAGAATTCAGAATCCATCTGTTTAGGCCCTTCAGTCATCATCAAACAGTTTTTAAAGAAAATGTGCAAAAAGAGTCACCTGCTACTCCCATTTCATTCTCAACAGGAAGAAAAACCACACAGCAGAACAGGAGAGGCTTAATTCCACAAAAGCCACTTCTCAATTAATCCCTAAGACTGCTGTTTCAAAATCGAGTATTTCTTATCTTGATGACCAATTCAAACAGCAACAGAAAGCGTGTTTCACATGATGACAGAGCAAAATATGCAAGTTCTAGAGAAAGACAATTTCAGTTTTCCAAGGAGAACCAAAAGAAACTGATTAAAATACCAGCAAGCCAGCCCTAAAAGTCTCCTCATCATTATAGATTTTATCTTTTCAGCATTTCATCAAGTCTTCTCTCTCTTGTATTCCAGGCGCCCCCATATATACGCTTTCTTTTTAAAGGCAAAGTGATTCCTTCTCCAAGTTACTATTGAGAGCATCTTGTAACAGGGAGAACTCTCTGGGAGTTTTAAATTAAGAAATGTATTCTGACAAGCAATTTACTGATCACAAAATTAACAGTTTGTCCAGCCTCTACATACTGTTGGAGGCAGTATACACGCATGCACTGTGAGCTGCACATCATTTCTCTCAAGCTGTGTATTGTCCTGCCATCAGCTCCAGAAGTAGCAGCAGACAAAGCACTCACAGCTGAAAACAAGCTAGTTTTGACCACCGCCCACAACTACCAGAGCTGGATTGTTAACCATTTGCTAAATTAACTAATGAACAGCAGAAGTACCACATCCCTTTTGTGTGTTTTTATCAAGGCTTCCAATTCTAACATTATTAATCGTAAACCAGTGAGAACACTAGTGCTCCTGAAAGTAGCCTGTTTCTGCTAATCCCATGCTTGCTTTCGCTGCCCTGCACAACTGGTCCCATGAAAACTAGAAAGTTTGTTTGCAGGCAATCACACATGAAATTTACTTTGTCGGAAGTGAATGGATCACTGATACTGTGAACACATTCCTAGCAATGAGAAGTATTAGTGCATTACAATAGTATACACTAAGTGGCACCAATTAGGAATAAGGAAGTAAGCTTCAGGGGATTTATTAAAAGCAGAGGTCACAGTAGATAGGGTATTAGTCGTTTTCTCAGAGGAACGAACTAAAGGGAGTTTTACGAAGAGATTGGGTAAACCAGAGGCAGGATAAGATTCCCCTCCCCTTCACACTTACATCACATAAAAACATCAAAATATCAATATCAGAATTGCTGAATTAACTATTCTAAATGCAGGGAAATGCTAAAAATAAAGATGCCAGAGCCACACCTTGGGTGTAAGCATTACAGCGTAAAACACAAAGACACAAAACAGGATGCTGAGGCAATGAAGAGATGAAACAGTGAATCGTTTGGGAGGGGGCAGAAAAGGAAGTAAAGCCTCACAACTGTTATTGTAGTAAAGTCTCCTCAAACAGGAAGGCTGCTGGAATGTCACATTGTTCTCTGGCTATGTCACAGGATAGTCATACAAGTTTCAGCTCCAATCAAGGGAAAGGAGAAATTTCTGCATTTGGGGGTCTGATTTCATCTCATGTTTTGTTTCAGTACAAGTTGGTAAAATTTCAGGTTAATTTCTAAGTCTTTGAAAGTAATTAACGGACTCCTCATTCACACTGACCCATTTACACAGACTGTCGGAACACACAGCTCTAACCCAAAAGTCTATGTTAATTAACATTCTGCAAAAAAAGATTACTTAAGCCTGCCCCGATTCTTCAGAATTTTATGTGTGTATTTAGCTCCATACCAAGCAGACAGTTCCATTGATTTAAATTAATTATTCAAAGTAGAAACATCTGCAAATCTTCACCGGATTAGCGATTTAAGGCCAAGTCCTGCCAGGAAGCAAAAGCGTTTGGCTGTCTCAGCTAGTGTTTGGCTACGCTAGCTGCATTTGTAGAAGACTTAAAATAATTCATTTTAGATTAACAAAGGCATTCAAAGGGGTTAGCCTGAGATATCCAACTGCCACCGTGTAAAAGATGTATGTAGCCTTAGAGAAGCAATAACATTCAGAAACTCCTCGCTGGACCTAACAAGTGTTATTCCTTACCCTATCCTCTTCTCAACAGCAATCCTGACTGGTGGTGGAGAAAGCATGTTTCTCCTTGCAAAGACAAAGGTTTATGCCTCCAAGCAACTAGAAGGACAAAGCTAAACACCACCATATGTTGTCTCATGAGCCGAGGATATTGCTGGACCTTTACTGCCTTGGGCCTTTCAAGGCATGACCCACACATCTGGGTGGGTGCAAATGAAGTATCTGACAATGTAGAAATAAGACGCAGAACTACTTGATTCCCCATAACACTTTGGTCTAGAATGAAGTATCTGACAATGTAGAAGTAAGACACAGAACTACGTAGCAAACTTGATTCCCCATAACACTTTGGTCTATAGAGAAACCCTTCATCATTACTAATCGTCATGTAAAACACATTCTGTGATGCCAGAGTGTTAAAGAAGTCTCAAACAGAGGAAATACAGAACAAGCACTCATGCCAGAAGTTAGCAAAGTACACCCAACAGCATCTTCATAGTGTTAAAGCTGGTTATATTGACACTGTAATATTTGAATGTGCATATTCTCCACTGAGCTGCCATCTATGTATCAGGGATGCTACTGTGATAGCTTGCAACAGCAGATCACTGGATCACAGTGACCTCTTGCGAACTTGCTTCCTAATCTGGCATCACTTCTGCATCTTTAACAACTTTTACACAAACATTTAAATATCCTGTGTCATCCCTCCCCTTATTTTTCCTTTTCTTAAAACTTTTAGCATCCTTCTTTCTCCTATTTTCCTTATATTCCCTAATCTATTTTGTCATGGATTTGGGGGATTCAGATCAATTGAAAAGTTTATTTAACCTTTGAAACTGCATTTTGAGTTGATCTACAGTAGCAAACCTGGGAAAATTGGAAAGAAAGCATAATGTTTGGCAATTTCTCACACAATCTGAGACTTTAGTTTTGGTCCTAAATTACATAGATTATGAGAAGAGGGCCTGCACTTCCAAAATACTAGATTCCTGTCTCAGCCTTGGGCTCTATCAGTCTTTTCCTTTACATGCAAGAACTTAGCCTACCCAATAGGAAACTGCAGCTTTTTTGCTATTGAAAAAGAGGTTTCTCTTCATCACCGGAGACCAAAACAGTGCTGCAAGTCTGCAGCGATCCCGACATTTGACACTTCAGGTATGCTGCAGTACGCCCGTGCACATAGCTTCACACACAGGGTTGCTTCACTGTTTCGCCTGCAGGCAGCCACAAGAATTTGTAAAAACACTTTCGTTATTTATTCCTGTTTTCCAAGCACATTTTGTGAAAAGAAGCATAAATAAGTAGATTGCTGCACTTTTATTCTTCTTTGCTGTCTTTAGCTATCTTTCCTTTTCTTTTTTTTTTTATTTTATTTTTTATTTTTTCTCCATCTCAGGACTTAAGGAGCTCGGCAAAGCAGGCTCAAAGCAGTCGAATCAGAGCTGCCCGCAGGGCAGGTATGTAAAAAATGCAGCTTCTGACAGGGCAGGCTCCTTTCCGTGTAAACACCAGAAGTGACAGGTGAGATGAAAGCACTGCAAAAGCAGCACTCTTTTTCTGCTTCCACTTGTTAATATGCCCACTAGAGAAAAACAGAACACTAGCAGATACATAACTCAGAAATGTTGTTTTAAAACTCACTACAGTTTGAAGAAGTTATCCTGTACCTCTACAGCTTCATACTTTCTCAAACAACTTTAGAAAATATCAGCCACGTGGCAGATGGGTTGCCATCTGATAAGCGTTTGAGCAAGGCTGGCATTACTCTGTTCTTCAAAGCGCTCATCCAGAACCACTCTTGCTCCAAAGAGTTCAAAGATTCAGTGCACGCAATGAATTTGCAATCTCTTTTAGGAATGCAACAGCTGTGTTTTGTTCAAGAGCAATTTAGTCAAAGCACAACTAAGTAATGCAATGATCAACTGGATCTTTTTCAACTACAGCCTAAAAAACTAGGCGTTTTTTTTAACGTGTTTCTCATCTTTAGGTTTAGGCACACTGTTTAACTGAATGATGTTACGTCCAGGAGCATCTACATAATATAGAACACAGAAGTAACTTGATTTTTTTAAGGCAATTTAAGTACCTCAAAATCATCTATACACTTTGAACAACATTAAAAAAAAAATCTATGCAGTGTTCATAAACTCACCAGATGGTAACTAGAGAGACAAGTAACTTAAACCCTGTTTTCTATCTATCAAATTCCTCTAGCAACTACGTAACATTCAGCATACCTCAACAGTCTCCCTCGCCTTCACTAGTTATCCCCAATACCACAGCACAAAGTCAGCTCTCCACTTAGATGTATTTTTTTCAGACCATCCACAATCCCTGTTCTTGACTCTTAACAAACACTTTAATGAAGCAGACCGTGGTAGGCACTTCATAAAATCCAGAATGCGCAGGCCCTACCACTGAAGTGCTTCAGGAAGCAGATGCAGAGTACCAGAAGAGGTCCCAGCAAGGCACCTTGTTCTTGGTGAAGCACTAACGTGCCAAAAGAAGCAAGTCGCACCCAAATTCTCAGCAATGTTAAAGAGGAAGTCTACACTGATAAGGATGGAGGTTGTAAGATGTTTCTGTCACCCCCCGAACTCAGGAGAGCCATCACCGAGAGCAGAGATGGCTTTTCCCGCTCTCGAAGTTTTGAGCGAACACCAACCGGCGCGACCCGGGCCAGCAGGTCCCGCTCACCAGGCGGGCGGCCAGCCAGCCCTGTCCCTGCCGGGCCCGCCGGGCAGCGGCCCCCAGTGCCCCCAGGGACGGGAATCCAACCGTTGGCGAGTCACCGCAAGAACCGCCCCGTCACGCCAATTGCGGGACTGTAACTTCATCTCTGGTGCAGCCGGAGCGGGAGAGAAATATTTCTGAGAGCGCACAAACATCACCATCAAGGCGCGGACCGCGGCAGGAGGCCCGTGACAGGAGCAGGCTATGAAAAGCACAGCTTTCAGGAGGATATTCACAAAAATAGGCACAAAATTCATTAAGAAGGGGGAAATAATAGCTAAAAAAAACCCCAACCTAGACCTC